>NC_135306.1:148383713-148704213 GCF_048772815.1 Callospermophilus lateralis | reverse complement strand
CTGCCCCCCAACAGTCTCCAACTCACCATGATCCAGAGTGGGGAAGGCACCTGGGACAGGGTGTGGGAGTTGTCAGAGGTGACAGACGGGACCCCAGCGCACCACAGCAGGGAGAAGAGCCACGGCGCATTGACAGTGTAGAGGTTCACACTCAGGTTCCAGGACGCGTAGTCCCTGGGCAGGGACAGAGGTTGGTTGGTTCCGGGCACTGGCTTCTCCCTGTGGGAAGCCTGTAAAATGTGCTCCCTTCATAGCCTCATGCCACCAACTTTCCCTGGAGGAAGGAATGCCCGCACCAGGACCCAGCTCCCAGTCCAACCCAGCTCTGCTTGCTGCTCACAACATCTCTGAACCACGTGTGCAGAACCCCTGTGTGCCCTGCCCTCTGTCCAGCAGTGAGAGGAGTGTCAAGACTAGGGGAGACTCAGTCCCACCTCTGGGCCAGGTGGGGCAAGCACCTGAGCTCCTGGCGGGACACCTGAGTGTAGCGCAGGTTCAGCCGCTGTATGTGGCCTCTCCGCAGACTGGCGACAGCCTCCTTGGAGCCTGACGTTTGCTGGAAGCCGGGAGCCACCTTCCGCACGAGGGGCCTTTGCCTGTTTGGCAGCCACATGACCTACAGGCAAGGGGGGCGGGCAGCCTCAGGGTTTTCTTCTGCAAACTCTGGGTAGGAAGACCTACCTCACTAGAGCATGAGTAAGGTTAAAATGATGACCACTTAAGTGTGATGGTTATCAGGGGACACTTGGTCCCAGCCATGGCTGTAAGCCCTCTGGCTACAACTCTGGATTGCTGCCATGTCAAGATGGAGAACCCAAACACACATCACTCTGCTGTCACAAATTGGTGTTGATTTCTCTGGTCCCTAATCATTGCACCACAGTGACCTGGGCAGCCCTTCACTGAAGTAACTGGAGATTCTGGACCCACGCCTGCCCACTGAACATCAGGAAGGACTTTCTGGTTCCCTTCTGGTCCCCGCGAGGACCCTGGCAAGGAGGCAAGGGGCCTAAGACCCCATGTGAAACCTGAAGTCTAGAGGGGACAGGTGAGTTGAGGTTGGAGCAGGGCTGGCCAGGGCTGGTTGGGGTGGCTGCAGGGCCTCACCTGGTGCTGTGGGAAGCCAGACCGCAGCAGGGCCTCCAGCGTGACATTGAGGAAGCTGCTGCGGTAGGGGTGCTCCCGGGGCGGGTCGCGGAGGTTGAGGAGCAGCGTGGCGTTGCCCTTGGCCAGCTCCAGCAGCTCTTCCAGGCTGCAGATGGACTGGTTCTGGGCCTCCCTGAGGTCGGAGGGTGACAGAGAGCTGGCCGTCCAGAAGGGGTCAGTCTGGCAGAGACAGGGACACACATGGTTCTGTCACCTGCCATTTGGGGCCTCTGCATGCTTTCCTAGCAACCAAGTGTGGAGAGCCCTGGGCTTCGGGAGTCCGCTGGTGTCCGTCAGGTGAAGTGGTGCTGCGGCCTCCAGAGCCCCCCGCCCTTACCCTCTACCCAACTCCGCTTCCAGAGGGAATGGTTTTCCCAGAGCACCTCCACCCCAGCCCATTCTCCTCTAGCCTCTCAGACAGGACAACTGACCTCCCTCCAGAGTGTCCCAGAGTGAACCGTTCTGCTGTCAGCACCCCCATCAGCTTGTCCCAGCCAGGGAGGCAGATCCAGACCAAGCAGTGACAACCATGAGGTCTGGCTGCTGCGGAATCTGGAGAGGCCACTAACCAGCCTGGTCTCGTGACCCGAGTTGATGGCCACCTGCCTCTCTCACTGTGTGGAATCCCTGTCTAGGACTGGGGTCTGACCTTCAGGAACCACTGCCCGGCGTTAAGCCTCTGCAGGACGGTCCAGTTGAGCATGGAAGCGGGCCTGCGGGCGAGCTCCGGGAATGCCTGCTCCACGTTGGTGGTGCGCCGCAGTGTGGTGTCGTGCATGAGGAAGGGCACACCGTCCAGGCTGTGGGGAGGGGGCACCGAGTCACCACCCAACCAAGTCACCTGCCATCCACAATCAGCCCCTCACACACTGCTCCCCAACCACCATGGGGCCTGGACTGGCTCTGCCCCTCTCTGGGCCTCAGGCTCCCTGCCTGAATAGTGGACAGGGGGCTGGCTGGTAGGTGACCCTGAAGGGCCAATACCCTCCACTCTGTGTGTGGGTCAGGTGGGGTGAGAACTGCCAGAGAGGGAGGGTAGGAAAAGGCTGGGACCATTATCATCTGTGAAGATAGGTGCTAGGTCACTCGATAATGGAGAAACTGAGACGAGGAGAGGAAAGTATCTAGGTTCAAGGTTGACCACCAGGAAGCAGCAGAACATGTCTTGGGACCAAGTCCATTGATCATAATGAGAACAGTGCAAATGTAGGCCTCTTTTACGAATCTCACCCCATCTCCACCTTACCTCCCCGACCAGGGCTGTCAAGAGCTAACCCAGTGCACCTGTGCCCGGCCCCCACTCCTCAAGGCATGTCACCACCACATGCTAGAAACATATGATAAACAGTTTTACAATGTCCACTCTGGGAATGGTGACCTCACATATATGGTGTCCTTGTTATGGCCAGTATGACTCTCTATATGGCACCCTGCCCATCTCCCCCTCTCAGAGGTGATCTCTATTATAAGATTGGGGTGGATTCCTCCTCCCCTTTATACTAATACATATTTCAATATCTATAGCTATAAAATGTACCTTTCACCTTTGTGTGGTCCCTTAAAATATAACTGGCATCACAGTAATAGTATTGTCCGCCCCCCCCCCCCCCAGCTAACTTCCCTTATCTGAGCGTTTGAGCCCTCCCATGAAGCCGCGACACAGAGCTGGCTTCTCTTCAGGTGGATCTGTGCCTCCAGGTCCTTACCCTTCACTCTGCCTGACCAAGAGTCTGCTCTCTTCTCTCTTATACCCTGGAGTTTGGCACAAGATTCACTGGCATGGAAAGGGTGCCTCCCTGCTGCGGATCTCCACGGCTTTGAGGGCAGGGCCGGAGGTTCCACCAGCAGAGACCCTGTGGAGGAGGAGAGGCGCCCTCCTCCCTTCCCGACACCTACCTGACAGTGACGTCAGCCTGGAGCCCGTACAGCTTCTGCTCTAGTGCCTTCCGGAAGGACATCAGTGTATGCTCTGGGGCCAGCTGGAGAGGAAGGCATGGTGAGCGGAGGGCCAGGATTCAAATGAGATCCCCCTCCCCAGCCAAAGAAAGGCCTTGTGTTGGGAGGCTGGGGCGGGTCTGGTTCTAATTTTGGCCCCTCCCTGGAGCAGCTGTGTGACCCTGGGTGCCCACTCAGCTTCTCTGAAGTTCAGTTTCACCCTCTGTTAAGTCATGTCCACCTTGCAGGTTTTTTGGGGGAGGGGCAGACATGACAGTTAGGGTGGGTATATATAAATGTCTGACAGACAGCTAGCACCTAATAAATAGTAGCTTCGATCATGAGATTATCCTTACTGTGTCCCAGGCACTGAGCTAGACACTGGAGGCAGGAAACCTTTCCCATAGTCTGGTGGCTCTTTGGCAGCCTTGGGGAAAGGCAGAATGCCATGTTCCCTCTTGGTTATACCCTGAGCTCAGTCCAGATGAAGATTTGGAGGGAGAGGAGGGGCCTGAGGTGACAGTTTCATTGGAGTGATGAAATATCATGTCCTCTTCCTCCCTGGGTCGCTCGTTACATGGGTTAAAAGCCCCTAGCAGGTTGCCTGATCCAGAGAAGGTGCTTAAATGGCAACTGTACAGCATGAGTCAGAAGATCCTAGTTCTAGCCTTGACTTTGCATTAACTAGCTTTACGACCTTGGGTGCATTTCTCCCTCCTTGGGGCTCTCTCCCCAGTGGCCCCTTGAGGAGGTGCTCTCTGCTCTCTGTGGGTCCTTAAGCTGGGAGAGTTGGGGTTCTAAGTCTCCCTCCCTGGTTCCATGTAGTCTGAGGACACTGTCATACTCCCTTTCTGCCACTGGGGGTCAGCACCAAATCAGGGATTCCTCTAAGACCTGG
This sequence comes from Callospermophilus lateralis, assembly GCF_048772815.1. Classification (NCBI taxonomy): domain Eukaryota; kingdom Metazoa; phylum Chordata; class Mammalia; order Rodentia; family Sciuridae; genus Callospermophilus; species Callospermophilus lateralis. The sequence goes on along the minus strand of NC_135306.1, from coordinate 148,700,234 downwards.
TGCAAGTGGTGTTGGCAGAGGGAGGGAGGGAGGAAGGAGACACGTGGAGAGGTGGCTGATCTAAGCCCACCTTATGTCCCTCTGGCCATGCTCTGCTCCAACACACTCCCCTCTTCTGGAGGGCAGCCTGGCACCAGAGAGCCAGGGAATGGCAAGGAAAGGCTTTGAAGCTGACCAAGAGGGAGAAATGCCATCCCTAGTGGGGCCTCAGTTTTGCTTTGTTTTGGTTTTTGGTAGTAGAGATTGAACCCAGGGGTACCCTACCAGCGATCTACATCTGCATCCCTTTTTATTTTTTAAGACAGGATCTCATTGAGCTTCCCAGGCTGGCCTCCTCCTGCCTCAGCCTCCTGAGTCACCGGGATTACAGGTGAGCCACCACCATGCCCAAGGGCCTCAGTTTCTTTAGCTATAAAATGGGCTCATGCTATCAACCTCATAGGTGGAATAGCACATCAGAGACCCTAGGCCAGAGCCTGGTAGACAGTAGAAATTCTGTAATATGAGTACCTTTCTTTACCTTTTGTCCAGCCTGGGGAACATGCCACCTGTTCTCCCAGTCCAGTGGGCATTGTGAGTTCCCGTCCCCAGAGCAGGGTGGTAGAGGCCCCCACCCATCTCTCCTTCCACCAGTGACCATGCAAGAGGTGTAGACTCCCTTGCACACGGGCTGTGCCTGACAAGGTGGACAGGAAGTAGCCTAGAAAGGGCTGTGAAGACCCTGAGGAGAGGGCAGAAAGAGTCTGGGAGGGGAACGTTTCTTTTCTGCACTGTTAATTCTCCCTAGGTTAGGTGCTGGCCTCCTAGAGCAAGGCATGGAAACCTGTCCTCCATTGCCAGGGCTCCAGGATGACCTCCCCAAGTATGCAGGGCTTCTGGGGTGTTTTTTTTTTTTTTTCTTTTTGTGGTGCTGGAGGTTGAACCTAGGGCCCTTTGGATGCTAGTCAAACATTCAGCATACCACTGAACTTCATCCCCAGCCAATTTGTGTTTTATTTTGAGACAAATTCTTGCTAGATTGTCTAAGCTGGCCTGCAACTTGCAATCCTCCTGCCTCAGCCTCCTCAGTAGCTGAGACTACAGATGTATGCTACCACACTCATCCCTGCGGTGAATTCATAATCCCTCTCTCAGAGCTCCTACCTGCCTCAGGCAAGTCCAAGTGGGGCTCTGTCAGGACGGTGCATGTGGGTGGGGTGGAAAGTTGTTTCTCTTAGTGAACAGGAAACTGTGCTTGAGAGTCCCAGCTTTGGATCTAGTCACACCAAATAAGAAAGTCCACCTAGGAATAGCCCATCTGGGACACACAGACACAGCGTCTCAGGCAGGAGGTGCACTCAGCTTACGACAGTCAGAACCCATGGATAATCAATTACCTGAGGACCCATGGACAAATCCACATGCATTTTCAGGGACACAGAGGGGACCTTGGCTGGGCCTTCTCAAACACCACTAAAAGTTGGTTTTGTAGAGATAAAGAGCAGAATAGTGGTTATTAGAGGCTGGGGTTTAATAGTGGTTATTATAGGCTGGAGGGGAGAGGTCTACAGATACAAGGTTAAAGTCAGATAGGAGAAGCTAGTTGTGGAGTTCCACAGCATGTAGTGTGATTATAGTTAATGAGAATTTGCTGTGCGTTTCAGGTCAGAAGAGAGGATTTCTATTGTTCCCAACACAATGAAATGCTAAATATTTGAGGTGATAGATATGCTAATTAACCCTGGTTTGACCACTATGCATTGTATACATGTATGAAAATGAAACACTGTCATAAATATGCATAATTCTTGTATATTAATTAAAATTAATTAGTTGATTGGTTATAAAATAAACACTACAAGGATGAAATCAGCCAGATGTACAATGTGGAAAATTCTACAGGATAAATGAATTTCTTCAACAAATAAATGGCATAAGGGAAAAAGGGATGGCTACTACTATAGACTAAAAGGTACTCAGGGGTCAGTGTGGACATCATTTAGGTCCTGATTTTTTTGGTGGTGGGGGATTGAATTAAGGGGTATTACATCACTGAGAAATATTCCTGTTTTTATTTTATTTTTTAAATTTTGAGACAGGATCTCTCTAAATTGCTCAGGGTGACCTTGAACTTGTGAACTTTCTGCCTCAGACTCCCAATTATGGACATGTGCCACTTGTCTGGTAGTCCTGAATTTTAATTGATTGATTGATTGATTTTTGGTACTAGAGATTGAATCCAGGGATATTTAACACTGAGCCAGGTTCCCAGCCTTTTTTATTTTTTATTTTGAGACAGGGCCTTGCTAAGTTGCTTCAGGACTCATTTAGTTGAGGGGCTGGGCTTGAACCTGCTATCCTTCTGCCTCAGTTTCCAGAGCCTCTGGGATTATAGGTGTGCACCACCACGGCCAGCCTCAACTTTAATAACTGAACTATAGATACTTTTTGAGACAACAAAAGAAAATTGATTTGATATTAGATATGAAGGAATTATTGCTAATTTGGTTGGATATAATAACAGCACTGTGGTTATATTTTTTTAAAGTTCTTATGGATCAGAGATACATCCTGAAATAAGACGTAACATGATGTCTAGGATTTGCTTTACTACAACAGAACAAAAAAGTATGGGGACCAATGAAGCAAGAGTGGCAAAATGTCGCTAACTATTGAAGGCGGTATTGGATTCATAACATGGTTCTTCATTACATGATACTTTATATTGCTTTTTTCATGTCTGTGTGTTTGGAAATTTTTCTACTAAAGAAAACAATTACCAAAGACGGTGGAATGAGATGGACATCATTCCCCCAGGTACATGCATGACTGCACATATGGTGTGACACTAATCATTTACAATCAGAGAAATGTAAATTTGTGCTGCAATTGTGTGCAATGAATCAAAATGCATCCTGCTGTCATATATACCTAATTAAGATAAATAAACTAATTTTGAAAAAAAAAAAAAGAGAGAAAAGAAAAGAACTACCAGGCATGGTGGTGCATGCCTATAATCCCTGCTGCTCAAGCAGTCGAGGCTGGAGACTCACAAGTTTGAGGCCAGCCTTAGCAAACTGCCTAAAAAAAAAAGGGGGGGGGTGTAGCTTTGTGGTATTCAATATCAGAAAAAAAGAAAAAAAAAAATGAAAACAGCCCTTTCTGGGTCATCTCCTCTTTGCCCCTCGTGCTTTAGCACACTGTTCTTTTCCTCTGGCCTCCAGAGCAAGTGAGACAGGTCACCCACCCCCACGAGGGTGTCTGCCTGGCAAGGGAGTGCTTCTGACCTCTCCTCACAAGACCCAGCAACATGGGCATCCCTAACTCAGGCTCCAAGGGGGTGAATGACCTGCCCTCCCCTACCCCCAAGAAAACAAGCAGAATGTGGCTTGATGGGAGAGTACCACGGTCCAACTCAGGGACACAGTCCTCTGTGATTTTTTTTTTAATTAATTTTTAAATTTTATTTTTTAATTATTGGTGATTGAACCAGGGGTGCTTTAATACTCTCTCCAGCCCATTTTTATTTTGAGACAGGGTTTCGCTAAATTGTTCAGGCTGGCCTTGAACATGTGCCTCTTGCCTCAGCCTCTCAAGTAGCAGGAATTGCAGATGTGGGTCATTCCTCCCAGCTGAATATTATCTAGAAAATAACACCTATCTCATACAGTAGGAGAGGACTTTCGGGGGAATTCAGAGCTCCATCAAACCCAGGGCCTCGTGCATACTAGGCACTGACCCATATCCCCAGCCCATATGCACATGCTTTTAAAACAATGGCTTGTGGAGGCCTCTTTAACTCTCCTGAAATCCAATGGCACAGGGAATGGCTTGGTGGGAGAGCAGACACCAAGCTCTCAGGAAGTCCCCAAACGCCCCCTGCGGGTGGGGGCTGGTATTGCCTCAGTTGAGAAGGTTCAAGCCTTCCAGTGGGTAAGGAGACCTTGGTCCAAAGGGGGCTTCTTACTTTCAGCCTCCCAAGTAGCCTGTCTGGGCACTACATCTAACAGCTGCCCTCTGACCCGGCAGGCACGCTCACTATCCCCATGGCACAGGATGGGGGAGCAGGAACAGAGAAGATGGAAACCCCAGGCTCTCACAGCTGGCCAGACAGCATGGCTCTGGAACTCTCAACCTCAGTACTCCTGCAGAGGTGTGGGGCACCTTAGTGGCAAAATAGGGTTTGACTTTTGATTTAATCCTCTCTTTCCAATTCAGTCTGCTCCAACAGCCTTCCCTTCCATGGTGGGCTCTGAGCTGCACCTCAGCTTTGCTGCCCCACAGCCTGGTGGGTTCTCCTGCTGCCTGGTTGCAGCCCCAGGCCCCTCACCCAGCAGCTTTCTTCTGGGTCTTTCTAACCTGAAAATTGGCAGTGCTGTGCCTGGGCCTGAAACCTCCTGCATCTCTGCAGGACCCTCAGAATAAAAGTGAAATCTTTTTAGTAAGAAGCCTTCAGGGCTCTTCAGGATCTGGGCCCACACCGGCTCTTCTGGCTTTTGCCACAGCCTTCCCCACACACCTCCCCCAAAGAGCTAAGCATTGTTCCTATTATTAGATTGCATATATCATATCCATTTCCCAACAGGTTCCTCCTCTGGAATGGCAGCTGCACCCACCCCTCACCCAGTCTCTTAGGACCCTAAGATGGCACTCACCATTGGGGCCCCGCGGTGGCCGATGAGGGCAGGCTTGGGGCCCAGGTCCTTTTTCTCCATGATGCAGGGAGAGGAGATGGTAAGAGGGGCCAGGTAGAGGGCAAAGACCACAGTGAAGAAGGTACAGAGAATGGTCACCTGGGAAGCTGCAGACACAGGCCATGAGCACCCCATGGTTGGGAGCACCTTCTCCCAACAGGGAACCCTCGGTAGCCAGGGGCGGATGTAGGAGCCCAGCATTCTGAGAGGTAGAGCTCATTCCTGCTGGGAAGTCACATACACACGAGCTCGCACTTGTGTGCATGCACGTGCACTTGGAGGAAAGATACAGTTGAAGGCTGACAGAGCCACACTTTTTGGTGGAGTCTGTAGGCCTCTCTGAACCAGGACCCCCCCGCCCTTTGATCACAAGGGCCCCTTCTCAGCTCAGGCTACACAGGTGGAGTCCAGTGGGGGAAGCCCAACCTGGCCTAGGTGTCACGCCAGTGGGGAGGCAGTACTCACAGGACCGCTCTGCGCGGGAGAACTGTCCGGCCACGATCCAGGAGAGTGCAGTGATGGCAGCCAGGGCCCCCATGTGCAGAAATGGTGCTGTGCCCTGTGTGTGTGAAGAGGAGGAGGGCCCTGGGACTCCCAGACATGCCCAAGCCCTCAAGTTGCCAGCAAGCCGATAGCCCACCTTTAACCCACAAAGTCAGCACCCTGTCTCTGTTTGCCTGATAAGGACTCTGGGAATCCAGAGACCTGCTGTGTGACCCAAATCAAATTTGCACCAACTTCAGGCCATGCTATGGAGAAACAGGAGACAAAAAGCACTGCCCATTGCAAGGGTCCTGGTGGAGCGCCCTCTCACCCCTTTACCTGCAGGGAGATCAGCAGCATTTCCCATTCGTCCTCCCACAGCTGGGCCACGGCTGACATGGCTACCACAGTGGAGGCCAGGATGACCACCAGCCCAATCTGAAAGGAGGAAGCATCAGACACAGTGTCAGAGCAAGGTAGTAGGCTCCAGGGTGTCTGAGAGGAAGGGTGGAGAGAGAACCTAGGGACACGCGGGAAGAGATGGAGAAAGCAGGGGAGCTGGAGAAAGCAAGATAGAAGGGAAGGAAAGAGATGGCATGGGCTGAGGGGCAGTTGGGGAAGGCAGAGAGAGAGGACAGCCAGGAAGGGACAGGCAGACCCTGCAAGGAAGGGACAGTCAGAAAGAGGGAGGGTGGAGAGAAGGAGACTGGAAGCACTCGGCCAGCAGGGCCTCCCTGGCCTCCCAGCAAGCTCAGAGGGACGGTGGCATCCAGGGCAGATGGGATGAGGAAACTGCCTGCTCCAGGCCACAGGGACAGGGCCTGGTGTGCACCCTGCCCCACGCACAGGACTAGGCTCACAGTGGCACTTCTGGCAGAGGAAGCACTGGTTCCTTCACCAAGGCCCACCAACCCCAGGGTCCCAGCGCTGGCAGCTTCTAACGTGTGAGGGGTCTGCCCTCCAGGGAGCTTCTCCAGAAAGTGAGGAGCATGGCTCTGACAGAGGACAAGGACAACTTCAGGGGACAGAGATCTTTGAGGATGGATGGCATCTGGAACCCCCAAACTAAATGCCACTAAGCTCAGGTTTCCTGCTTCTCAGCCCCCAGCGCTACCCTCCATTGAGCCCTGGACTTTGCTGCCCATCCAGCCCCCTGTGCGCAAGGCCTGCTTTGTAGCCCAGTCACACCTCCACTGCGGCCTCCCGCTGCCCGCTGCCCGGTAGCTGGCCGGGACCACGGCATGCTGCTCTCTGGCTTGTCAGACTCGTGGCCCACACGCCGCCTGGCCTCTCTGCCTCCCTCAAGCCCTCTTCTCCCTCAGCCATGGCCTTTCTCATCCTGCCAGGCCCTTTGTCCTCACAGCAGCGCCCTGAGAACCTCCAGCAGCTGAGCAAGGGCTGTGCGGGTTTTCTAGACCTGAGGCAGGGACAGCGGCCTCTTGTTTTGCTCCCTGCCAGGCAGGGAAGAGGAGTTCTTGCCCGGAATTAACTTTTCCTTTGGAGACTTGTCATTTCAGCCCATTGGCCTGGAAAAATAGGTCCTCTCCTAAGAAACAGTAACAAGTCTAACAGGTAAAGGCCTTCATGGGTCGTGACACGCCTCTTCTGGGACAAGGGAAGAAGGTGTGCCTGGGTCTGCCTGCAGCGGGACTCAGGGTGTCCTCCCCTGTATTCGAACACCCCGGGTGAGGCCTTTTCATTTCCACCTGGGGAGCGGGCTCTACTCGCTTGGTCTCACAGCTTCAGAGGCGGATCCAGATTCAAACCCCTCTGCCTGTGCTCCTTCTCAGAGTTCAGGCTGCTGTGGGGAGGGCTGGGAGTTGAGCGGGGCATGGGGGGGCTCCTAACCATCCTGAGAAGCCTCTCCCTCCACACCCAGGCTGTCCACTCCAGGCACACATCTGCCCCCTTGTGGCCTCGGGAAAGAGCTGGCATCCCTGAAGGGTCGTTTCTGTGGGATCTCATTACAATTAGTAACTGTTGGTGGAAATACAGGCAATAAAACTGACTCCTCATAATCCTAATACAATTAAAAATCCGACCACCTCTGGGTTTTACAGATGCTGCAGCAGCAACTACAAGCTCAGCAGCTCTGCTGAATATTCAGCGTGGATCTCCCTCTCTCTGATGGTAATAGCACCAACTCACAACAATGTGAGCCCTGGGCCTTAAGGCTTGCTAGGAAGGATGACTCCCCGGCTGGTGGCCTGGAGACGGACTGAGAGAGTGGTCTTGGATTTCTGTCCTGCTGGGGCTGCGGTCTGTGATGGCGATGAGGGTGGAGGCTGCGGCAGTGCGCTCATTCATTCCAGAGGGTTGCCTGGGTGCGGGACCCAGCCCTGCAGAGGGGCAATGGGTTGACCTCTTGCGGGTGCCTGGCCTCTGGGTTCTGGGGTCCCAATGGCAGACAGTTGGCTCAAGGTGAGAGCCACACCCAAGTCCCACTCCTGGGTCAAATCCTGGTTCTTCTGCTCTTCATAAATCTTACCTAAGCTGAGATGTGGGGACAGTGAGCGCCTACCTGGGAGAGTTTGGGGAAGATAAATGAGGAAATGCCAGCATCGAGAGGAAATGCTTCCGGGATCATTTTAAGTGACAGCAACTGAACAGGATGAGTGTGAGGAAGGAATGAAACTCTGTGTGGAGAGTGCCTGATGCATGCAGTAAGTGCCTAATTTTATGTGCCAATGGTTAGTGCTGCTATGATGAACACAGTGCCTAGCGTATAGGAGGTTCTCAATGAATGTTCCTTTCTTAAGCCACAGCTGGAGGGATAGAGGCAGGACACCAGGCAGAACTGTGGAGCCTGGGTTAGCTATTAGAGAAAATCCTGAATTCACTGGCAATGTGGATGGTGTGGACAGAGTGGTCAGCAAGCCGAGGCCCTGATCGAGTCTGGGATGTGGGCAGACACACCAGCCCAGCTGCTCTGGGGCTCCACGGTTCCCAGTGTTCCTCTCTGGCCTCAAGTTGGGTCACTGACAGAACCCTCCTCTGCAGGCTGTGGCTGAATCCCCTGTGGCAGGAGGAGGAGCTGCCTTTGGCACCCCACAGAGGTGCTGCATCCCAAGGAAAGGGCCTTGTGTTTGCTGCCAAGCCCCCAAGAACACTTCCACCTTCCCCACACCTTCTGGGCTCCTGGGAGGGAGTTCTGGGAGACAGGAACTCTGGGCAGACTTGGGGGGAGGAGGAAGGTCCCCAGGGGATCCTTGATTCTCTCACAACACCAGGTGTTGAATAGATGGCTCCCTCCCCACCCAGTCCCTGAGCACCTCTGTCCTTCCTTCCTCAGGATCCAGGGGAAACCCAGATTCAAAATATAGGTCATGATTAAAACATAGCAGGGCTGGGGATGTAGTCCAGTGGTAGATGCCTGGCATGCACAAGGCCCTGGCTCCATCCCCAGTATTACAAAAACATAAACAAAACAATACCATAAAACTCAAGTCTTCAAAGCAACATGATAATAAGTAAAAAGTTCAGAAATAGATCAGAATGTATTAAAATATATGGTTTATGATCAAAGTGGCATCTCAGATTAGAGGGGAAAGGCAGGCTTGCTCAGAGAAGACAGCTGGGAACACTGGGAAACCATCTAAAAAGAACTAAGTAAGATCACACCATGCCCCGAAATAACTTCCAAAAAGATTAAAAAAAATTTAAATGTTAAAAAAAAGTGAAAACATAATTACCAAGTGATACCACAGAGAAATTTTATATAATCTCGGAGTGAGAAAGATCTAAGTCTGACACAAAACCCAGGAGCCATAAAAAGAGATGACAGATCTAAGTACTTAGGGAAAAAAAAAAAAAACCTTGTGGCACAAATACAATGAACAAAGTCTAAAGATAAATGATAAACTAGGAAAAATCATCTGCAGCCAAAGGGCTAATCACCCAAATCTATAAAGAGCTCCTGCAAATTAATAAGTAAAAAGCAAATTCCATAGCAAAAATGGCAAAACACCAAGAGACAGCAGATAGAGAAGACACACGTGACTCAAGCTTGTGAAAAGTGCTGACTCTAACTCATCCCAAGGGAAATGCAAACTATAGTTAGGTTTCATTTTTCGACGATCAGATCGGCAAAGGTCAAGAAATCAGCTCACATCTGTGGGTTAGGGGTGTTTTTGTGGGCCTGGCCATACATTGCCAAGAGAGTATGAATTAATGGCACTTGGCAACTAGGCCACTTGGCAAGATCAAGATTATGAAAGTAGACATTCTTTACCCAGAAATTCCTCTCCTGGGTCATTGCCACACTGCCTGGGTTGTGGACTGAAAGCAGCTGGGTTAGCGACTAGGACCATCAACAGGGGCCTGGCATGGATACCTAGGGAACTTGGGAATGCCCAGAGCAGGGAGCAGGAGAAAGTGATGGCCCCAAAGGTCTACTCTTAATGTCCCTAACAGGAGTGCCAAGCATGTTGTCAAGGGACAGGACAGAGGGTGCTGTGCTTAAAGAGAAAGAAAAACAAAATGTACATGTATATTTGTGCTTAAAATATCTCTGGAAATAAAGAAATTTTCATTATGTACTTTTTTGTGTCATAAGTTTTGAACCACATCAATGTATTATGTGGTCAAAAATAAATTAAAACAAAAACAAAAGACAGCTTTCTTAGAATACAATGACAGAATCGTGAAAAAATAGAATACATATGGAAAACTTCCAGCACCTGCTCAAAATCCCTGAGCCCTCCCCCTGGCGAGGCAGTCCCAAGATCCCACAGAGAGGGTGGAGGGGCAGAAGGGAGAGGAGGGCATGCCTGGCCCCCAGGTGGGCACCCGTTCAGAGATAGCATTGATGTGCTACCTCCGGCTGGCTCAGTGGCTCTATAGGCCTCTCTACCTGGATCAAGCTGATGTGACCTGTCCTGCTGAGAGGCAGGCTTGGCCCCAGGAGGTGACCACAGCATGTGCCAGCCCCACCCAGGGTACCAGCTGGTGCAGTTCTTTCAAGTGTTAATTTTGCTGCCAGGAGAAGAAAGTGCCTCACAGAGGGGGCTGCGGAAGCTCAAAGGAGAGCTCCGGATAGAGTCACCAGCCTCGGAAAGGTGGGACGGGACCAGGGGGTGCTCACTGCTCTAAACCCCTGCAAGACCAGCTATGCTACAGATGTAGCTGCTGGCTCCAGACCCTGTCATCAACCAACCTTGACCCCCACCCCTTCCCACACTGCTCACAGGCCTGAGCTCTCAGCTCTCTTCCTCTTCCTGGCCTCCCTTCTAGCTGGAAGTGAGCCCTTTCACTTGGAGTCACTCTGAACCCATCTCATGGGCTCATGGCTGTTTCTGAACACTTTTGCTCCTTCCTAAGTGGTGTGCCCACTCTGAACCAGGTTCTGGGAAGAGATGACCTAGCCTTCCCTCCATGGCCCAGGGGCTGTCTGGATCAGGTTTGCACCCCACCTGGGCACCTACTCGGGCAGAGTGGGCATCAGAAACCCAGGGAATTGCACCAAGCATTCACGTGTGATGTGCAGACTAAGGTTCTAGGTGGTGTGAAGCCTGCCTGCTCTGGGTCCAGCCCTGAGTGGGGTGCTGGGGTGGGGAGATGGTCAATGCCAGTTCCAGCCTGCAAGGAGCACTAGACCTGCAGGGAGCACCAAGGAATGGGTTGGGGTGGGCAAGCCAGATGGAAATTGACAACACGGATGTTCCGAAATGTAGCAGGGGAGATCTCAGAGACTGGGGAGCCCTAGGACAGAAGTCTGGGTGTGTAGGGACCAGTAACAAGGAAGGAGTCAAGAGACAGCGAGCAAGGGGGGAAAAGAGGAGAAAAGGCAGGTGGGAGGGCTGGAGGGTCAGAGGTGTCTCACACAGCCGGAGCTGAGGGTGACCGGCCCAGGTCAGGAGCAGGGAGGCGTTGGCTGGGTGGGTGGGAAAGTAGGGGAGTTGAGGTCATCCTGGGATCCCTGGGAGTGATGGAAATGACTTTGCCTGACCAGGATTTTATAAAGAACTCACTGAAGAACGAAGAGTAGGTGGGACTTGAGACAGAGTCAGTGGGTGGGCTGGGCGGCCATAGGAGCTCTCTCACCAGCCGCTCTCTCCCACTGCTGTGCTGGATCAACCCGAGGCAGGAGGGCTGGAATCCTGGACCTTCCACTTAAGCACTGGGAGACATTGGGCAAGTGACTTAACCCCTCTGTACCTCATTTCTTCCAATTGGGACATGGAATGATGTCAGAGCAACTTCCTAGGCTCCCTGTGCGGGCTGCAGGCAGAATAAGGGCCAGGCTCCGAGAATCCCGCCTGACCCCCAGCAAGGGCTCCCTGTGAGCCAGTGGAGCGGCTGCAGCTGTGATCCAGGGCAGGGATGGGGGGACCCAGGCTTTTCGTCTGCTGCCTTGGCCTCCAGCCTCCCCTCCCGGCTCCTGGCCCAGCAGAGGCAGGCTTACCTTGTGCAGCCAGTGCAGGTTCATCTGCTGCCCCACGGCAATGTGACATAGCGCCAGCACCTGAGGAGAGGCCCGCAGGGTGGCAGTTAGGCCGGTGCCTGACCTGGCCTGACCCAGGGCAGGGTCAGCAAACCCTTCCTACAGGCGATAGGAATGCCCAGCCCAGCCCTGTCCAAGCCTGACCTCCTTCCAGATTATTCTAGGACTCCAGGCCCCTCCCCTTGGATTTTTCCCTGAAGCAGCCACTGGGCCCTGCTGCACTTGGACTGCCCAACTTAATCCATCAAATATTTTGGGAGTCCCAGGCCCTGGGATTCTAAGACAGATTTGAGTTCTGGCCCTAAGAACTCCCAGACCAGAATGGGGTCCACATGAATCTCTATCACTGGGATACTGGGAGCAGGAACCTAACGTGGAGTTCTTGGAAGAGGAAGTCTGCAGTGGACAGCAGGGTGGCTCTCACTGGGCTGGGGCAGGGGTGCGGGAGGACAGACATTCTAGGATGGACAGCTGAAAGAGACTGGCAAAACAGATGACCTTTCTCCTTGCGGGAGCCAGGTCTCAGAAGAGCAGCCACCTGAGGGACCCTGGGCAAAGCCAGCTTTCCCCTTTAAACCAAGGCAGGCCTAGCACCAACCAAGCGTCCCTGCCTACTAGAAGCAGGGGGACCAGCCATCTGAGACAGCCCTGAGTACCAGGAGGCCTGCGATGTATGTGAAGGCAGCAGCTGTGGTCACGAGGATGGGCACAGACCAGTCACTCCAGTAGCCCATGCGGTTGTAGAGGTACCTGCCGGGAGGAGAAGAGGCAGGGGTCAGACCTCCACAGGGTCACTGCCTGGCTCAGGAACCAAAATGATCTTGGGTCTTCCACAGCCGCAGCCGGGTGGCCCACAGGCTGGTCCAGCGGCCAGGTCCTGCTGGCCCTGTAGTGGCACTCAACATTTCCCTCGTCATTAGAACATGACTAATGCTCTTCAGCTTCTTGGTCTCCCAGTGTCCACCAAGGGGGTCCAAGACACATAAAGAACAATTCCCCGCAATTCTACTGTCCAGAAATAACTGTCACCAAGACTGCAGGATTTTCTTCCTGTGGGTCCCCCACACCTATGTATTTGAACAGCGAAGCTGGGCCCTGGGCACCCAGGAGCACCCACAGCAGGAGGCTTTGGGCACCGTGGACACGCTGGCTCCAGTTCCCACTCTGCCTCTGAAGCGCTAATGGGACCTCGAAGTGACAGGCTTCTCTGCCATTGGTTGTAACAGTCACCCCCACCCCGGTGTTCAAATATGAAAATATGGGGTCTCAGAGATGATGAAATGTAATCCTTGACTTCTCTGGGCCTTAGTCCCCGATCTGCAGGACAGATAGGAGCCCTTCTGAGGGTTCTGAGAGGAGGAAAAGAGGCGAGGCACATGGTGAGCACTCAACAGACTCTTCTCAGCACAGTGTTTACTGCTGTCTGCAAAAGTGCTGAGGAAATGTGATTTTTAAAAACAGCCATGTGGTTCTCTATTGAATCCATGTGCCATATATAGCCAACTTCCTAGAATGGCACTTCATCGTTTCCACTGATTCACTATTACAAATTAGCACAAAAATGAAAAAAACTGTGCATATCTTTTTGTATTTCTGGCTATGCCCTTAGGACAGATGCCCACCAGAAGGATTATAAAGTCCAGGGAATGAGCTTCTTAAGGCTCTCCGCAGCTTCGCCGCTCTCAGAACGACGGAACTGCTCACGTCCTCACTGTACAGCTAGGAGAGCTGAGGCCCAAAGGAGACAGCAACTTGCTCAGGGTTGTTAGAGAGCCAACATCAGCACCAGGCCGATTCAGCCTGCTGTCACCTTGGGCCTTGGAAGGGGGCAGGTAGGGGACACCAGGAGGACCCAGGGGAAGACCTACTACCTGGAAGATCATGAGCACAGTCATCTTGCTGCTCAGTTGGGGAAACTGAGGCAGGGCTTCCCCTGTAACTGCTCCTGGAAGATATTCTGGTCCTAAGTGTCTCAAATTCAACCACTTTGGGGCTCTCTAGGACACCACAGTTCAGATGGCCCTCTCTGTCCCACTTGGTGAGCACGGGCCTTCTTGGGTCTTGCTCACAATCTCTTACTACACGAACTAACCCCAAAAGCTCGTAAGACCATGAGGACTGAGTCAGGATCTCCTGAACCTTGGTAGCCAGCCTCCAAGACCCTGAGGTGACAGGCAAAGAGCTGCAGCTCCCAGGCACTCCACAGTCCTGTGCGGGCCTTTCCTTGCAGTCTCCCACCAAGGCAGGCAGGTATCCTCGGCTGAGTCTCCCAGGAACAGGGAGCTCTCTCTGTGAAGAGTGGATGGCTCCGTGGACAACATGATAGTTAAGCCCAAGTCCTGTGCCAGATCCACCCGCACCTCACGTATGACCTTGCAAGGGCCCTTTAATCTCTCTGGGTCTGCCTCCTCAGACTGCCCTCAAATATGTGTTTTTGTCACCGACAGGTCATATGACCATGAATGTGTCCCCTCCTTCTTTGGGTCTCGGTCTCCCGATCAGTGCTTGGTACACCCTCTGATCTCCTAGTTCAGCAGAACTATCCAGGGTCTGCCACTGAGGCCCAGGAGGAAATGTTCACAATAGTACTCATGCTTTGGATACCTGAGCAGACGAATAATTGATTTATGGAATTTAATAAAGACCAGAGGCCACCTCTGGGACCCAGCGAGGGCTCTGGCTCATCTTTCTGGGCTGCTGTGGAGAAGGAGTGAGACCGCAGCACGTCCTTTATTGTGCTCATTAATAACAGGGGCACAGGCTGGGGCTGTACAGAGGAAAGGGGACAGCCAGATTCCACGGTCCATGAACGGAGTCTCAGATCCCCACAGAATCCCAGAAGCATGGCCCATCAAAAGCCGACTCTGAGGAACCCCACAGCCCCCACCACAGCACCTTCCAGCTGGAGACCTGGTCTCCTGGGAGGCAGCCTCCCACACCCACCGTCCCATTATACCTCAGATCAACCCAGTGCCTTCCAGGGGAGGACTGGGGGCGAGAAGAGACAGTACCCCTTCTGCACCCAGGTACCTGCCTCAGACAGCCCTGCCTTTGGACCTGAGGTGTCCACGAAGGAGACTGAGCTGTCCCCAGACCATAGCCATGGCCAGCCATGCCCAGGGCTGGCTCAGAGAGTTAGGAGGTCTGGGGTTGGGGCTCCTCCTCCGCTGAGGCCTTGGTCTCTCTGGGCCTCGGAGTTCTTGTCTAAAAAGGAGATGACCAGAGGCCCGGCCCGGACTGAGTGCTGTGCCCATCTTCCGCTCCTCTTTTCCCTGGCACAGCCCCGGGAGGGGTGTCCTGTAGCCCGCATGGTGTGCTTCCGCTCCAGCCTCCATTGATCTTTCAGGTGCCCCTCGTGCCTCCTCAGGCAGGCCATGCAGGATGAGTCACCCACATAAACACCAAAGGTCTGAGGGCCAGCACTGAGTTCCATGGGCTCAGTCCCTGCGTCCTTGAAGGCTGTTCCTGTGCCCTCCCAAGGTCCCAGTGGGAATGCCCTCAGGGCAGGGATCTCCTTTCCTCTCCATCTTTCTTGCCAACCTCACTGAGGCCCTGCAGGTGGGCAGGACAGAGGCTCCTGGGGTGGGCCCTGCTCAAGGCCATAGGAAGGACAGGTGTCAGAGCCCTCGGATCCAGCCTGGGAGAGAAGCTCAAACTGGAGTCCCCAGGTCCCAGCCCCTGATGCCCAGGACCCAGCCCCACTCACCAGTTGAACTCGTCGTAGTCATTGTGGACTTCCCACCAGAAGTACAGCCAGGTGAGCGTGAGGCCAAAGGTGAAGGTGAGGAGCAGGAACCAGAGGCGCTCCCACTGCAAGGGCAGAGGAGGAGAGGGGTCAAGTGCGGCCCTCTTGGTACTGGTGAGGAATGAAGGCTGAGAGGGGAAAGGACCTGTCCAACGTCACAGGGACCAAAGTCACAAATGAGTGGGGAACAAGGAGCAGGGTCCACCCCAGAGCTGTGGTCTTTCTGCTGCAGACTAAGGTCAGTGTATGTTGGTCCCCTGTTCTGGCAAATGGTCCCCAGAAGCAAAGTCTCATCTGCCCTAAAGCCTTCACACTGGCCAGTGACTTGCAGTCTGTGAAGTCACATCCCTCATTTGTTTTGTCCTCAGACATGCTTACAAAGCAGGTCCTCTTCTCCACTTCTACCCCACTCTTCTGATAACAACACTGAAACCCAGAAAGGCCAAGTGATTTATCCAAGTCACACAGCAAGTTAGCAGAGGATTAGGGACCAGGGCCCCAGAACTAGGGCCCCAGTCTCTAGGCTTTAAAGAAGTAAGTATAAAGTTCCGCCTCCTCTTCTGGGCACTGCTGCTTCAGGGCCTGGCGAGGCCGTCTCCAGTCCAGAGTGGCGATGGAGGGTATGCTGACCACCACTGCTGCTTCCTGAGGTTTTGGCTCACAGGTGCTTCTGCCTGGGCCTTATTCCTCCTTTCTTTTCTCTATACCCCAGTCTCAGAAGCACAAGCTAGGAACATCCTGCATAAGTGGGTGATGACTGCCTTTTGGGGGAGGTCAACATCCCTAAGGAAGGGCCACTGTCCCTAAGCTTGTTCTGCCAAAATTCCTGTTCATTTTTTTTTTTTTTTCCTTTCTTGGTACTGGGGATTGTACTCAGGGGCATTTGACCAATGAGCCACATCCCCAGCCCTATTTTTAAAAAAATTTTTTTAGAGACAGGATCTCATTGAGTTGCTTAGCTGCCTCACCATTGCTGAGGCTGGCCTTGAACTCTTGATCCTCCTGTCTCAGCCTCCCTAACCACTGGGATTACAGAGGTGCGCCACTGTGCCCAGCCCTGTTCACCTTTGAGTCAGTTCAAATGTCACCTTCTCTGGAAAGCCTTCCTGGGCTCTGCCTTAGCACCCTTATACCATCTCTCTACTCCACAGCAATAGGGTCCCTCTGATTTTGTTTGGTTTTTGGTATTGAGGATTGAACCCAGGGGAGTTTACCACTGAGCCACATTCTCAGCCCTTTTTATTTATTTATTTTTAATGTTGAGAAAGGGTCTCACTAAGTTGCTTAAGGCCTCACTAAGTTGCTGAGGCTGGCCTTGAACTTGTGATCCTCCTGCCTCAGCCTCCCAAGCTGCTGGGATTAAGGTGTACAATGCTGCACCTGGCAGCATCCCTCTGTTTTTAAACTTGTACTCTTTGCATCCTGACCTGCTCAAGTGGCCATTCCCCAGATGACATGGTTCCAACAAGATGGAGACGGAGTCTGCCTCCACTCCATTAGCATTTATGCCTGAGCAGGAAGCTGCAAGGGGAGGAAGAGTCCAGAACATCGCTCTCCTTTGCTGCCCAGGGACACCTCATGGAGGCATTAACTACAGCACTTGGAGCCAGACTGCCTGGGACTTCAAATCCCTATCTACCATTAAGAGGCTGTGTAACTAACCTTGGGCATGTTACTCAACCTCCCTGTGCCTGCTTCTTCCTCTGAGAAATGAACTTAAGAGCACTCAAATCATGAGGTCGATTTGAGAATTAAATGAGCTAATACAAGTCAAGTACTCAGAACGATGACTGGCAAACAGTGGGCACTCTCCATTAGCATACCATAAGCACCCATGCCTCTCTCCAGCATGCAGGGGAAGCCATCTTCCTGGGCCATCTGTGACTTGGTACACACTAGCAGCTCCCCCCACCCCGTGAGTCACACAAATTGGTGACCCATGTCTGGGTAAGCAGCCGCCAACACTCATTGTCATATGCAGAGCCAGGCTGCTTTGCTTAACCCCCACTTGATTTAAAACAGGGACGAAGGTGACCATACTCTAAAACCCAATCCTCCCAGCAGATCTGGGGTGGGGATGGCTTCTCAGAGTAGGTTGCTTGTGCCTGCCCCACCTGGGCGTACACTGGCATGAGCCCCAGCTCCAGACATGGCAAACCCAGGATTGCTTAGGAACAGAGAAAACCTGGTGAGAAGCAGAGCAGGCCACGTGCCCTCCTGGGGGACTGAGGCCCATGTCAGGGAACCACTAGGACAGTCTGGGTGGTAGCTCCGTGCTGCTTCCCGTGGCCAGGCTGTGGGTCTGGCCCGCACCGCCAGGGCTAGGCCTCTCCACCTCCTCCACCCTGGCTGGCCCAACGCCTCGGTTTAGTCCTTCTCAGAGTCTCTGCTGTTGCCTCAAATTCTTATTTGTTCATAACAGACCCCATTTCCTGCAGGGTCCAGCTGGCAGCTCTCAGGCCAGTCTTAGTGTCTGGGGCTCCCACAGAGGGAGCCGTGTCCCCCAGCCTCTTTCCCTTCTGGTGTGTCACGCCCCAGCTCCAACTCCCTGCTGCCTGAGCTCTTCCACAGACTCTGAGGCCAGGCCAAGCTCCACACCTGCAGCCCCATGCGTGCTGACCTGCCGCAGTTCCCAGCAGGCCCTGTGGAGCCCACAGCATTATGTGAGCCACATCCTCCATGGAAGGCAGCCTTTCCCTCCTCAGTGAGACCCCTCATCCCCGAGGGCATCCCTGTCCTACAGGATGAATCCCAGCTGGAGCCCCACCACCCTCACACCAACCTCGGCGTCAGCAGAACCTGCAGGTCTGTGATTCTGTGTGTGGCTCTGCCCTCGGGATGTGAGCACACTGAGGAGCTGGGTGTCCTCGTATCCCCAGGTGGTGGAGGAACTCAAGAAAGACTGGTAGGTTCCTTTTCTCCCACCTTGGTGTGATATGCTCATCCAGGAGAGATTTCACTGGGGCTTGACCACCCTGCCCCACCTGCCAGAGGAGTGCTCAGTCCTGGACGGACTAAGCTGGCGGTGCTGGGTGCCCATCTGTCTTCAGGGCTTGCTCTCCTGCAGCAGCAGCGAGCTCTGCACTGCACTTTGAGCAGTGGCCAAGGCCCCAGGTGACGAGGAGCCACAGCTTAGGATGGTACAAATGTCCTGAAGGTCGAAATAGTAGAGCACCTGTTGCAGGTGCTGGGAAGACATCCGGCAGCAAGGAGTGATGAAGGACCCAGGGTGACACCGACAGGTAGCCCGGAAGACCACAGGCATTGCAGGGGTCAGGTGGCCCCCAGAGGTCCTGTGCTCCACGACAAGGCCAGATCCTTACTTTGAGCCAGAACAGGACAAGAATGAGGGACTGCATCCCTGCCCCTAGAAACTGACCAGGGTGACAGGCGTAGAGCCTACAGGTAGGTGAGGCACCCAGGCATGGCAGGGACGGGGACAGGGCCTCAGCAACAAGGAACTAGGAACTCCATTTTCAGGACAGGGGCTTGAGTGAGGGTTGGGGGGTCTGGGGACTACAGGCCTGGGAGCTGGGAGCTGGAGGCCAGCTGGCTACAGGGGGCCCTTGGAGGAGGATGAAGAGGGCCAGGCAGTGGAGGGGGAGGGGCGGGTGTGCGCTGAGAACAATCAGAGGAAAATACTACATGGCAGGGGTTGGAAGGAAGGGGAAGGCAGGGACTGGAGGAAGCGGCCTGTGTGCAGCTCCACTGATAAAGAGGTTCCAAATGGCACTAATGGTCCTTGTCAGGGTGCATTATGGAGGAAAAAGGCCTGTGCCTGCTCTACCATTAACAAGCCAATCTGGCCCTGCTCCCGGGGGATGGCAGCAGGGATCACTGCCCCAACTGGCCTCCTGAGGCCGCTGCCATGCAGAGGGATAGCACTTCTCTGCCTCCCCGCCTCCCCATCTCCCACAGCCTGCACAGGGTCAGGGGGTGTGTCTCCAGCACTCAGAGAAGGATCCCCACACATGGCTGAGCAAATTGTGCTCTGCCCCACGCCAAGAAGCACAGGGTTTCCACACAGGTGCAGATTCATGACGACAATTTTTGACAAATGGCAGTCAAGTGGCAGAAGGGGTGCTTTTTTTTCTTCATTTGCACAGGGCTCAGTGTGGGCAAGTGGAGGTCAGAGAGGTCACCAAGTGGGAGAAGAGTGGGAACCCTGGATTCCTGACAGAAGCAGCCCTGAACTGCTTCCCTCAAACCTGCCCTTACCTCGGGACCCCATCTGGCCATCTCAGGCCCAGCATGGCTTCACCCTTCCCTTTCTCTGGGTTGTACCCTGGGTCCAAACTCTGCTCTTTCCTGCCCTCCTGGAGCATCCTGCTCTGGCTCTTGGTACCTACCAACTTGACCCTACACAACATCATTGTGGAAAAGGCACGACTTCTGAAGGCCAGGCTCTGCCACACGTGTCACATGGCAGAGCCCTCTGAGCCTTGGATTTTTTTACCTATAAAATGGGTATCATAACTGCTGCCATAGAGGGGTGCTGTTAAATGAGCTGATGTACTTCAACTGGCATACAGCATGCGCATACTAAAGGTCACTTCACTGAAGTTTGGGCTCCTTTGGGGCAGGGATGCCTGGAATGTCTCACGCTGGAGCACAAGGGGGCACTCAGATATGGTGGGAATAACTGAAGAAGGGACTGTGCCTCAGGGATGCTCAGGGCCACTGAAGGACAAGGCCATCATTCAAGCCAGGGGCCCAGGGAGGCAAGGGCAGGAACTCCCATGACACAAGCCTCCTCTCCTTCCTTTCAGCGCCCTGGCAGCAGCCAGGGAGCAGGACAAAGGCTGAGCCAGGCACAGCTGACCTAGCCGGAGCCGCCCCCTCATGGGGTCAGCCGCCCCCTCATGGGGTCAGCAACTCCTCAGCTCACCCAGGCTACAGCGGGAGTGTGCTGGAGGTGGCTGCATATGGGGCAGCCAGAAGAAGCCCGGCTTGGTCGGGAGAAAACCCTGGGTGTAGGTGGGTAGGATGCTGTAGCCCTGCTCCGAGGGACGAGGCTGAGGCCCAGTGGCTGTTAGAGAATCCCAGAGGCCTGACTCCCAGAGGCTGCAGCATTTAGTCCAAATCACTGGCTCACCTCCTCCCATTCTTGCCCTGACCCTCCAGGAGATGAGACCCTCCATCAGGATCCTGGCCATAGTGGACCAGTTTATAGAAAGCCACTGCTCCTCCACCCTGCCTCCTGCTGATAGTCACATCCTCTCCTCACCCCTCCCCATCTCTGTCCCTCCCACTCCTGAGTCCTCTGCATAATAATAAGCAAAAGGAGATTATCAGCAGCAAGGCTCACAGAGTCACGGAGCTCAACTCAACTGCAGTGGCAGACCCCAATCCAAGCAGGAAATGTGGGCTCTGTTGCCAGGGAGGGACAGCCCTTCCACTGTTGGCTGCCATTCACTATGGGCTCCTGCCTGCTTCGTACCACTACCACTGCCCCAGGCCAGGATGCCCACAGCTGCCCTGCTGCTGCTGGGGACACTATAGGAGATACAGCACCTCCCCCAAGCCCCAAACAGAACCCAGAGCCTGAACTCTGTAGTCCGGACAGAGCCAGGACAGGAGCTGCCAAGGCCACCCTGGCAACATCACAGACTCTCAGAATCAAGACACTCAGAGCCAACGCTGTCCTGCTCAATGCTGTTCCCCTGCCTGTACCCTCCCCAGGCCAGAGGCGCTCTCTCTGGGGATGGGGGCTCAGCCTATTCCTGCTCCAGTAGCTCCAGGGACAGAGCTCCTTTGGGGGACAGCCTTGTCCTCTGACCAAAAGCTCTTACTTCTACGACTCCCAGCCTGACAGGGAAAGGGGGACTTGGTAGCCAAGCAACACTGGGTTTGAATCCAGGGCTGGCCACTGCTGAATGACCTTGGAGAAGATGTTCACCTTCTCTGAGCCTCAGCTTCCTGCTCGGGGAACTGGGACAGCAGCCATGGTGTGTTGTGCAGAGCTGTGAGGCATTGGGCCCTCGGCCAGGCAGGGGGATCATTTCCCTTCCCTCCTCCCTGCCCTGAGTGGAGCTGAAACCTGCCAGCTCCTGAGGGTCCCTGATACTACAGAGAACAAATCCAGCCAAAAGGGCAAGAAATCCTTGGGTCAAATGGCCAAGGCATGGGGGACTATAACGCAGAGCTGGACTTTAGTCTGGGCCCTTCTCCCCACTGGCTGCGTGGCTGTGGGCCAAGCACTCAGCACCTCAGACCTCAGCTTCCTCCTCTGTTCACAGTGATGACATCACCACCACCTCACAGGAGGCGGCTGGGCCCAGCTATTACAGATGTAAGCCGCGCATCGCCAGATCCACCATGGTTCCTATAATTATCATTTGGCGTCTGACAGCCCTTTAATTATGTGAAGACAGTGATCGAGTCTTCTCCCTCCCCCTGCCTGAGCTCCACCAAAGTTTTCTCCTGCTGCTGAGGACAGCAAGCCTGGTCACCTGCCCCCAGCAGGGGTGGGCGCCAGGGGCAGCCAGAGCAGGTCAGGCCAGTACTGAGGAAGGAAGAAGAGGCCCTAGCCGGTGGCCTGGCTGTGCCTGTCCCAGGCTGCGCCCTTGCCTGCAGAGGACAGAGCCCACAGGACCTCTTCATGGCACTGTGGGTTGGCATTCCCCATCTCTTCCTCCCTGAAGGTCTGCAAAAGTAGGTTATAAAATTGAGGAAACTGAGGCCCAGAGAGGGGAAGCAACTGGCCCAAGGTCAAAAGGGGCAAATGCAATGGGTACAGCCAAAATTCCCCCCCCCCCCCGGGTCTAGGTGCCTCCACCATCCCCAACTGTCTCAAAGCAAGGAGGAGCAGCAGGCCATGTAATTATCCTTGTCTGGCCACAGAGGAAATAAGTTCAGAGGGTCAGGGCCTTGCCCAAGGTCACACTGCAAGTCACAGTCAGTGCCAGGGGGACCCTGGAATTTCAGAGTTTCAGAGTTAGACAAGATTTCAGGAGATTTCGTCATCTTGCCTCTTCCCCAGAAGGTCCAACGAAGAAATGAAAAAGCAGATCTGAAAGTAGAACAGCCTAGAAACATGGACACAGGATGAGTATGTCAGTAAATCAGTGCAGAAATGGCAGAGAATTCAGCAGACTGTGTTGGGGACATATGAACCTGCACTTGGTGAAAAATCCAAGTTGACCCCTACCTCATGCCAAAGCTCAGCGCCCGCCATCTTCTCCCACACTCTCCACTTACCCCAAATGCATGGAGCCCTCTCTGCACCAGCCTGATGGGCTTCGGCTACTTGGAGATAAATTAGGCCACTCTGAACAACCTGCAGTGGTGACTGAGCAGAAAACAGGTGACTCCAATCCTGGGGATAAGTTTAGAGTGGGAAAAGTAAGGCTGCTAAGGGGTGCAGAGGCTCCCTTTAATTCTTTTGGTACTGGGGACTGAAACTCAGGAGTGCTCTACCATGAGCTACATCCCCAGTTCTTTTTATTTTTGTTATTATTATTTCTTTCCCAATTTTGAGACAGGGTCTCACTAAGTTACCCTGGCTGGCCTAGAACTTGTGGCCCTCTTGCCTCAGCCTCCTGAATCACTGGGATTATAGGCGTGCGATGATGCTCCAGGCAAAAAATACACTTTAATCCATCTGGAATTTATCTTGGTGTGAGGTAAGAGGCAGGGATCTAATTTTACTTTCGTCACATGGATGCTTCAGCTGTCCCTACACCACCATGACACTTGGGATAACAGCCATTTCCCACAGGGTAAATTCGAGGAGGTCTTCAGATTGTGTCTAGGTTTCCCTCTCTGTCCTGAGGACCTGCCCCTGCGAGCTGGCTCTGCCTGGTTCAGCTCCCTCTCCCTCTGCTGAGCCAGCCCCCAGGGCCTCCCCAGTGGTCCCAGCTCCCAGCAGTGCTGAGGGACTGGGAGATAGAGCTCATGGGGTGCCAACACCCGAGTCTGCCCACATGCAGGCCAAATCTGGGGCACCCCGGCTCCTGCCACTGTCAGGCTATTTCACACTCACCAAATTCCAAATGCAGGAATGGACACAAGGGAAAGGCCTGGAAGATGCTGGCTGGGTAGGTGCGGGGAGCTCCTGGGAGGGGAAAAGGGCAGGCTCTGGCAGGACTGCCCTGGCCCTGACCCAGGAGATTTGGGGGAGGGGGCAGCCCAGGCAGGTTTGAGATATATTGCAGCATCAGGGCCAAGCTGGGAAAGGGATTATTAGAATCCCCACCCCCCAGCCAGCTCCTGGCAGCCTAAGAAGCTGGATTTATTTCCCGGGGCTACAGAATGCCAGGCAATTAGGCCTCTGTCTGCCCTGGCTTCTGCTGGGGGGCATTCAGAGCAACTCACCAAGCAGGAGCACGAAGCCAGGCCCAGCCAGGAGCTCTGGTCCCTCCCCACCCATCCCTTGGGTGGCATCAGCCCCCGGGAGATATGCACAGGCACAGAAGAACCAGGAAGGGGCTTCAAGGGAGGACCCTCCAAAGAGCTTCAGAGGGCCCTGCCCTGGTCCAGGGTGGAGGCTGCAGCCCCTGTGACACCCACCCATTCTCCCTAAAGCACATTCACAGAGGGTCACCCACGAGCCGCTTCCCCTGGGAGTGGCGAAGCCATGACAGGGGCTGCCAGTACTGTTCTGAGAGGAGCTAAGTGGGATGTGGGGTTCCAAAGCCCAGTGACAGCATAGCTTTATTGCAGCCACAAGCTCTCAGCTCCCAGTGAAGTATCAACCTCATTTTCTCCTTCTTATTGCAATCCTGCACCACTGCTACCACCCCATTTCCATGGGGGAGTAAAACCCAGAGCTCCTCCTTCACCCCTGCTGGGTCCCTTTCTCTACAGCACCAGAAAAGAGAATGACACCCCTCGAAAGTTTGTAGGGAGGGTGGGTCATTCCCAAGGTTGGAAGATGGTCTCTTCTTACCCAAGAACAAAGGCACAGCCACATCAGTCATCTAATGGGACCCCCAGGGCCTGGATTTGTACCACTGGATTTTAACCTGCAAGCAAGGTGAAGCCCAGGAGTGTCTAGCCCTTGCCTGGATGGGTCCCAGGTAGAGGCAGGGTGGAGATCAGGCTCAGCTCCCTCGGCCAGCAGCACCTAGTTATATCTGGCTAAATCCAACCACGTGCTAGAGCCCACCTCCAGATGGCTTCCCTGCCAAGCTGCCCGGGTTCCTGAGTGCATCCTCACCCAGGACACACCCACAGGGCTGGGAGCTGGTGGCCAGCTGGGAAACTCCTCTCCTCCTCCCTCTTGACCACCTCTAGTACCCAACCCCAGCTCTAAAGGTGACCCTGGAAGTTCCACCACTGAGGCGGCAACCTCCATTGCCAACCACAGCCAGGGGCCTGGGAAGCAGGTCAGGAGTGCATCGTGCACCTGTCCACACAGGTGTGCCTGCCTCCTCCAGATCACCAACACCAGAGGACTCTCTGGGCCTCTCCCACCCGAGATAGCAGCACAGCCCTGAGCAGCTTCTCGTTTGTTGTCATCCCATCGTCTGTCCTTCTTTCTAGTCATTCCCTGGGCAAACCAGGAGGGAGCAGGCCCAGGCCCTGCCCTCATAACAACCCTGCAGGACACAGAGAATCGGTCCTCAAGGCCAGCACAGGCCCAGGGTGCTGTGCGAGCCCAGGGGAGGGAGAAGGGAAGGAGGGGAGGGAGGGGAAGGAGAGCTGGCTTGATTTTGGTGGAGGGGGTGGGGGGCATGTACCAGGAGTCAAGAGGCCCAGAGGAGACCTGAGCGCATTCCAGGCAGTGGGAGGGGCACGAACCAAGACATGGCGCTGTTATCTGGGAATAGGAAAAGGCTGATGGCTAGGTGGAGGGGTGGACTCCTCTGCAGGGCAGGAGGGGCCCCTCACAGCCCACCATGGGGGGGGGCATGGGCGGGGGAGGGTCACTTCCACTCATTGGCAGCCCCCCCCCCCCTCCCAGGCACAGCATGGGAGGAAACTCTGGAAATGGCTGCAATGGGGGGCTAGGGGGGATGGGAGTCATGCTCAGAGGTCTCCTTCTCTCAATCTCTTGATCACACCATCTATAGGACTCTGGGTCCCTCCCCTTGCCTATTCCCTCAAGCACCCCCCCACCAGGCCCCAGCCCACTCTCACTCACTGGCCCTAGCAGCACCCTCTGGGTTCATGCACAGTGGTCCTCGGTGCCCCGCTAGGCTGAAGTACAGGGTGCTCGGCAAGGCACCGGACACACCCCACTCTGGTGAGGGGGGCTCACTAAGCTGCAGTTCAGCCAACTCTCCTGGGTTCACCAATGGTCACCTGGGTGGTCTGGCTGTGTCAGTTCACATCTGCTCCCTGACAGTCTGAGGGCTCCAGGAGGGAGGGGGAACCAGGTCTGATGCACCTATCAGACTCCAGAGCAGGTACCAGCTCTGTTCATTGACTAAGTGACCAGCGCACCCCAGACAAACCTATTTGTTGTGGAATAGGGCAGGGGACACAGGCCAGGGGTCTAAGCAGAGGTTAGCGCAGGCTGTGCCTTTCATCCTACAGCCCTGTCTGTAAGATGGAAGGGATCAATTGAGGTCATAACAGCCATCAAAGGGCACGTGTACTGTTGAGGTGCAAGAGAGCTGACAACTGTAATCTGTTCTTTCAGAGTCTCTGGCTGGGAAGTTCCTCCAGATATCTGACCTATATCCCTGCCACTGCAGGGAAGCTGGTTTTGCCACTGTGCTGACTCCCGCAGACACAGTCTTCAGGGGGCCCAGTGGGGACAGCCTGAGAACAGTCTTCTGTCCTATCACGTCCCTAATTGGTAGTATTAGAGTAATGAGTCACAGACAACAACCAATTAATTATCCTCAGTTATAAAAAGCTTCGCTTCCCCTTCCTGGCTGTCAGTGAGCCGGCCTCCTGCTGCCAAGGCTGCTCCATGCTCTCTGCGCAGGGGGCAGGAGAGGAGGTCACTTCACCTCTGAGGTCCCCCATTTCCTGTTTCTGTATTTGTCCAGTGTGTGTCCTGGGAAGGGGCAGCATGAGCAGAACTTGAAGAGGAGGGACAGCGGGGCCTGGGGCCGGTGGGAAGGATGCAGAGGGCTCCACCCCGGCTCCACTGGGCACCCCTGCACGATGCAGGGTCCCAGCCCGGCAGCAGAGGACACTCCCCGCATGTCCCAGTGCTCCTCAGGCAACTCCTCGCTCCCCTGCTATTCCCCATCCTCTTTATTTGGGGTGGCCAGTGGGGGAAACCAGGGATTGAACTCAGGAGCACTCAGCCACTGAGCCGCATCCCCAGCCCTGTTCTGTATTTCATTTAGGGACAGGGTCTCACTGAGTTGTTTAGGGCCTGGCGTTGCTGAGGCTGGCTTTGAACTTACAATCCTCCTGCCTCAGCCTCCCAAGCTGCTGGGATTACAGGGGTGCACCACTGCCCAGCTCCCCCGTCCTCTACTTCCCTTGAGCCTTCACTCAGACACACCTCCTCAAGGCACTGGGCTCCCCAGGAGGGGAAGGTGCATGGTGCTCATAGAGGCTCTTCAGGCAGTTCTCCTCTCCCTTCCCGGCACTTCCCAGATCACAGAGGCCTCTATACGTTCAGCAAAAGTTATGGAGCCCCTACTCTACACCTCCTGTCACTGTGCCAGCCTGGCCTGGGCTTCCTGTGGCTCCTTCAGCCTTGGCCCTGTCCCTGGAGCCCCAGAGCCTGCCCCCCTCCACCTCCCACCAGCAGCCTCGAGCCCCTTCCTCCACCCAGAACCCTGTGCCAGCCACATCCGAGACCCACCACGTTCTGACTCCAGATAGGCTGGCCTGGGCCACCAAGGGGCACACCGTGTCCTGGGAGAGCACCTCCCTCCAGGACTGCGCTGGTGGCCAAGGGGCTTGGCGCTCAGCCGTCCTCTGCCTCTGGGTTGCCCCGGCTGTCCTTCCACCCCCATCCCCATAGCTGTTGGATCAACCCCCGGAGCCAGTGCTGGGCTCTTCCTGGCAGTGGGGCTGGGGGACTCTGGTCCAGTCATTCCCTCCCTGGCTTGTTTCACAGGCCTGCTGAGAGGAACGGAGACCATGTGTGTCAGCACAGCGCTGCCCCAGAGCCAGTTACTCCCCATCCCTCATCTCACATTGCTGGCCATGAGCAGGGTGTTGTCACCTCTAGTTCCCAGGTGAGGCAGCTCATGGGGGAAAGGCCTCCTAGGCTGGGGCCTGGAGGCGGGGCCGGGGGCTCCGGTCCCAGGACTGCCAGGGGCCTGCTGTGAGGCCCTGAACAGGCCTCAGCCTCTCTGTTGACTTGGTCTGGCCACGTTGTCTTCTCTGTCCTGGGAATGGGGACATGGGCCAGGAACCTGGCCTAGGGGCTACTCTGGGGGTCCCTTGCTTTTCATGGATTGGGAGTTATGAACCCAGACTCCTGTCTCAGTGTCCCTTACCAGCATAAGCAGAAGAGGGCAGACGGGCAGACAAGATAGCCTGACCTCTGCCTCCAGACAGCCCGCTGACTTGGCCTCCAACCTGGGCGGCAGCCTGCCTAGGCACTGAGGCTTGCCTGGGGCTGCCTGAATTACCAGGCTGGCTTCTTTGTTCAGACAAGCAGGAGGGAGGAGGAGAGCTGTTCTCTAGGCAGCAAAGCTTTTAGATAAACACCACACAGGAACTTCAGAGAAGAAACCAGATCCACCCGCTGATAGCGCCCCAGGGACAGGAGTGAGGGGTCTAGCCTGGGAAGCCTGGCTCTGAGGGGGCCTTCTTTATCTGGCTCAGCACCTGCTGCCAGATCTATCAGGCCAGGGGCTCAGGTGACTGGGCCCTGGTGCCAGACCCCGGCCCTGCCAGCTCCCAGGCTCCAGAATGGCTGGGCCCACCTCCTCAGCCTCCTGCCACTGCCCACATCTAGACCTGCCAGGGCTCGAAGCTGGGAACTTTTTCTCTTGGGATGACCTTACCCTCTGTAGACCCTTCCTTCCCAGACCTCGGGAGCAGCCCAGCCCCCATGCCATCAGAGGAAAGTTAACAATTAGACACATCAGGACAGCTGAGCACCTGCTGGTCCACTTGGACAGGTGGGTTCAGGAATTACTACAAGCCCAATTCACAGAGGAAGAAACAAACCCAGAAAGGTCATAGACCTGTCCAGAGCCCCCCAGGAGAGAGACAGCGAACGCCCCGTCTCCCTGGGTCCTGGGCTGGCTAGGTCCCTCTCATGGCGTCCCAGGGTGGCTCACCGGTGTGGTGTCATCATGAGAGCGCTGGTAGCGCTTCCAGCGGCAGCCGTAGATGCCGGTGAGGCAGGAGAGGCACAGCTGGGGCTCGTAGTACTGCAGTGGCTGGTGTCTCACCATGCTCGTGCCCGCCGCCCTGGTGCCCAGCCCTCAAGCACCCATGGAGGCCCCGGCGGTCCTGTGGGAGGAAGCACAGGGCTGTGAGGCCGGGCCGAGGAGATGGGCTCAACACTGGAAGCGTCATCGTAGCCGAGGTGAGGGGGGTGGGCAGCCTCTGGTCAAGCCCTGAAGTGGGTCCTGTCCACCTGGAGTCAGGTCTCCAAACCTGTCCCTGCCATCCACTCATGACCTCATCCTGCCTCCTCCTTCTCCTGCCAACCCCTCCCGTGTCCTGCACCCCTGCCCAGCATGCTGCTCTTTCCTCTGCCTGGGAGGCTCTGCCCTTAGAAACCTGCAAACCCGTGTGGCTTCCTCTTTCCCTTCCTCTCTAAAGGTTTTGGTCAAATGTCTTCTTTTAATGAGACTTCCCCAGATGACTTACTACAGAACTGGAACCTCTTCCTGTATTCCCTAAGCTCCCTCCCACATTCTCAGTTTTACTTTCTCAATCATGTTTTGTTTTTTTTTGTACCAGGGATTGAACTCAGGGCTGCTTTACCACTGAGCCCCGTCCCAGCCCTCTTTACTTTTTAAATTTTAAAACACTAAGTTGCTTAGGGCCTGGCTAAGTTGCTGAGGCTAGCCTCAAACTTACAATCCTCCTGCATCAGCCTCCCTCATAGGGGCTGGGGTGACAGACATGCACCACCGGAGCAACCATATTCTTAAATTTCCTTGCTTATTTTGTTTCTTGTCTGCCTACCCCATTATAAGTTTCGCGAACGCAGGATTTGTGTCTCTTTTATTCCCTGCTCTAGCCCCCGTAACTGGAACTGTGCCTAGCAATAGTAGACTTTCAAAATAAACACTCTCAAATACATTATCATAACAGCTGACATGCACTGAGCACTAAAATACAGCAGGCCCTGTGTACATCCACTGTTCCACCTGGTTGTCATAATAAGCTGAAGTGGCAGGTAGTGTCCTAAACCCATTTGACAGTTGAACAGATGAGGCTCAGAGAGAAAAAGGGGAATGCCTGGCCTGCAGTCACACCTGGGTATGGTGGATGTAGGAATCTGCTCTAGTGCCCCAAGGTGTTCATTCTCCAGGCCCAGGGGCCCAGCCTGGCGGAGCCTGTGGGAGGCTGGTGGAGCAATGGAATGTTTTTTTGTTTTGTTTTGTTTTGGTACTGGGGATTGAACCCAGGGCACTTAACCACTGAGCCATATCCCCAGCCCTTTTTTGTACTTTATTTAGAGACAACAGAGTCTCACTGAATTGCTTAGGGCCTTGCTAAGTTGCTGAGGCTGGCCTTGAACTCTCAATCCTCCTGCCTCAACCTCCCAAGCAGCTGGGATTCCAGGTGTGCACCACTGTGCCCCGCAATGGCAAATATCTTGAGAGCTGAACTGCTACTGCCCCAGTCTGCTTGGCACCCTGGGGATACCTGAAGGGGTCTTGGCTTCTGGAGGCCAATGTTGGTCAAGTGTAACCAGTGAAATTGGTTTGAGGCACCTCATCCCAAGTCTCAACCATCATGTGGCAGTTGTTATTGACAGTTCCACCCCTGGTCTGGAGACTTCAGAATTCCAAGCCATATATTCTGATCCAGGCCCTGTCTTAGGCCAGGGAGACAGTGGGTAGAGGACAGGCCCGGTGGCTATTCAGGGCCCTTCCAGGACCCGTGAGGGTCTCCTGTTCCAGGAGGCTGCCCTGTGTTAGCGCAGTCAGCAATCCTAAGAAGGAAGTATCATTGCTGTTTTTTTTTTTTTAATATTTATTTTTTAGTTATAGGTGGACACAACATATTTTATTTTTCTGTGGTGCTGAGGATGCACCCAGTGTCTCACACATGCCAGGCGGGTGCTCTACCTCAGAGCCACAGCCAGCCCTCATCACTGTTTCTTTACTGAGATAGAATTCACATGCTGTAAGAGCCACCCTTTCACACTGTACAAGTCTGTATTGGTCACCTTCAATTTTTCCTATAGTCACAAAATTGTGCAACCATCCCACCACCCAATTCCAAAACACTTCCTTCATCGCCATCAAGCCGCATACCTATTAGTAGTCAGGTCCCCCTACTTACCCCAGCTCACCTCTGGACCCTGTAACTACTTTGTCTCCATGAACTTGCCTATTCTGGAGACTTCAGACAGATTCATGTAACATGTGACCTTTCATGTGTGGCTCACTTCGTGTGATGTTTTCAAGGTTCATCCAGGTTGTAGCATGGGTAACGACGTCATTCCTTTTTATGGCTGAATAATATTCAAATGTATGGATATTCCAAATTTTGTTATTCTTTTTTAATATTCATTTTTTGTTGTAGTTGGACACAATACCTTTATTTCACTTATTTATTTTTATGTGGTGCTGAGGATCGAACCCAGGGTCCCGCACGTGCGAGGCAAGCGCTCTACCGCTGAGCCACAACCTCAGCCCACATTTTGTTATTCTTTTTTAATCAGTAGATGGACAACTTGGTTTGTCACTGCTTTTTGGTTGCTATAAATAACACTGCCATGAATGTGGTTTTGTGTAGATATATGTTCTCATTTCTCTTTAGAAATAGATTAGGGATAGATTAGCTGGGTCCTGGGTCAGATGATAAATCTTAGGTTTAACTTTTTTTTTTTGTACTGGGGATTGAACTCCAGGGTGTTTTACCTCTGAGCTACATCCCCAGTGCTTTTTTTAAAAATTTGATATATAATTTAAGTTGCTGAGGCTGGCCTTAAACTGAAAATCCTCCTGACTGAGCCTCCTGAGTCACTGGAATTGTAGGCGTGCATCTGTGTGTCTGGCTTACATTTAACATTTTGAGGAAGTGCCAAACTACTCTTCATAGTGGCACCACCAGTTTATGTTCCCAAAATATTATCATTGCCATCCTCATTTTACAGATGAGAAATCTGAAGCACAGAAAGATTTAGCTACTTACCAAAGGTCACACAGCAGAGCTCAGAACTCACACCCAGGCAGTCTGGCTACAAGGGCCTTTCATTAAGCCTAGGGTTAGCAAACTAACCCAGAGGCCACCAAACCCCACCTGCTGCCTTGTTTTATACAGCTCAAAAGCTAAGAATGTTTTATTTTTAATTATTTTTAAAATATTGTTTTAGTTGTAGGTAGACACAATATCTTTATTCATTTATTTTTATGTGGTGCTGAGGATCCAACCCAGTGTCTCACACGTGCTAGGCTCCACCACTGAGCCATATCCCCAGCCCCCTAAGAATGCTTTTCACATTTTTAAATAGTTGGGGAACAAAATCAAAACAAGAATATCTTGTGAGACATGAAAATTAGATGAAAGTCAAATTTCAGTGTCCATAAATAAAGCTCTATTGGACACAGCCACACTCAGTCATTTATGGATTATTGTCTGTGGCTGCTTTAACTATAACTGCAGAGTTAAGTTGTTGCCACAGAGACCATATGGCCGGCAAAGCCCAAAATACTCACTGTCTGGCCCTTCGGAGGGAACATTTGCAGACTCCTGCACCAGGCTCCACTGCTTCTGGGCCAGCGTTGTAAGTGCCACAGGCGGCAGGCATGCGGTGGGGGAGAGAGGGGCTGTGGGCACTTGCCGTGTGCAGGAAGGGTCAGGGCCTGCTTCCTGAGGAAGGGCCGAGCTGAGGCCGTAAGAAGACCTCCTAAGATGCCTGTCTCCAAATGCCTGCCGCCAGGTGCCCCTTGGGGAACACTGGTCTTTGGGCCTACTCACAACTTCTTCCTCTGGGCCTCACCAGGGCCTCTGCCTATCTCCTCCTCCCACCCCCAACCCCACCACCAATGCTAACCTCAACCTAGGGATTACAGCCTCCGGTCCCCAGGGGAAGATGCATTAGAGCTTTTGCTGGGAATACTGAACGACCATGAGCCTCTTACTTGCTGGGAATTGTCTGATGCAGCCTCTGTCCCAGGGGCTCTTGGAGAGGCTTGTGGAATATGGTGCTGCTGAGGGGACTTCCCTGAGCCCAGGGCCTGGGGGCAGCATGGGGTGGGGATGACTGCCTTTGCCTTGGCTTTGTTGGAGAAACACATAGGGGTAGGCAGAAAGGTGTCTGAGTAGCGCAGCAGTGACCAAAGCTCAGCAAGTGGGCGTTCTGGGAGCAGGAACCCACAGCCATGTCCCCAGTCCTTTCCCAGCATCCTTGACCATGGGCCTGATGCCCACAGGTCCTCTGCTGCCCCTTCCCAGTCACCTCCTTACAACCCACCTGGGAATGGAAATTCCGCTTCAATCTGGAAAAGAGGGAAGTGGAACAGTACACCTCGCCTTGGTCCAGGGCTCAGCGGATGACTGCTGGGGTGACTCTTCTCTCCCCCGAGGGGGTGTGCGTCCTGCCATGCTGGTAGGACTCCCCTGGGAGACAGACCTCCTCTCCTTCCTCTGTGTGTTCTCTCAGCAGGGACAGCTCGTCCACTCCCACAGCTGCAGTTATCAGACCCTGCCAAGGTCACCTAGTCTCCGCCTCTGGTGGAGATGGCCAGTGGCTGTTTCCGAGAGTGACACCCAGGCTCCTGCAGACCCACTCTGCGCGGTGACCTCCTCGCCATCCCCAGCCGGCTTCTCACACCCCTCTTGGCCCTCTTCTCACCATCCTCAGCCACTCCCCTGGTTCAGACCTCTTCTTTTCCCTGGAGTCCCTGGGGTGGGCCCTGTCCCTCCATTAGGACCTCCCTGCTGAAACCGGAGTGAACTTTTTCTCCAGTCACGTGACCAGGATCTGGCCCCTGCCGCTCCTCCTGCCTGGCCTCTCCAGAGCTTTCTGTCCCTTGTCTAGTTACCTCTTCCTGATCCTTTGAATCTCAGCTCAGATGTCTCTTCCTCTGGGGAGCCTCTCCTGAGCCCCAGCTTGGTGAGAGCCCTTCCATAGCCCTGCATATCCCCCCACTCTTACCCGGGCACACCACATATACACCATTGACACGCCTGTCTCCTCCATGGGATGGCCTGGTTATCCCATGTCCCCAGTGACTGGCACAGGGCCGTGAGAAGAGAAGACACACTAAGGGCTCCCTGGATTCTGCTTCAGGGGGTACCTGGAAATTCTGCTCACAGTTGTGCAATTCAGATACTGGGCAGCAGACACTCAAACAAGCTCTCGGAGTCAGCACACTTCCCACCTGTCCCCAGCCATAACACACCTCCCCTTCCTGCCAGGCTAATGACATTCCTTAGCATCAACAGATCTCTCAAAGCCACCTCCCAGGACTGCTGATACCAGCCAAGTTCCTGAGAAATCCCTTGCCAATAGCTCCTGCTGGCTGTGGGACAAAGGAAAGCCCCTCCCCAGCACAAAGTCCTGTTTTCTGTCTGAATTTCTGGCCCCTGCCCTGAACTTCCGTGGTCTCCTGTTTGCACAGGGAAAGACCTTCCCAGAGTCACGCCTGAGAGGCAGCCAATGCCCACATGCAGCTGAAGCAGGATGTTGAGGCTGAGCCCCCACGTCCAGGGTCCTCTGCCATCCCAACATCCCAGAATGTGCCTGACCTTTATCCCAGCTCTGCCAGGCTGTGAGGCCCTTACTTTCCCAGACCCTGTTGCCCACTGTTTTTCTTGAGAGCAGACAGAGTTTCAGGCCAGGTGTGAGGGCCTGGGTTCTACCTGGTCTTCCTCGGACAGGCCACCAGCTCTCTCTGAGCCTTGGGCGGGGCACATGGAAGTGCCTGAGTCTGTAATCAAACCTGATGAATCTGAACAACTTAAAGGAATCTTAAAAACATTATGCTGAGTGAAGGATACTAGTTATAAAGGGCTAAGATTATATGATTCCAGAAAAGTCCAGAATAGGCAAATATAAACAGAAAGTAGACTAGTGAATGCCAGGGCCAGGAGTGTGAGGAGGAACGGGGGTGGGGAGACTGATAACGGGTGTATGGAGTTTCTTTTTAGAGTGATGGAAATGTTCTGCAATTAGATAGTGGGGACAGCTGTAGGACTCTTTGAATACACGAAAACCCACTGAATTGTGCACTTCAGAGAGTGAGTTGTATGGTGTGTGGATTTTATCTGGGTAAAACTGTTTAAGTGCTCAGATCTGGAAGTCACCAGAAGACTATCTGCTCTAGTGTGAAGGTGCTGCAAGGTTGATGGCTGCTGTACCAGAAAGGACGATGGCCTGGGGTCCTTGACTACAGCTGGACCCCCTTCATTCCTACCCTGGCTGGTGCCTCCAGGGCCTCAGATTCCAGGAATTGCTCTGTTCCCTTCCAAGGAAATCTTCTGCTTAAATTACTCTGAATTATTTCTGTTGTTTGCAACCCAAACCCTCAACTGGTACAAGGACATTCACTGTGTTCCCAGTTCTTAGCAGATTTTAAGCACTCAATAAAAGTGTTCCTAAAATGGTGGACCCAGCATCCGCACAGTGGCATTACTGCCAATCACAGTCATTGCAGCATGCTGTGCTGTCGCTCGCTCGTGGGGTGTATGGTGGGGACCAGGAGGACTGGGGACTTGCTGGGCATCAAGCTAGTGTATATTACTTTCAGATGACAACCTTTCCGAGTGCAGGACCGTGGCCCTGTCCTACAGATCAAAAATAAGGGCTTGAGCGAATAGATGACTCAGCTGTGGCCCATCCCCACAATGCAGTGTTATTCCAGGATAAAAAGAAATGAGCTCTCAAATCCCAAAAAGACCCAGAGGAAATTCGGAAGCATATTGCTAAGTGACAGAAGCCAATCTGTAAAGGCCACATACTGTGTGATTCTAACTATATGACATTCTAGAAAAGGCAATGCCACAGAAGCAGCAAGATCAGGAGTTGCCAGGAGCTCAGGGGGAGGGAGGGAGAAGTAGGTTGAAATGGGGGTTTTAGGGCAGTTAAACTATTCTGTATGGCCCAGAATAGGTGTCCTTACCCATGTGTCAAACCCCATGGAATGTGCAACACGGAAGTGAGCCCTAGTGTAAACTATGTACTTGGGCTAGTAATGACGTAACAGTATCAACTGAAGCAAATGTACCACATGGATACAAAATGTGAAAACAGAGGAGAGTCGGGGGAGGGGAAGAGGGTACTTGGGAACTCTGTATTTCCCAGTGAACTTTTCTATAAAACAAAAAGTCTATTAATCTCTCTCTCTCGCTCTCTCTCTCTCTCTCTCTCTCTCACACACACACACACACATACACACACACACACACCACACACACACACACAAACATGCACATGTGTGTATGTGCAAAAAGTGATTTGCCTGAGGCCGAAGGGCTAATCATGGAGAAGGGAAGATTTGAACCCAGGGCCGGTGACTCTGAAGGGCAGACTTCTCATGGCACCAGCAGAGGGAGGTCTACCCACATTTCCACCCCCTTCCGCATCTGCCAGCTGCAGCATCTGTGGAACAGTGGACTGCGCTCAGAGGGCAGAGCTTAGTGTTTTGGTTGGCAGCGGGGATGTTCAAGCAAGGAGTGAGGCCAGGAACCCAGGAGGAAAGAGGAAAACCCCTGAGGGGTGCCAGGGCTGGGGGAGGTGGAGGCCTGACCTTCTCCTGCAGCAGGCCAGGGCCCCAGGGGGAGGAGGGAAGCAAGCAAAGGAAATCCTCCCTCCTCCCTGGCCTTGGTCCCCTCCCTGGGGCCTCAACCCCAGCCCCGCCCCAGGCCTGAAGGTCTGAGGCTGAGCTCAGGCCCCACAGTCTGGGTTGACCTGCAGGCTGGGTGACCCCCCAAAGCCTCAGGCCTTTGCTGTCCCACCCTTATATGGGGACCTTGAACACCTCCAGAGATCTCCAAGGGCCTTTCTAGCATGGTTTCTAAAACCCATTAGCCACCTGCTCTCTCCACATCCCCAAGAGCAAGGCAGAGGTGGGAGTGTTCAAGGACAGAAGGACATGTCCCACAGTCCTTCCTGCTCCAGCTGGGGAAGGGCCCTCTCTGCTCCTAGGGCAAAATCACTGGGAGTCCTGGCAGTGAATTGTCCTCCTGGGGCTTGGTTTAAAGCTTAATGAGGGTGCACAGCAAGGTTAGCTGCCTGCTCAGTCTGCCCCCCAAGGGCCTCTGCCATCTTTGGTAGTGACCAAGGGGTCCTGGATAAACATACTCAGTAATGACCTAAACTTCACCTAGAACAACCCCTCGGTGCCACAGGGTCAGGGCCACAGAGACTTCTTCACACAGAGCTTGGGGAGCATGGCTGGGGCCCCTGTGTGGTCCTCGTTGCTGATCATCCAACCCTTGTTCCCACCCAGTGTGCCAGTGGGAGCCCCTCTGCCTGTCCTCAACCCCCACCTCAAGGCAGGGAGC
Source organism: Callospermophilus lateralis (assembly GCF_048772815.1). Taxonomy (NCBI): domain Eukaryota; kingdom Metazoa; phylum Chordata; class Mammalia; order Rodentia; family Sciuridae; genus Callospermophilus; species Callospermophilus lateralis. The sequence goes on along the minus strand of NC_135306.1, from coordinate 148,663,381 downwards.
CCCTTTCCTGGAAGCCTTCCCTGATGGGCCAGGTCTCCTCTGGACCCCAGAACTCCGAGTGTCCTTGGGTTGTAGAACTGGCCTATGCGTGGAGACTCTGGAGAGGGTGGGATCTAAGCAGAACTCAGAAGGAAGGAAGGACACTTCAGGTGCAGGGACAGTACAGAGTAAGCCTGAAAGGCCAAGAGGGAGTGATCGGGGCTCCTAGAGCAGGATCCCTAGCTCTGGCCAGCAAGTTAGGCCCCAGCTGGGCTCCATGCAGTAGTGCTGGTAGGCCCTGCTGCCCTCCAGGGACCCAGGACAGCAAGACACCCCCCAAACAGTTCACCAACCAGGTCATTTTCCAAAACACAAACACAAACCTCACAAATCTTTGGCCCCAGTGCCAGGGCTGGAGGTTGGGGGACAGCACTGATTCTGGGACGCCCCTCTCCCTGAGGTTGATAAAAAGTCCACCCGGAGAACTATGGGGCTAACCAATCCCAGGCCCACACTACTGCTCTCCAGCCTTCTGTGGTTAGCTCTTTGGCACACTTAGAAATTTCATATGTTCCTAGTGCCGGCATCATTTGATGGCTCTAATCAAGACATCTAGGCTGTCACCATCTCACTGCATGACCTTAGGTAAGTTCCTTCACCACTCTGTGCCTCAGAGAAAACCGTAGATTCTAATGAATTTGGCAGAGAAGGTGGCCAGACCTAGGATAGGAAGAGAGTCTAAGTACCCAAAGCAGCTGCAGTGAGGTGGGGGGGTTGGAGGAGGAGTGAAGGAGGATTTGGGGGTAAGGGTAGAAGGGCTGGGAGGGGAAAAGGCCAGGTGGGACCCGCCCTCATCACACCTGCTCATTGTTTGGGGAAAAGTTACTCTGAGAGCTGAGAGCCAGAGCTCTCAAAGAATCAATCATGCCATAATTAGGGTCATTATGAATCTTACACAATGATGTCAGGGCCTCCTATTTACCCAACACTTCTGTCCCAAGAGACCTCGATTGCTCTTTCTCTGGGAGAAAGGCTGGAAGCCAAGGAAGACCAGCTCTTACTCCGGTGTGGCTCTCCAGTTCTCCCACCCTCCTGGCTGGCCTCCCTAGGAAATGGTCCCCCAGCAGGAGGGGGCGGTGTCCTCCCTGAAACTGCGCATTCAGGGGACCATCTGTCCTGTCCCTCCAGCTCTTTTGCTCCCTTACTGTGAATTTCAGGGGCCTCCCCGCCTCCCCTGGAGCTGAGGGGTTCACCGACAATCACATGTGGACCTCTCTTCCTTGCAGGGAGACAGCCTCACTGTAGCAACAGCCCCTACAGTCACGAGCACACTCACAGTGCTTACAGTTTACAAAGAGTTTCCACAGCTGCCGGCCACTGAAGTGTCACACCGACTCCCAGGCCATCACCAAGAACCCCACCTCACTCACAGACAAGGAAGCAGAGGATGCTGGAGGCAGGACTCACCCAGCACCAGGCTGAGGACCAGGTCTGCTGAGCCTCTCCCTCAGGTAAGGCCCTTAGGACACAGACCTGCATGTGTGGGACACACCTGGGCAGAGGCCAGACTCAGACCTCTCTGATTCCAGTCAGCTTCAGCTGAGACCTCACAGAGAGCAGAGCTGAGCATCTCAGAGCTCAAACTCCCGAGCGCCCCAAACCAGTTTTAGAATTACATCACCCAAGACCGTACTCTCAAGAAATCCTGGAATAATCCAGTTGGGGTCTTAAGACTATTAAGCCACAAAATGACAGCCTGAACAAAGTCCTAGAGCCATTCTCTCTAGCCTCCTCTCCCTAGTGGTGGGCCCAGCCTTCCAGTGGGGCCACAGGTGTGTGCACTCCCAGCAAGGCTCTGCAGGACCTCTAGGTTCTCTCTAAGCCTCCAGGATTGTAGGGAGGTCTCCTGCCCCACCTTCCTCACTGGCACTGACAGGTTCCCCCTGGCCCAGGCAGAGCCAGCAAACAGGCCTAAGGTCTCGCTCAGGCCTCTTGGGGAGCCCCAGGGCCTAGGGAGCAGATTCACCATCCTCCACCCCTCTAGTTGATTCCAGGGGCCTTCTCCAGGAGCCTCAGTCACAGGACCTAAGTGACTTTTTCTGATGCTTCTCCCTGGGCCCAAGAGAAGGGGGGGCCCCCTCCCAATGGGGAGGGGGAGGAGGAAGCTGAGTCCAGCAGGGCCTTGCACCAGGGCCTTCTCTCTGCCTGGTGTTTACCCCTGCAGGATGGGGCTAGTGATTTATTTTATTTACTTATGTAAACTAGCAGAGTTGCTATACAAACAGGCTTCCCAAGCAGGCCCGGAATGGAGGTCCTACCATCTAAGCAATCCTTTCACTTCCTTCCCTGACACCTACCTCTACAGCCTGCCCTCCCGCTGGCCCTCCTCCTAGTCTGTGCTCCAAGGACACCAGGCTACACAGCTGTCCCACCTCCACGCCTGTGCCCAGGCTGGGCAAGCTGCCAGGAAAGCCCTCCCCGACCCCAACCAAATCTTGTCCATCTGAACTAATGGACCCTGTGCAAGACTTAGTCTGATTGCCCCCAGAGGTCCAGGGTGTCCTTCCTCCGCACTCATCATCTGACAGAGCTCTTGAGAACACTCACAGGCCTCAGCACTTGGTAATCATCTGCACCCTGGCTGCCCTACCCCCAGGCTCAGAGCTCTTCCAGGCTGAGGCTTCTTATCCAAGGTGGCCAAGATTTTCTGAAGACCTGAGTGTCTGTTGCCCTGTGCCCAGTGATGGGGACAAAAGATACCCCTGCCACCCCCAACCCTGTCCCCTGTCCACTTTCAGCTAGAGGAGTTTTGTATAGGGGGTCTGTGTCCCCTGCATTGGGCCTAGCACCAAGAAGGTGCCTATGTGCTTGACAGTAAGAAAACCTGGTGAAACATGCAAAGGAAGGAAAGAAGGAATTAATCAGAGCTGTGTAAACCACACGACTGCAGAACCACTCCTGAGCCTGAGCTGAAGTCCGCCTTTGAATAATAATTAGGCTTTTTCCAATTTACAGGAAAAAAAAAAATAAGTTACTAAAAAAAGTCTCAGGTACTTTTCTCCCACAGATCTAGTGCAAATGACCTCAGGTTTAGCATAGGATCCTAATTTCATCCCTGTCATTAACATTGCTTTTCTTCACAGTATTCTGCAAAAAGCAGAAGTCTCTGCTTCTGGGCATGTCTCAGGACCCAGAACCTAAACTTTTCTTCACCTCTTTCAAATGACTTCTTTCTTTGGTGACCAGAGAAAACTGACCTTACTCAAGTGCTGAAAATCCCAGGAGCTGGCCAGCCCACCTTGAAGGTCCAAGCCAATTCCATGACTCAGGGCCTCCAGTGCTACTGCTTGCTATTCATTCCTTTGGCTGAAGCACTGTTTTCTTTAGGGTTCTAAATTAAATTTAAATTCTCTCTTAAAACACAAATCTTCCCTGGAATTAGGAGCCCATTAAACCCCAAATTGGAGGTCAAAGAAATTTAGTTACCACTTGACTCCAGAGAGGCAGTGAATCCCAGGGCTTTGAACTCATCCCGCTGGGAAGGAGACTCACCTGGTTCTACCATGCGCCTAATTGAGCAAATTCTTACACCTCTGTGCCTCACTTTCCTCTTTTATAATGGGGGGGGGGGGTCATGACACCAATCCTGTGGGCTTTTATAAGGACTAAATGAACTATTACACGGAAAGCCCTTAGACAAGTGCCTGGTACATATGCATTGTCCCAAGCAAGAGACCCCCACCCAGAGCTGTGGGTCTTATAAAATGGGTCCATAGTTCCCACTCCTCCTGTTTTTCCATAACTGTTCTTTCCCTTCAGGAGAGGCAGGCATCACATAGAAGCCAGGGGGCTACTCTCTGCGGCCGGTTTCCACCTCCTTTCTCTCTTCTTCCTTCATGTCTTTTTTCTTTACCCAAAAGACGTACCAGTGGCTGCTAGCTGAGCTCCTGAGGGTGTCCTGTCCACGGAGGTGGAGATGTCACTTCACTGGAACACCTAAGGGGACAAGGGGACAAAGACAGTGAGATCCTTCATCACTCTGCCCTGCCTTCTACCCTCCACACCCTGCCCTTAAGGAGCCCCTAGCCTGGGCCCACCCTGTGCTAGATGTAGAGTCCAGTGATGGGTCACGCTGGTCCCTGCCCTGGGCATGAATCTGGTGGCTTATCTAGTCCTGGCCCATGGGAAATGGAGCATGCAATTCTTTTTCCACACATGCTGCCCACAAACCAACCAATCCCAAATCCAGACAGCATGCTTCTCAAACCACCTGTGCCCCTCTGCAGGGCCCACGGAAGCAGGACCCAAGCCCAGCCACCCTGGGGGCAGAGGCCCTCTTCTGCTGCCAGGGACCTGCTTCTCTGAGGTAGCTGCCAGACCAGCTGTTCTTCCAAAGCAGCCGAAGTGGGGAGGGCCGGTGGGCTGGAGGCGGGATCTGGGGCACCACAATTATGTGCCTGAGTGACTCATGCATCACCTCCCTGCTCCCTGAGCTCCCACAGCCAGCAGGGCAGCCCCCTGCCCAGGAACTGCGGGGAGAGATGGTAGTCTCAGGACATGGGGAGAAGAGGGGAGGGGAAGGGGCTTGGGGTCAGCACTGCAGGCTTCAGAGGTGCTGCTACTTTGCCTATTTGGGGACACTGAAACTGGCAGAGCCAAGGCCTTCCTATGTTACCCAGAGAGGCAGAAGCAGAGCCAGGGCTGGGACCCAGGGCCATGGTGTCTCAGCCTAGTGCCCAGCCCTGGGCCTGCGTCAACATGAGAACTTTCCCCAACCCATTCATACTCTGGAAGCAAAAAACACACCTCTGACTCAGGCACCCAAAGTTGGGCTCAGAAACAGCTTAGACAGACCCCAGAGCACCCTAGCCCTACCTCTGCACCTCCAGTGCCCAGGTTTTCCACCATGCCTGGAATCCCTGCACTTCATTTACAAAAACACACTTGTTTCCTTTATTCCCACAATGATCCTAAGGCCTAAGTGACAGGAGAATATAAATAGACTATGGCTTCTCAAACTTCAGTGTGCACACAAACCACCGGGGATCTTGCTAAGCTGCAGTCTGACTCAGTAGTTCCAGGCTGGGACCTGAGAGTCTCCATTTCTGACTTGCTCCCAGATGATACCAATTCTGCAGGTCCATAGACCACAATTGAGCAGCGAAGATATTATTGAGAGCATGATTCTGGGGTCACACTGCTCAAGTTAGAATCTTGGCTTTCATGATGTGAACTTAAGCAAGTTACTTCACCCCTCTGCATCAATCTCCTTATGTACAAAATAGTAATAATAAACCTACTCCATGGGGCTGATGTGAGGATTAAATTAGCTAACGTGTGAAACACTTAAAGTTTACTTAAATTTTAAAGCAGAGGTTCTTAGAGGTAGGCAGACCTCACAAGATGGTGAAGTTAGAATTCAAACCCAAATCTCTCTTTCTGTCTCTTGTCTCTCTCTCTCTCTCTTTCTTTTGTATTGGGGATTGAACCAGGGATTATTCTACTGCTGGGCTACCTCCCCAGCCCTTTTGATTTCTTATGTTGAGACAGGGTCTCCCTACATTTTCAGGGCTATTCTTGAACTTGGGCTCCTCTTGCCTCAGCCACCTGAGTAGCTGAGATTCTAGCTGTGTGCCATCAGGCCTGGCTTACACCCAAATGTCTTAATGTAAACCCTGCCACATCAAGCTGCACAAAAATGTCACAGCCAGCAAGTCCTACACCCATTGGGTAGACATGGACACTGAAGCCCAGAGAAGGGCAGGGTTGATGTCCGTGTCTCCTGGCCCGATGCTCTTTCTGCCACACCTCACTGTCCTGTAAGGAAGAGAAAGTATCACCAAGTCTCCCTGAGTGGTACCAGCTCTGCTGTCAGCCCCACCTGTGAGAGCCCCTGAGCACAGGCTGGGTGACGCAGAACAATCCAATCCCTGTCTTCCATTTCCCATCTCCTACCTCCAGCCTGGGTCAGGGCTCAGTCTCAGGGTCACCCTGCTGGGGTCCAGTCACAGAGTGACATGCTGGGGCCTGGCTCCATCCCAACCTTGACTCCCCAGCACAGGGCCAATGGGAGCCTGTGAGTCACTTGAAGGAAGTGCTTGGCCCCAAACAGGAAGTGGCCCTTTAAGCTGAAACCCCCCTGCAGGATGGCCCTAGGACATTCTGGGACAGGAAGTAGAAGTTGATGAAAGAAGGAAAGCTGATGGGACACAGCAATACCCGTTCAGACTTTACCAGAAACTCAAACGTGGCCTGCACCCTCTGCTTTGGGACACCTGGCTTGGGGGCTTTCCTGCTGTGGCCTGGCAGTGATCTCAGGTGGATCAGTGCCCTTCTCTGAACCTCCATAGGATCATGGGCTGCACTAAAAGCCTCCTGTGTCCTGGATGAAGCACTGGTGCAAGAGCATTGGTGCAGGTTGTTTATATGAATGACCAAACACACCTGAATGAAATGACTGAATAAAGACACCTCAACTCCAGCGGCAGCACAGGACCCATCCTTTATCTGTTGCTAGTTGTATGATAGAGGGTTTCTCATTGGCCAGAAGACTCACTCCCTGGACCACCCTTAGATGGGGAAAGGAGCCCCACCCCCCCAGCCCCACAGGTCACAAATGCACACACGTCTGAAGAACGCACACAGGAGTCCTGTCACGCGACACCCACGTGACCTGTAATCCTAAACATTTGCTTTCCTGACACCACTCAGGCCCCAGCCGAACTCTTCTCCATTTCTTGAACCTGAACAACAAAAGGTGATTCTGTCCAGATGCCAGGAAGGTCATCTGCTGAGGGGGTGGCTGATGCCTCAGAGGCGAGGGAAGGTGGAGGGGCACGGAGGGGCAAAAAGAGTCAGAGGGAAGACAAATTAACTTGTCAACTCCTGTCGCTGTCAGTCTCTCTGACGGCGACGTGCAGTAGCTTCTTGCATAACCAAGTATCAGTTTTCCAGTAATGCTGAGCATCCTTTTTTTTTTTTGGCATTTCTTCCTGTTCCATTTTGTGGTTCTGAAAGTACTCATGAATTAGTGTGGTATTCACAAAAAACACACGTGTTGGCTGAGGAATCTCTTACAGTATTTAACAATTCCTATTGTTCCAACATAACATAAATCGTGATACTAGTTCTTTAAATTGGCAATGAGATGGACATTGAACACAACTATGAATAGTCTCTCTCTCTCTCTCTCTCTCTTTTTTTTTTTTTTTTTTTGTGATGCTTGGGATTGAACCCAGGGCCTTCTGCATGCAAGGCAAACACTCTACCAACTGAGCCACATTCCCAGCCCTGAATAGTCTCATTTTAATAAAGTTTTTGAATTGGTATTTCATCTCTAAATAATTTTATTTAAAACCCGATGTCAATTGATGTATATTGTTTTAATTTTAACAGATATTATAAAAACAATTTTTGAAAATTTAAATAAATGTTCCTGTGTTTACATTGGATTGGACATATGTTCAAATTCTACACATTTATTTTGGTGCTGGGGATGGACTCCAGGGCCTTGTGCATGTTAGGCAAGTATTCTGCCACTCAGCTCCACCACTGGCCCTCAACTTTATATACTTTGAAATATAATCATATTTTACTTCTAGCCCTTTAGGTTATTGCCATTAATAGAGCACAAATAATAGGAAAATCTTGATTATAACAATATAATTAGTGATTTTGATAAAATGAAGATAATACATGTTATAAAATAAGTAATCATAATTATAAGTCTTAATATTTACCCAAATAACCCCAGCCCATCAATAAACCAAGCAGAGTTGGGCAACAATAACTTCAGACATCCTTGATATTTTGTCACTTCAGAAGGCCGAGGCAGGAGGATTTTGAGTTCAAGGCCAGGCTCAGCAACTTAGCAAGGCCCTAAGCAACTTAGTGTGACCCTACTTCTAAATAAAACATCTAAATAAGGGCTGGAGATGTGGCTCAGTGGTTAAGTGCCCCTTGGTTCAATTCCTAGTACAACAAACATCAAAAACACTATACCTTTATGCATGTGGTTCAATTTACATAATGAAGGTATGTTTTTCAAGGTGGGAAGGTCACACTTGTTTTATTTAATAGATTTAATAGGCTGTCACTCAGCTCTGTTCCTCCCATGGCAGGGGGTGCTTCACTGCACAGGGTGGGCAGAGGCGGGATGGAGTTTTAGTTCCTGGAATTCATACACTTACCCCCAGCCTGTCTAGACGATCACAGGTGGAGTGACCAACACACATTCCCTAAGCTTCCATGCAACCAGTGAATGGATGGGGCTCGGGATGGGGGAGCCCAAGGTTTAATGGTATAGACAAAGATGACAGAAGCCAGGGGAGTCCTTACTGGTGGGTCAGTTGGCATAGGGCTGGAGCCCCCTGGGGGTGAGCAGACTTATTTCCCTGGCACCCCCACCTCCAGCCCAGCAGGGACCTGACCCTTTAGACCAGTTCCTCCTCTGGGGTCACCACCCCATGTCCACCCTCACCCCTGGGGCCTGTAGGTTCCCAGCTTTGCAGTGGATGGGACATTAGCCCATCTGAACACAGAGCCCTCACCCAGCAGCTGCCCCTAGTGCTGACCAGGTGAGCCACTAGGGACACAGCAATGAGGACCTTTTGGCTCAGTTCACCTTCACATGGTGAAGCATTTAATGAACCCAGGCAAAAAGGGGCCAGGGCTGGGGGCCAGGGCAGAGCTGAGAAATGTCAAGGTGCTCACTTAACCAGCCACTTGCCTGGGAGCAGGCCCTCACCCTCTCACCTCCATCCTTTTGCTGTGTGGTCACGGGCAAATCACCTGACTTCTCTGGACATCAGCTTTGTCACACAGGGATCAGCATCATGAAATTGCCTCACTTTAGGTGAGCAATTTACAGCTCTGCTTAGGAACATGGGGCACCGAGGCTTAGAAAAGGGAGGTGACCTAGCCCTAGCAGGTCACCTAGCAGGTCATAGAATCTGGACTGGTATTCACGTCTCTCATGGTCTATAGGGATAGACCCTCAGGGGCCTGAGTGGGGAGATCAGGTCATGGGTGACATCTCTTGTGATGTCTGTCATGAGGGACAGAGGAAGAGTTAGGGAGGATACCATCCAGGCCGACACAGGCAGGCTGACCCAGGCAGCGGTTAAAGTCACATTGTCAGATCCTAGGATTTAGTCAAAACAGCCTGGAAGGACAATTTCTGTTTGTTCTTTCCTGGGACATGCTGACCAACACGAGTTCCCCCAAGTGACACGGAGCACCTTCTAGGGACAAAGTCCAGAAAAAGACACAGTGGTATGGGCTGGCAACAAAAGCCAAATTCAATTCAGGAGGGGCTGGGCCACTGGGCCTCCATTTCCTGCTGGTGTTCAGATCTGTTAGTCTGGACAGACTAACCTCTGCCTGTCCCACCTCCTACCTCGAGGGCAGCGCTGGGATTCTGCCTCTGGAAGGTGAGCGAGAGGAGACCTGGGGCTGGAGAGCAGCAGGAGCGCCACACAGCTCTCAGGAGGTGCTACCCCAGCCCTGGGCTCCCCCCCGGCACATGCCTTCCTAAGAGCTGCCACTTACTGGTGCCAGGTTTTGGGCACTCAGCACCCTGCGAGCTTCATCTCACATAATCCACATGTTAATCCCCTGAAGCCGACTCTGCGTGCTCCACCCATATCCCCTGGGACCCTTTTACTACTGCGGGGCACATGGGATTGTGTGGTCCCTCCCAACAACCAGCACCCAGCTGTGTGTATGTGTGTGTGTGTGTCGGGGGGGGTGATGTCCAGATGCCCCTGGACTGCTGAAATCCCTTTACCAAGGTCATGGCCAGCTCCCAAGGTGGCCCTTCACCAGTGACTGACCAGGTGGGCTGTAAGTGCCCTGGCATCCTTGCCACAGGAGGGCCAGCCCTGGGGTGTGGCCGGACACTGTCCCCTGAGCTCCTCTGCCAGACTAAGCTGCAGTTCCCTGTGTGGAGTTGGCACAACATCGTCTCCTGCCTCTCCTCCTCCTTTCTCCGCTTTCTACTTTCCCTGTTCCCTTAGTGTGTCTCCCGGAAAACTTCCCAGTAAGTCACTCTCACACAGCTCCTGCCTTGGGACCTACTGATCCGACCAACCTCAGCACCTAGAGGTGCAGCCATTAATTCTTCCATTGTGCAAACTGAGTTCTGCTGCCTTCTAGGCAGGGGAACTTGAAGTCCACCAGATATACTGGCTCCTTTCTTCACCAGCCCAGTCCCTCTGTCCACCACCTGCATCATCTGAGCCTCTACCTTACCACTGGTCATTTAGGCTAACTTTACTTCTTTTCATTTATTTATTTATTTATTTACTGGAAGGAAAGGAGGAGAATCTGTGGGAGATCCAGGGAGAATGACTAAGTTCTCGGATTCCTCTGACTGGCTCAGACCCTGTTTTGGTCAATCCTTGTGAATCAGGGCGGGTCTGGCGTCCTGGGAATGCAGGGAGACTTGAAACCCGATTTCATGAAAACAAGTTGTAAAAACATGAGCGGCCACTCCAAGTGGCCGGCTGATAGGCTTGGCTCCACTGTGCAGGCAGGGCTGAGCAAGCTCGCCAGAGGGAACACACAGCAGGAAAGACTCAGGCCAGACCCGAAGGAAGAACTTCCCAGTAATTGGGAGCTGGGCCCAGGGGTGAGGTTGGGTGTGGCCTCTTTGGAAGCAGACAAATCCCTGTCCTGACTTCTCAGGCTTTCCTCCTTTGAAGTGTCCATGCAGCAACCAACCGGGCAACCTACTGGGCCTCCCAGCCAGAGGCTCAGCTCCTGACCAGAATGGGTTGATGAGGTTGTACTGAGTCTGTGGGGCTCCCAGGATCCTCCCCACACTCCAGTGTGGTTACTACCACTTTGCAGATCTGAAGTCAGACAGGGGCCCTGGAGCCTGGCCGCCTAGCGCTCAAAGCATGATGAGGGCTGCCACCACGGGCACCTCCTCCCCATCACAACTATCCCTGGGAGAGAGCCACCCCCACCACTGCAGACCCTGCTGCAGAGGGCCAGGGCAGTGTTTATGGACGACTCTCCCTCCCTCCCTCCCGCACAGTCCCTCTGCTCTCTGCAGGCCACCTCCCAGTCAGCAATAAACAGGCCCAAGTCCTGCCTGGTCCATTTCCCTCCACCCCTCTCCAGCCAAACTGCTTTTCTTTCCTCCCGAACTTCTGAAAGAGTTTTCTGCACTTCCTCCCCGCCAGAGGGCTAAGCCCACCACCCTCTGTTTCCACCAGGTCACCAGCAACATCCACATGGGAAAATCCGCCAGATCCTGCTCAGTCCTCAGCTGACACTGGACCTGGCCCTCCTTCTGGAAACATTCTCCTTCCCTGGCTTCCTGACACCCGCTGCCTGGTTTTCTCCTGCTCCCCACTGCCTCCCCAGCCCCTGCGCTCCTCTCTGCCCAGGTTGACCACTGCTGCCACGCCATGCCCGCTGCCTCCTCCGGCCCCCCGCCTCCTCCTGCTCCCTGCCTCCTGCCCCCGCCTCCTCCTGCTTCATGCTCTCCTTGGGCCATGTCAGCCACCCCCACGGGTTCAGTCGCCTCTCCCCTGGATGTCCTACAGGAGTCTCACACCCACAGTGGCCAAGTAGGAGCTCATCCCTTCCCTGAAGCCTGTCCCCACCATTTCACTCTTCTCGGGGCACCTCCATCCTCCCTGTTCTCCAGCCTCCTTCCACTTCCTCAAACCCCCAAGTTCCACCGGGGCCGCAGGTCCTTCTCCTGTTCCCCACTCCTCTCCCTTGTATCCCCTCAAGTGTCCCTGGAGTCTGAGCTCTGGTTTCCTCTGCACCATGCCTTCCCTGACTCCCACAGACTCGGCCTTCGTCCGTCTTCCTGGCCCGCATAGCCCCCGGTCCACATTCCTGCTACTGTTCAGTGGCACATCAGATGCCCAGGCTGGCTCTGGAAAGCAGGGGCAGCTGTTTACTGTGACCTGGGCCTTGGCGTCCAGCGTAAGCTCTCTCAAATCTGGGAACTTGTATTTCTGCTGGATTTGCCCCGTTGGTGAAGTCTGGATCTTCCCTCAGCCTCTGGCCTCTGGCCTCCCAGGGCAAGGGCTGTGTCCTTGCTCTGATCCTCCTCGGGCTGGTGTGCTTAGTCACACGTAGAGGCTCCTAACCTACTTGCCATTTACAAGGAGCTGTCCCGTGGGGCCCAGAGAGAGCCAATGAGCTCAACACACACACACACACACACACACACACACACACACACAGAGCACAGTTACAGACACAGGTGGTACAAGCACACAGGCTCACAGAGGTACATGCGGATGTGCAGAGATGGGCCTATGGGGATTTGAGCATCCAGGAAACGATATGAACTTGGACCACTGACTCACTTGGAGTGCAGGCTGGCACAGCTAGGGCTCAGGCTGGCTCCCTGACTGCAGAACTGGGCCCCAGAGAGGACTAACAGCCCTGGGTGGACCAGCCAAGTCTGTTTGGACCCTAAGGCTGTAGGCAGAGTGGAGAGGACTATGGGAGGGAGAGGATGAGGGGTGCAAGGGCTGTTCTCTCCATGGATGGGGCTGGGAGCAGAAGGGGAAGCAGTACCCTCTCTTACAACAAAGCCAATGTGAGCAGAGAAGAATCACAAAGTGTTCAGTCTTTTGGATGGAGAGGGCAGCAAGCTGGGTCTGCACATCACACTTAGAACTGAAGCAAACAACCGAAGGGAAACTCCCAGTGTGATCCCCATCAGGCCTGCCCTCTCCTTACCACTCCCAGGTCCAGACCTCCCTCCATCTGCTGAGTCCACCTTGCAAGGCTTCCCCAAGGTAGCACACCAGGTCCTTCATCTCTTAAGAAACAGCCAAGAGCTCCCTGGAACCTACAGGATCAGGTACAAACCCCATGTGCAATGCTCTTTTCCACCTGGCCTCAGCACACCTTTCCAATCTCCCCCTCCCCCTCAGGACAGCCCCGCCACTAGGAGTTCTATCTTGCTCCAGGGACTCCACTCTATTCCATACCTTTGTACAACTAATTTCTGCTGCATGGAAGACCTCCCACTTTTCTGGTCTTGGTAAACTCCAATAGACTCCTCAATACCAGATGGAAAATGCTGTTGTTCTGTAGATTGGCTTTGGCAGTGGAATTCAGGTCTTCAAATCAGTACCATAAGCAAATTGCATATGGTCAAATTCATCCTTGGCTATATATAGCTACCACTTATATGCAATGCCTAGGCATTGTTCTAGGCATTTCCTGTTTTGACTCACATAGCCCTCAAGACTATAGCAGATTATATTTCCAAAGAGATCTGCAGCAGGACCTCCCATCCCCCATGCCCTTTTTGTTGTTGTTGTTGCTGGGGATTGGACCCAGGGCCATGTGCATGTGAGGCAAACATTCTACCAACTGAGCTATAACCCCAGCCCCCGGCCCCAAGCCCTTCTTGCAGTCTAATGCTGACATCTTCCCAGAAGAGGTAGGGTCTTCCTACCACAACTTGAATCTAGGAGGATTTGAGAATAGTGGATTAAGTGGCACTATGAGATTTCTGAGACCAGGCCACCAAAAGTGATGTGGCTCCTGTGTCTTTCACTGGGATGTTCCTGCTGCAGTCCCCAGCCACCACATAGGCACTGCTCAGAGGCTGCCATGCCATGGGAGAGCCAGCCCAACCAGACTCAGGGAGAAAGGAAGCCCTGAGGATGCAGGGAAAGCAAGACAGGCCACCAATCCCAGCTGCCCAGGTCCTCGCTGCTCATACCATCTGACTGAGACCGCGAGCCAGAGCCACTGCTGAGCTGTCCTAAATCTTTGACCCTCAGAAACTGAGAAAATGAGAGGTTTGTTCTTATATAAAGTTACTAAGTTTTAGGGTGATATGTTATGTGAGGATAATAATTGGAACAAGTATAAAGTAGAAACCATTGCTCTCCCCACTTTAGAGAAGAATGTGAGGCACAGAGAGGTTAAACCATTACCCAAGGTCAAAGAAGTAATACCTGGCAGAGCCAGGATGCGAACCCCACCAGTTCAGTCCCAGAATCTTCTCTTCCCTGCTATGCCACACTGTCTCCAAGTCTGGCTGGTCCTTCAGTCCACGGCAGGCCTCAGGGTGTGGTTGACCACGGGAAGGGATCAGTAAATGAATGACTGAATGAGTAAAAGCAGAGGAAGTGCCCAGGTGCAAGGCCAGGACCTTGGGCAAGCTTGCACCATGCAAATGAGCCTGAGGTGAGCCCTGTCCACAGCCCTGGGGGGGGGGGGAGTCAGAGATCAGAGGAGACTTGCAGGTGTCACAGGCTCTGTTCCCCATAGGGATTCTCCTGAGATGCTCCTCGCCCTGCCCCTGCCTCCCAGAATCCTGATACTTGCAAGATTATATGCAGGTCCCTGGGGAGCCAATCCCTCCTAAGGACAAGGTCTGTGGATCCTGGGGAGTAGGGGAGGGCTGGAGACCTGGGTTTAGTACCATGGCCAATGACTGGCTGTGTGAACTTGGATAAGTCCCTGCCCCTTTCTGGGTCCAAGTTCTCTCCTGTTTCAATATACTGAGACTCCCAAGGCATTACACCAGCATCACGGATAAGGCTATAGGTGAGACGTGGGTATGGGGGTCCTATAACCCATAGACAAAAGGGACCATCCCTAGAAGGAAAGCAGGTAATGGGAACAAATCCTGCCACAGTGAAATTGCTGTGTGCCGGGCCTTTCTGCAGGCACAGATGCTGTTCCTTGCAACCACCCCACAGGGCGGGCAGCCAGTAAGGAGGGATTTAGACAAATAGCAAAGGTGATGCTTGATGTGGGGTCCAACCCAGGCCCATTCACTTCAAAACTCCCATTCTTGCCACATCAGCTAAAGGGAAATAACCAAAGTGTCCATTAACAGGTGGGTGGACAGACACAGTATGGTGTAGCCACACAGTGGAATGCTGCTCTGCTTCAAAGGGGAAGGAAAGCCTGGTACTTGCTGTAACATGGATGAACCCACAGGGTGTTATGCTAAGTGAAATGAGCCAGGCCCAACACTGTAGGGGCCTAGAGTGGTCACGTAGAAACAGAAAGTGGAATGGTGGTTAGTAGGAGCCTGGGAGGGGGAGTTCCAGTTTTGCATGATGAAAATGCTCTGGAGGTCAGGGCTGAGGAGGAGCTCGGGTAGAGCCCTTGTCTAGAATGTGTGAGGTCTACACTGCAAAGAAAAAAATAAAGCCCTAGAGAGGCACTGCACAGTAGTGTGAATATAGTCAACACTACCAAGCTGTCCACTTAAAGTGACTAAGATGATAAAGTCTATGTTATGTTTTTAACATTAAATAAAATTTTAAAAACACTCCCACCCTTGGGATAAATGGGGAGCTTTGTCCCCAGAGGGGACTAGGGAAGAGGGTTTGGAAGCTTTGTGCAGACAGACCAGTGGAGTTGGGCAGGTTTGACTGAGCACAGATGAGCCCAGGGTGCTACAGGCAGAGGCTTGTATCTCTGGCCCCTGCCTCCCTGCTGGGATCAGCTGACTCCTACCCGCTGAGCCCTCCAGATCTCCACCCAAAAGCAATGCTCCTGAGGGAGCAGGCAATGGCTTGGAAGGAAGGAGGGATTTCTTGAACACCAACATATGCTCACAGGCCCACTTACCCATGACCTTGGATCACTCTGTCTTTCTGGGGACTCAGTCTTCCCATGTGTACAGCCATAGGGTGGCCTAGGATTCTTAGTGTCCTTCCAGTTCTCACACTGGCAATAACCTCTGAGGTTAGGGAGGTGGCGGGGGGTGGGGGGGTGGGGGGGGGAGGTATTAGGGACTGTGGACAGGAAGGACCAGGATACTCCCTGGTCAGAAAATCAGGTATCTTTGGCTTTGGCCTCGTGATCTGCCCCAAGCAGCTTCTGCCCACTTCACAGAAGGGACTCTGAGACCCAAGAGGGTTTGGTTTAATTCAAACTTAAGAAACATGGGCATATACCTGCTATGTTTGTGACAGGGCCACAATTCCTGTCCCCAGCCCAGTGCGATATCTCCATGCTGCCCAAAGTGGAAAACATTCTAACATAAGGTAAAATGTGATTCACTGCTGTCATTGACCAAATCCTTCATGCTCAGGGCTCTCTCCAAGAATTCTGACCCTCACCCCTTCCCAGGACTCTCAGGAATCCCTATTTTCTCCCCCAGATGGGATGGGATGGGAAAGTTCTTGGTTCTAACCCCAGTTATACCAAATAGTATCTGGGTCTGATTCCTCATCTGCTCCACAGGGACAAGAACCCTTCCCTGCGGCCTCTTGGGAGGATTAAATGAGGCTAGAGCCCCAAACCCTGAGCCTAGGGTTTGGCATACAATAGGCGCTCAATAGCAGTCTTCACCATCAGCAGTTCTGTCCTTTCAGACAAAACCATTTTCATCGATCTATTTGTTCTGTTCAAAGGCAAATCTGTTTGTTTGAATTTGTCCCAGAAGAGATTCTCCCCCAGGACAATTGGAGCCATTCCCCAGTGGGCCCCAGGGAGGAGAAGGAAGAGCCCTGATTGATGGAAAAAGGGAAAATCATCATTCCCTGGGACAGGAGTGAAATCCCCAGGAAGCGTGGCCTCCACCCATCCACCCAGGAGGACCCAGGATGGCCCCAGATCCCGCTTAATAAGCTCCCAGGGGCCCAGCGGGAGGCCCAATGCGATGGGGCTGCTACTTAAATCGCACAAAGCCTTCTATTCTTAGCTGAGCAAGGGCCTGGTTTCCTCCCAGCCCCGCAGCAGCACCAACCAGCCCAGGGAGCCAATGGTAGAGCCTGGGTTTAGTCAGGACCACTGGAGTGGGGACAGCCCTATGACCCATGGGAGGGTCTCCAGGATGTACAGGGGTCAGCAGAGAGGCTGCCTGGGCTGGACAGAGTTTTGAGTCAAATGAACCCCAAGGTTAGGTCCAACTCTTTATTTCTAAAGGTCCCACAATCCATTGATTGCTTCCGTGATTTGGGAATAGAAAGAGTCCATGGTTCCAGAAGAGCAAGGTTCCAAGAGGCTGGGCCCTAGTGTGTGCGCCTCACCCCAGCGCTCCCCTCACTTCCCAGCCTGCCCATAAAAGGCTGAGGATGACCAGCTCTTCCGGGCCGTGGGGTCCCCCCTAGGGGAGTAGTCCGGCAGACTCAGCACTGAGGTCAGTCATGCTCCCCTGGCCCCACCTCACCTGCAACCTGCTAGGGAGCCTCTGGGTACTGCAGGATAAAGGGAGAGAAGTGGAGTGGGCCAAAGCTGTCCCGCAGCCCACTACCTCAGGCACTGCTGGGCAGGGTTCCATATGCAGTGTCTGCTCTACACCAGCAGGGCCAGCACCCCTGTCAGTCAAGCTCGCTAAGTGCCTAGGAAACCCATCCAAGGTCATGGACTAGAGCTCTGAGGAGCTGGGTGAAAACCCCGAGCCACTGCTTCATAACCCACTCCTCCCCATATGCTGCTTTGCTTCTGGCCGCAGCTTCCTGGGACCAACTCCTCCAGCACCCTGTTTTAGATGGGAAAACAGGACCGGAGAGAGAAAGGTCAGGTTTCAAGGGCACACAGGGAATTGGTGGCAAAGCCAAGCAGAATTTTGCCCAGGTTGGGGGATACTGATTGGCCCCATCATCGAGCTGAGTCCCCACCATTGATTTTTCTCTGGATTCTTCCTTTACACCTGCCCGGAACTGGGGCTCCCAGGGCAGGACTTCTCCGGTTCCCTTAGTCCCCAACACAGCAACTGCTCCACGAGGTCATCTAAGGGACAAGCTAAGAATCAGAGAATAGGACAGTGGGTCACAGCCTCATGCCCAAGGCTGACTGGCTAAGCACACACATAGCCTGGCAAGGGCTAACGGTGACACATACCAGGGACACTCACGGGAGCGCTTGTCAGGAGCACTCAGAGGCCAATTAATCAGCTGTCCCATTAAGGAAAGTAAATGAGGCTCCACTCCACTGGTCCTCACAGAGCCTGGCAGTCACAGGACTTGGAACCCAGCCTCAGCTGCCTGAGCCCTTGGTTTGTACCCTGGGCATCCGCCCCAGACCCCACCCTACCCCATGCAACTACCTACCTATCAGTTGCTGCTTTTTTCCCAATAGGGTTGTAAAATTTATTTCTCATCTGAACCTCACAACAACCCTGAGTTTGGTGTGTGTTCCCTCCGTTTTATGGGGTCAAGGGAACTACAAACACACCCAAGGCACCTAGTTAGCATGGCAGAGAGGGGACACACACTCAGGAATGCCTGGCTTCATGGTCTTTCCTGGTACCCGAGGAAGGTAAGGACCCCAGGGTAATTTGCAGATCCTTGGCTGTAACAGGTGTGAGAGGGCCTCTAAGCTGCGCTGACCGTTTCCTAGAGCCAAGCAGAAATGCCCTCCTTCTTGCTTAGAGGGACACAGATCAAGTATCTAAAAACATCCAGTTTCTTTGCTCTGGCCTAGAGTTGAGTCTCCCCTGCGGATCGGTGGCCCATCATGTACCCACAAGGAGGCCTCATCGTCAGCACCTTACAGAAACCATCGAGGCTCAGAAGGGCCAAGTCACAAAGCCAAGGCTGCACAGGTATAGGAGCAGAACTGAGAAGGAAGCCAGTGTGTTCCTGCTTGGCCTCTTTAAAAGATGGGTGGTGGGCTGAGGGTGCCGCTCAGTGCAGAGCTCCTGCCTGGCATGGCAGAGGCCTGGGAGGGAGCCCCAGCCCTGTGGGGGGGGGGAGGAGGGGAAAAAAAAGGCAAGGAAGAGTTGGAGGGGGGCTCTCTTTTCAGAAAGCTGCCCAAGTTTGTCCTGATATTCCACTGTATCCTTCTCCATGCTGCCAGTCACACACACACACACACACACACACACACACACACACACACACACGCCAACCCAAGCAGAGGGAGCATCTGTGCTGCCCTGGGGCCAACCTCACCAGCTGTCTGCCCCCTATCCTGCCCTGATGGGGCCAGAACACCATCTGGGAGCTGCTCAGGCACAAGGGCATTGAGAGGGACCCTAGGAACTCTGGGGGAAGGGATGCTGGCACATCCACCCCTGTTCCCCAGGCATTGCATCCTGAGCCCAGGGGCTTTGACCAAGTTTTCTGCTAGACAGGCTGTAGGCCCCCCAGAGTGGGTGCCTCGGGCCCTGCTGAAATAAAACAGCATCCACACCAGACACAGAGCTGCCCTGATTGACACTTCCTGTCTTGAGAACAGGGCCGCGGAGGAGATCGAGGGGTAATTGTCTTGTTCTGTCCCTCAGGTCCCATGCCCACAAACCCCAAAGGTCCACCTCCCACCAGCTACCTAAGGACACAGAGTCCCTGGTATGTAGGTTGTTGGACCCAGTCTAGGTGCTAAAGAGACAGGCTGTGGGAGTCCCTGACATGTGTTTCCCATCCTTTCCAGGAGGCTGGGACCCAGCACTCTGGGCTGCATCTAGGGAGGGGACAGTACTAGTTCCTGGGTCCAGGAGATGGGCGGAACTGTGGGGTTTCTCTTCCTATTGGAGGTAACACAGACACTGGGCTAAGGCTCTCAGCCTCTGAGTGCAACTTGTACATAATTCACAGGCTCCTATTGCCGTGGCCTGGATAAAACCTACCCAGCAGGAGGAGCCTATGAGGGGAAAGGCAAGCCATCGCCAAGAATCACTTCTGGAAAGGGCGATGAGTGGACCAGAGGCCTGGGGGATGAATGGAAAGTGGACAAATAAACACTCTGGATGACAAGAACTGTTCACAAGCGTGTCAGTTTGCCCTCCGTGTCCACAAACTGTCCAACTGAATCGTGTGGGAGTTACTATTGTTCCCATTTTACAGAGGAGGAAACTGAGGATCAGAGCTAGTAACTTACCTCTTTTCATACAACAGAATTTCCTGCCCTGTACCAAGCTGCTGTATGCACACCACCCTCAACCCTAGCCTGGCACAACTCTTCACCCACTCTCTACCCTGCTTCCACCCATATGGAGGCTGGGACCTGAGAAGAGCCTTCAGTGAATCTACAGGGTGGTCCATCTGAGCTCAGGGCACCAATTGCTGAAGGAGAGAGCACAGGAATGAATTCCACTGGCAGCAAGAGACATCCCCGCCAGGGGGCTGCTGACGCCTGCCCAGCGGGAGCAGCCCAGAAAACCTCAAGGCTGGGGGAGAGGCAATCGGGTCTCCCCTGCACCCACCCAGAATTCCCAAGAGCCATTTGGAGATGGAAGGGATGTGCCAGGGACCTTGCCAGACCACAAGTGAGAGGAGCCCAAGGTTCAGAGAAGGGAAGGATTGTCTAAGTCCTGTCAGTCCACAAACACCTACTGGGCACCAGCCAGATGCTTGGGATTAATGTTACATGGTCCTGGTCCCCATGACACTCCCAGTCAGGTGGGCACCTGCTCAGCTGGTGTTTGGACTCCCGCGATCTGCCCCAGTGACTTCTATAGCCCCACCTCCAATGGCTCCCTTTTACCTCCTTCTGCCCCGTCATCTAGTATCCCTCATGGTGTCACCACACATTGCTACCTCTACACCTTTGCTCTAGTTGTTGCTGTCCCTTCCCAGCTGGCCAGAGCCTGCGTCCCACCCACCTCCTCCTTGCTGGCCTCATTCCCTAGCTCCTGCCCTGCCTGCCGACGCTCCCTTCTCTGGGCCTCCCCACACTCTTGACCTCTTACAACATCTGTGCACTCTGCTCATGGTGACCCCTCTGCCCCTGGGAAGACCTGGCACTCAGCGCTGCTCCACTTAGTTGAGTCAATGTGTCACCCACCCACCTACTGCCACGACTCAGAACAATGAAAAGAATCACTTTTTCCTTTTAAGGCTTCTATTTGTCTTTCTTTAAAAACCTTAGTGGGCACGGTGAAATGAAGTGGAAGGCTCTGAGACGCGTCTTGGCATTTCCCAGAGCTGGCTCTGTGCCTGGTGCACAGTAGATGCCTGAGATATGTTTGCTAGGTGAAGAATAAAAATATATCCCCCTTCCTTTTGCCCCCGATGTCTCAAGTCCCACCATTATTCCAGATCCTCTTCTGGGGCTAAACAGTGTTCCTCAGATGTTCTTCAAGACGCAAATGGTCCTGGCCGGGAATTTACCTTGGGCTAGGGGCTTCCCTGTGCAAAGCATCAAAGCAAGAGTTTTTCCATCCACTTGTCCCAAGTCCCTAGCCCTGCTCTGTGACAAAGGAGGTACACATCCCAACAAGCACTGGCTGTGCACTGCTGTCTGAGGCAGTTCCCTGACCCAAATCAACACATTAAAGGACCTGAGAAGGCATGTTCTGAGTTATGTAACCTAGCAGTTTCTGAATCTGTGTGTCAGCATGGATTCTAGAGCCTGTTACTGTCCCTTGGAACTAGAGCTCCCCAGAGCACGGTTTGGGAAGTGTACACTAGTGGGGGCACCTGACCAGGCAGGGTCCACTACAGGACAAGGTACGCACACTGAAGGGGACTTGTGCTGGCCAAAGCCATTCTTCTTTGCATTGACCATTTCATGGAGGTAGAAGGTCTGATCTCAGCCAACAACAATCCTTGGTGACAGAAACAGAAAGGAAGGGGATATAGTGCAGCTTGCAAATGGAGCACAGAAAGGAGAAGGTGACAGGCCAGGCTGGGGATGAATGATCCCCAATTGCAATTCTGTGCTCACGGTTGGCCATTGGGTAGGGGACTTCATCCTGCTGAGCTTTGCTTTCATTGTCTGTAAAGTGGGGATTGCTTAAGGTTACTGTGATTCACGGTGGTGACGTGAACAGAGGCAGAGTATAAACTGTGACGTCCTGAGCCAGCATTCACTATGTGCACCATTATTCCCTGTGTGTGCTACCAGGAGGGGTGGGCAGATCCTGATCAATCACAAGCCTCTGCAGAGGTCCTCTGTCAGGATGACGGAAGTCCCAGCAGGGCCCAGGCTCACCGGTGGCTCGTAGCTAGGTATGAATGAATGAAGGAACAAACAAACAAACCAGCGAGCTGAAATGAGGTCAACTGTCTCATTTCTCAGTGCCCAACTGGTAGAAGTGACAAATTAGGAAGGACACACACAAGCAGAAGGGGAGGAGAAAGAGGTGCCGGGCTGCTGGAGTCAGGTCCACTGGGCAGTAGAGGGAAGGGACAGGGTGGGAGGAGCTGAAAGGAAGTGACCTTTTTTTTTTTTTTTTTAAAAAAAAAAAACAAGGTTTCCACTTAAACTATTAGACTGCTTTGGCTGGTATAGGGAGCAGAGGACAGCTCCAGGACCTGACACCCACTTAGCTTCCTAAGTGGAAAACTGCTTCCTGTATTTATACCATTCAACATACTCATGCACAGGACAAACGTTTTTAAAGTGCTGACTTTGTGCCTGGCAAGGGACTGTTAGGCAGTGGGGACCTGAGGTCACCGCAGACAACATCATGCATGAAAGATTCTGGATCAGCGAGGCATCTGGTCACTTGAGGATGAGAGGGAGGGAGGAGATGCAGAAAAAATTCCACAGACAGGAAGTCTGGAGGACTAACCTAAATCGCTGCCTCAGGCCAGCTTTCTTCCTTCTCCAGGACTCCATCTTCCCATTTATAAAGTGAGGCGGATGATAAAAGTTACAAACACTACTCCACAGCACCAGCTACCTGGCCAGCAGTCACAGATATTCTCTCACCTAATGCTACAGCCAGCAAGGCAGCGATTGCTAACTATTTGTTGTGGGGTGGATTGTCCCTTTCACAGATGAGCAAACTGAGGCTCAGCTGGTTTCTAACTTGCCTGAGGTCCAAGGGTTGTGGGCGTCCTAATGTAACCTGGGTGTGTCTGATTCCAGAGCGCCCCTCTCCTGCCCTCCCAAACAATCCCACACTGCCTCCCCACAGATTGCTGAGGATTCAGTGACATCACAGGTATCAAAGGGCTTTGTAAAGTTAAACTAGTATGTGTCCAAAGGCAACAAAAAATAAGTCTTGATTCCTCCATGAAACCCAACACTGAAGTTCAGAAGAACACTTAGAATGTGCCAAGCCCAGAACCCCTGGGCTCCTGATCCTTCGACCTCCTGCATTCTTTGGCCAACTGCCTCTCAGAGAAAGGGATCTGCAGTCCCAGGGGCCTGAGCTGACCCCATGCAGCCCTCAGAGCAGGGCTCTTCCCGAGGCCCACCAGGCCCCTCTTGCCCAGGAAGACCACTCGTCTCACCATCACCTGTCTCTCCTGTGCTCCACACTACCAGGGACTTAAAGGGCACCTCCTGGCCCAGGGGCCATGAAATCACTCCAAGATCCCTCACCACCCACCACTGACAGGCTGTGAGACCTCAGGCCAATCATCTCACCTGAGTCTCTGAGTCTCTGATTTGCCACCTGCTAAATGAGGGATTAAAGCAGATCACACATGGAACAGGTCTACCCCAAGGAGAGACTCAAACGAACCTAACCTCCAACAGCTGACTTAGCTAGGTAGGTAAGCAGAGGAAATCAGGCTCTCCAAAGGCCTGGTCTGAGAAGGGAAGTGCTATCCCCCCAAAGAATCCCCACTCTAATTGTGAACTTGTGACCTGCCCTTGGGGACTGGCCCTCAGGAGCCCCAGGTCAGAGAGGTAGACACAGAACCTACCAGCGGCCACCAGCAAGACCCTCATCTTCTGTCTTCCCAGGGTGGCTGGAGTCTTAGCAGAGGGGAGGTAGGAAAGGGGGAGCCCAGAGCCCAGACATCCCCTATGCCCACTGTGGCCCAGAGAGGTTGCTAACTAGCCTCAGGCCACAAAGCAAGGCAGAAGGTACCAGAATGCAGGCCTTCTAGGTCCAGCCCAGGCTGTCTCCACTGCCCCAGAGCCACCCTTTCAAGAGCATGGGTCAAGCAAAGAGAGGAAGAACAGAGTGAACAGTTAGGCTGCCGCACCCATGCACACTCTGCTCTGGTCAGGATGCTGTGGTCATTGACAGCTAGGACCCTAAGCTCCCAGGTGAAAACCAACACCTGGTTGCTCCTTTTTCTGTCTCATTCACTATAGATACTGACAAGGTATATTTGGATGAAGGATAGGCTCAGTCTGCCTCTGCAGAGTCTGAAATAAGAAGAAAAGGGTTTCAGTTACAGCATAATGGACTTCGGTTAGATGCAAGAAAGAACTTCCTAGAGAAGCATTAAGAATGGACAGCAGACAGAGAAGGGGAGCAGGATGCATGTGGGTGTAGCACTTCCTCTAAAATATAAGACGCTGTCTTCAGCCTGGCAGGAGAGTGTTGCTCCCTCCATCTCACAGGTAAGCAGCTGAGACTCAGCTAGGCTGCATGACTCGCCCAGTGTCTTCTGAGCTCTGCTCAAAAGAGGCAGAGCTGGGATTCAAAGCCAGGACTATGACTCCAAGGGCCACACACCTTCCTCCTCAGGCCTCTCTAGGGACTCAGACAATGCCCAGGGGTGAGCTGTGGGGAAACCAGGAGCTCGCAGGGGCTGGCTGCAGAGGCTGTGTGTTTTAGGCAGCCTGGCTGTGCCCCATGGACACTATCCCAAGGGCCTCCCGGTGCTTTCCATGCAAAGTACCCAGGCACATCTCCTGTCCTTCCCCCAGCTGGGCCTCCTCTGAGTCCAGGCTCAGTTTTGCGCCAGGATGCTGCCTACTACCTGCTTGGCAGGAGCCCCTGTGAGCCCCACACCCGACAGCAGATTGCCCATTCCAGGGCCCTGCAGATTGCCCCAGGCCTGCCAGCCCCACACTGCATCTGGTGGCCTTCACAGGCTCCCAGGGGTCCCTTGAGCTCAGGTGGAATGACCCACTCTGGGAGCCAGAGGCCAACACTGGCCCAGGGGTGCAGTAAAGCAGGGCCAGCTGCCTAGTTCTGCGCAGGCTCTGGACTGGACGGGTTGCCGAGGGCTCCGTGCACCTGAGCACACCTGCCGCTAGCCAGCCCATGGCCTTTGCCCACTCCAGAGATACGACTGTCCCTGCCGGGACCACCTCAGAAGCCACCTGCAGCCTGATTTGGGGGAGGAGGCAGAGAGAGAGAGAGATGGGTGCCCTCCCAAACTCCTCTCGCTGAGCGGGCTGTGGCAGTTGGAAGGCTGAGATTCTTCTGGGTGAGGGCTGAGACCCCATGGTCTTCAGGTGGCAGCATCCGCGGGCTCTGTGCCTTGCCACTGACAGGGTGAGCAGTGGCTTCAGCACACCTCTCCAGGCCTCGCCCACCCTGCCTGACCTCTGAGGGCTGCACTGGGCTCCATGCTGCTGGCCTTGGGGAGCTCAGGCCACAGGAAGCAAGGGGACTACAGGGAGGGAAAAGGAAGTGGAGGTCCAGTGCCCTGTCGGGTCCTCAGGGTTGAGTGGGTTGCTCTACAGAAGGTCCCAGCCCCTGTTCCTATAGCTGACCACTTCTTCCCTTCTCCTTCAAACCCTGGCGGTGACAGTGATGGTCCCAGCTGCTGTGAGCCCTTGGGGCTGCACTCTCCTTTCTGGGCCCCACACCTCTCTTGCTGGACCAGAGGAGACCAAGCCCTGCCACCAATGATTGCTTTTGCAGTCTTCCCCCGCAACGGCCCTCAGGGCCTCCTCTAGAAGGGGCTCCCCTCACAAACAAATTACAAAAGAACAGCTGGAGGGGACGCTCAGGCTCACCTGAGCAGCCTGCCCTGCCTCAGCTTGGGCGTCCCTGAGAACCCCGAGAATGAGCAGCAAGAACCGGCCTGAGAAGGAGGACCCCCAGAGCATACTTCCTGCCTGTTTTGAGACTGAGTATACAGCAGGCACTGTGCTTTACACTCCGAGAACCTCATTCACTTCTCACACAAGGTCGTATGTTTTTAATAGGACCAGGGATTGAACCCAGGGCACTCCACCATGGAGTCACAACCCCAGTCCTTTTTATTGTTTACTTGGAGTCATGGTCTTGCAAAATTGCCCAGGCTGGCCTAGAATTCGCCATTCTCCTGCCTCAGCCTCCTGAATGGCTCAGATTGTAGGTATAAATTATGCACTTTAAAGAACAGACAAAATGACCCGCCCAGGGTCATCCTGCCAGTAAGTGACAAAGCCAGGATTCAAACGCGAGCTCCTCGGCCTCTGAAGTCCCCCAGGTTGGCAATACACTAAGCTACTATGTGCAAGCAGCTCAGGACAGAGGAGACCAGCTTCAGTGGGGTCCACCACCAGGAGGGCTTGTGTAGTAGCCTCCAGTGTCCCCAGACGCTCTCCCCTAGGAGGAACAAAAAAGCCCTCTGACATTCTTTAGTTCCCCCAGGTGGAACAAGGCCCGAAGCAGGCAGTGCAGTTGGGTATCCGGGTTGGAAAAACAAGCAGATTCATACAAGGCCTCATTGTTACAGAATCTGACACTTTGACCATTAAAACAAAACCAAGCAAAACAAAATGTTGCTGCCTTGTCTTATCCCTTAGAGAGAAGGGGGACAGTGGGAAGTTACCAAGGCAAGGGACCGATCCCTTTCCCCAGCCAGCCCTAATCTCGGAAACCCAGCTAAGGTGGCTGGGGCAGGAGCCCGGGGTCTGTGTCCAGCCTGGCTCTGCCCCCAGCCTGGCTCTGCTCCTGCTCCTGTGGCCTTGCTCCACACACCCTTGAGGTGTCAGACACTGCGTTTCCCATGTGTGGCCTCAATTCAGACAGAGATTACTGTTATTCCCATTTTTCAGAGGAGAACACTGAGGCTTGAAGAAGACACCCCCCACCTTACACCTTTTTTAGGTAAGAAGGGACTTATTTTCCTGACCCCATTTTACAGAGAGCCAGGATTCAGGCAAAATACAAGGGTGTCCTCCAGGTCCACACTCAGCCACACAAAGGCAGGGTGGGGAGCTCTGACCTTAGGGCTGGCCTCTGGGGTGCTGTCTTTTAAGATACTTGGGGGGTCTGGTTCCCTTGTCAGTGGGACAGAACTTTCTCTTTGAGCCTCCTGGGTGGGAGGGTGAGATGAATTCTCCTGGGGTTGTTTTCTAAGAGTCCACTTGTTTCAAAGCTAAACAGCTGCAGGATGGATGCCGGGAGACCCCTCAGCTTGCTGGTGTGCCTTGGGAGCAAGATGCAGATAAAAGAACTCAGCGCGGGCCTGTGGCTTCTTTTCTCTGGACAGTTTGGTTCCCAGCCGGGGAAGAGCTTGGTGTCTCAGGACCGCGGCCCACGCTTCTTCCGCAGGTGCCTTTTGGCCTTCCCCACGCCCTCAGAGCTGAATGTCAGGGGCAGGGTGGCAGCGTGGGTGGTGGGGACAGAGAGCCTATGCAGCCCAGCTTCCTGGGGTTGGCCCCAGCCACCCGCTTGCCCTTGGAGAGGAGCCGCGGTCCCCTTGGATACTGCTCAGGGTGTAGACGTCACAGCGGCTTTGGGAGCACCACCTCCGTGAAGCCCATCCTGGCTCCCTCCCACACAGCTCTGGGCAACCCAGATCTTGGCCTGCCTTGTCACATTCTGTGTTGTCATTGCTTCTGTCCTCCCTTCCTACTGGGCTGTTCATTCATTCATTCCACAGAGCAGCTGCCCTTGATCTGGGATTCATTCCAACGCCTTCCTGAGCACCTGTTCTCTCAGCTCCTCGCTAGGTGCTGGGGACAGATAACAAGGGCCAGCCTGCCTGAGGGTTTATTATGTGCTGGGCTCTTTTTTTGTGCTTTACGTGCACAATCCATTTAACCTACTTCACAACAACCCTGTGAAGCAGATTCTGTGATTAAGCCCCATTTTTCAGATGTGGTAACTGAGGCCTAGAGAGGTTTAATCACTTGCCCAAGTCACCTGAGCCCTACCCTTTACCATCAAGGATATTACCAGTGGGCTGGCCCCTGCCTCAGGAGCTCAGCACTCTCCACAGTTTGGAAGTGTTGTGTCTGTGTGTTTGCCTGACTACAGACTCTCCAATCATGTCACACTGGGGCTGGATGTGTGTGTAGGGGGACGGTCAAAAGAAGGCTGCCTCCCTGTAGGGAAGGACTCACTCTGCTCAGCACTGCTAGCTGGCTAGATCCCTGGCTGCTCCTTCCAACTGGGTCATTTCTGTTTCTAAGGCCTAAGAAGAAAACCCAGGTCAGTGGACATCCTGTTTTGCTCCCTGCCCTTGACCAGGCTTGGGGTCCCTCCCAGGCTGACAGCTGCCTGCTCCCGCACTGCTCACTGGGAAGTCACTGGGAACAGCACCTCTGCAAGTCCCAACTGACCCTCAGCAGCCCTCTGAAGGGAAGTCCTCTCTGCCACCTGCCACACCCTCCCTCCTGACGGCACCCGATGGACTCTTTAGTCAGTTTCTCACTGAGTCACTTGTTCACAAGGCCACCGAGAGGATGGGCGAGGGGGACGCTGATCAAATGTCTGCCTAGGTACCAGGCCTCAATGAGTACCCCCTTCTCCCTTCACCTCATTAAACCTCAACACTGTTATTATCAACTCCATTTTACAGGTAAGAAAACAGGTGCAGAGTTAAACAACTGGTCCCAGGGCAGCTTGCATGGCCTCCCTGACCTGGGGGTGGCCACCTGTGCCAGGCACACTGCCAGGCACTTGGGGGACGAGGTGGCTGGCAAGGATGGCAAATCCATGCAGACCACAGGCAGTGAGCAGAGGGGTGGCGTCCACCTGCTCGGAAGGAGTCCTGGGGCCTTCTCAGAGGAGGCAGCCTCAGGCCTGGAGGATCTCGCTGCTCTTGCCCGGCCACCACAACAGGAGAAAGGGCAGCTGTGGCCCACAAAGCTCTGGTGCCCAGGGTATACTCGCTGCTGCCCTGGAGGCGGCAGAGGGAGGAGAAGCCAGCTGCCCTGCCAATGACCCCACTGCACCCAGGCCAGCCTGCTCCCAGTCCTGCCAACCTGGCCTGGCCCAGCCGGCTCCCAATCACAGCTAATGACCATGCTGCCTGCAGCCCAGGGCACCACCCTCTTTAGGGTGACCACAGTTCCTTCTGGCCCAGACAGCAGCCAGGCCAAAAATCACAGCTGCTTGTCACACCACATCCTCTACCCTGTGCTGTGGTCTCCTCCTCCTTCTGCCAGGATCACAGAGGACACTGCAGAAATCTAGAGAGGTAAGGCCCTTGGACACCGCCAGCTCACCATACATGTGGGCAAAGAGAACCGCACGGAGGGGCTGAGTCACCGCAGGTCACACAGCCAGCTGCTGCAGAGCCCAGGCCAAAGGTTCCTTCCTGGGCCCCATGCTCAGTCTCACACTGCCCTTCCTTAGCCTTGGAAGAAGGCTCGTGTCCAGGTTCTTCACATGCAAAGAATGCTTTCGAGGTACTGAGTGGAGTTGAGGAGACAGGACATCTAAAAGCTGGCTGTTCAGTGACAGAGGCATGGATTTCTAATTCAAACAGTTGCAGCCCTGACTCCCTACTTCCTGTCAAGCTGTGTGACCTTGGATAAGACAATGTACTTCTCTGAGGCTCAGATTCTGGAGCATAACAGTAGCTACCTCCAGCACTAGTGTGAATGAGAGTGTCCATAAAGTCTTAGCACATTGTCTGGCTTATAATAATTATTCAAGGATATTAGCTATTGTTAATATCATCACCATAGTATTATTAAATGTGCTGATCCATTTTATAAACTGTCAAATGCCATGGATGGTAGGTATTACATATTCCTGTGAAGTGTTAAAATTCAGAGGGGTGTACCCACAGGGTTGGACAATCTAGGAATGTTTCTAGGGGAATTTATGACCCAAGTTGGACCTGGACAGATGGGGACATAAGTGAAGAAGAGGCAGGGCTGGTGGTTCTGATGGGAGGCACCTCACAAGCAAAGAGGCAGCAATGGGGGCACAGGTGGTGCACGTAGGAGACACTGGTGAGCAATGAGCCCCAGGTCCATGCAGTGGCTCCCACGGGCAAGGACTTGAATGCCACAACTGGAAGCCTGGTCTTCACCTTACAAAGGAAGCACAGGGAGCCCAGAGGGGTTCTAACACTCCAGGGCCCCCCCAGCTGATCATTCGCCCCTTGCTTTGCCCCTCGCTATCCCCACAAACCCAGCATCACTACCCCGAGTTCTCCCCACCTCTCTGCCTGCCATCCCATCCCATCTCTTCTATTACAGGCCTGCCCCATGGTCCACATGGACAGTGAAGCACCAGTTTATTGAGTATATTTCATGCCCTGGGTTCTATGCAGGTGACCCCATGGTTACCCATAACAACCCTCCATTTCAAGAGAGGGAAACAGCCTGGCAGGGCCAGGTGTCTTGCCCACAGTCTGACAGTGAGTAGGTGGCAGAGTCAGGATTCAACCTTGATGACAGGACTCCCAATTGATGCAGTAAGTTACCTCTAGCTCCAGCCCAACCATCTATGACCTCAGAGAAGCCTGCCCATTACTCTAGTCCCTAGGACCTCCCCTCTCCCTTGACAACTCTCCCCCTGTACCTTCACCCTTAATGCCCCCCCATATCTCTTTGGAATAAGAGGCCCACAGTTGGATCCTAGATCTGCTAGCTTGGCTCTCCCTATTGCCTGTGGGTCCATCTGGCCCTCCAACAGGAGAATCGGGTTGATAATGGGTCACTCTGCTGTTCTAGTCTATTCCATCCCCCACTCTAATACAGTCATATCCAAGACTAACAGCATAAATAGGAGCCTCTTGCCTCTTCTGGTGGGGTTCAGAAGCTCAGCTGAACACAAAGCCATTTCCCTGAGCCTGCCTCCCAGGGGTGGGAGCTATAAATTATTCACTGCACTTTGTGCCTAGGGAGGCCAGACAATGGGCCAAGGAATGGACACCAGCTCCCTGTTCCCCATGGGAAGGTATCATCAGAACCCAGAGACCCTTGCCAGTATCCCCAAGCAGATTCCAGAAGCTATGAGACTATGGAAGATGTCGAGGACAATCTAATCTATATTGGAAGCCCGAGCTGAGCAAATTCAGGACTCTGCGGCTTCAACAATAGCCTGAGTTGTAATCTAAGGCAAGTCTGAGAATTGTCCCAGACTTCCTGGTCAAAATTCAAGCTTCCTTTTCTTCATGGGGCAGGAAATAGATATTTGGTCAGGCATTGAATATTGGTATCTCATTCAGTCCTCACAATGACCTGGTAAGGAGATGTTCTACTTTTACAGAGAAGCAGCTGGGGCTCAGGGCATGAAGAGATTTGCCCAGTGAGTGTGAGACAGAGTAGTTCACCTGCCTGGTCTGACTTACCACCGTCTGCTCTCACCAGTTTAGGCTGCCATTTAGCCCATCTGGGTAACTTCCAGATCACTGGATAGATAGCTGGTGCTCAAATAACTCCTGAAACAAACTCAAAGGCCCTAGGTGAGTGGTTTTACCTCTTTGAGCCTCAGTTTCCATACAAGGTAGCCATTAATAACAAGCCCCTTCTTGGCAAACACGACAAACTCCTTATCGACAGTTTTCTGATGTGACTGCCTTATCACAAGTAACACAGAGCATGCTTGACCCCACTTTAGAGGTGAGGCACCAGAAGATGCCCCAACCCTGCTGCACCTCACTCCAGATTCCAGGCTTTCTCCACCACCCCATGAAATGAGATCACAGGTGTGAAATTATTCCATCAAAGAAGAGCTTTGTTTAGATGCAGGGATTATTATGAGGACTTGAATCCTCAGACAGAGGAGGGAGTAGGGGGAATCCCAAGCCCCTTAGTCACCTTTTGGGTTCCCCTAGTCCCTCTAACCCCAGAGACGAGCTTCTAGTCTTCACTAACCTGTTCCACCTCCCAGGGGCTTTCCAAGGTGGTTTCCCCCTTGATTCCAGGGAGCTGGGTACAGCAGGGGTTAAGTAGTCCCAGCCAAGGCTACAGGTCCAGACCAAGGCCATATGCCCTCTTCTTCCTCACCTAGAACAAGAGCCCAAGAGTCCATGCCAAGGGCTTCTGTCCTGTATCCACCTGGCCCCCAAGGACAGCAGGAGCCCCTGCCTGGGACTCAAGACACCTAGGACTATGCCCACAGCCCTGGCAGCTTCATCCTTAAGATCTTAAACAAGCCCTCTCTTCCTGGGTCAGAGGTGTCCTGCAAGTTCCCCTGCCCAAGAGAGACTGAGGTCAGGTTTTCCATCTGGGCCAAAGGCTGTGGGGTTTCCGGCATGTCTCAGGCCCCTGCACCACCACAGAGACTCTCACAGCAGCCTCAAACATGGTCACACTGACCTCAAATCAGGAGTGGAGAAAACCCCAGCCACGCCCCCAGAAGTTGCAAACTGAGGAGGGGAGTGGACACTTTGAGGGACGCTTGGGAAAGCTTTCTCAAGTGGAACTTCTGGGTCAACCACTCACTGACTTTATGATCTGGGGAATGATCCTAAGCACCTCCTCATTAATAGGGTGAAGGACATGAGCTGGGTGAGTGCTGAGGGGCCACATCTCCTCCAGTTTCTGCAGGACTGACTTGGAGACCTCCACAGTGAGTTTGCCATCAGATAAGCAGAATCCCAGGAAATCCAGCGTGTCTTGGAGACCCCAGAATCTGGCAGGTAGGGGTAAGGAGCCATTTCTCTACCCTGGACCCCACGGAAAGCTCTGAAACTGGGAAGCCCCCCCCACCTTTGCCTTCAACTCTGGGAGGTGAGATGTCCAAGGAGTTGGAGGCCAGGAGAAGCCACCTCCTTAGCCTCAGGATCAGTGGCCCTGCACTGGGCCCCCCCACCTCCCACCGGCCCACTATTCACTTCCTTTCTTCTCCGACTTTGCTCTGCTTTATTTTTTTATTTTTTTAATTTAGGTGGACGCAATATCTTTATTTTATTTTTATGCGGTGTTGAGGATTGAACCCAGTGCCCCAGGCATGCTAGGCAAGCACTCTACCACAGAGCTACATCCCAGCCCCTCTTTGCTCTTCTTTTTTTTACCCTCTCCTTTATCCCCAGCTTAATGAGAGTAGGGAACCTCAGCTCTGTCTAGCCTCAGTTTCTCCATCTGTCAGCACCCATAACAATACACAGTACTTTCTATCTCACGAGGTAGCAGTGCCCCTTAAGAGACCATTTGTGCAAGGGCGGGGCGCGAACCTGCACACAATGGGAGCTAAATAAGTGCTCGTTTTCTCCCTTCTCGCTCCTTCTCTCAGCTAGTTCCAGCCTCTGCCAGTGTCCCCTCCACGCCCTCAGTCTCTAGCCCAGCCGCGAAGGGTCTGAACCGCTCCCGCCGCGCATCCGGGGCTCTCTCACCTGCAGCCTAGGCTCTCGCCGGCAGCCACGGCAGAGGGGGTCTGTGTTCCTTTCGGGGCAAGAGCTTGGAGCGGAAGGAAGGTGGCAGCTTCGACTCGCAGAACGAGCCCAGTGGTTCAGTCCGACTGTCCTGCCGACCTGGGACCCCTCGCGGGGCGCTGCACCCTGGCCAGGCTTCCCGGGAGCTCGTACGGTTCCAAGTCTGAGGCAGTCGATCAGAGGCAGCTGAAGGTTTGGTTCTCCGGGAGCCGGAGGGTGGGGACGTCCGGACTCCTTTGCACTGCAGTCGGAGGCTGGGGCCACCTTGCGCTAACCCCTGGGCGAAAGGCTGGGGGCTCCGACACACACTGAGAGAAAGACTGGGAATGACCCCGTAACGATGGACGCGAATGTGGAGCCTGAGCTGTCCCGTCCCGGCGCTCCGGGTCAGGGCCGAGACTTGGGCGTCCCGTGAGTCCGCTTCGGACCTTGGGGCTGGGAGAGTCCTGGCGCGGAACCCGGGGCTGGGTCGGGCAGGGCAGGGCAGGGCAGGCGCCGCCTGGGAGACTCGGCGGCCGGAGCCCCGCTGGGAAGTCTTCCGAGGTCCGGACGCAGCTCGCTCTGCAAAAACGGGGCGGACCTCAGCGCGACGGCGGACTCCTGAGCTCCTGGCAGCGGCTCCACTTCCTCCTCTTCTCCTGCTCGCTCGCCGCTCGCTTAGCCCCGCGCCGCAGCCGCTGCCACTGCCGCTGTCATCCTAGCCACCCACCCCCACCGGAGCTGCAGCCCGAGTCGTGCCGAGCCGAGCCGAGCCCAGCTGAGGCAGCACCGCCCGGCGCCCGAGTACCCGCGAGCGCGGCCCCGCCCTTATAGGGCGGAGCCAACCGAGGCCCCGCCTTTCACACGCCGGGGGCCGGGGCAGGGCGCGCGCCTGCTCTCCTCTTTGGGCCCCTGCACGGTCGCGAGCCGGAGCCAATCAGAGAAGGGGTAAAGGGCGGAGCTCTGCGGAACGTGGACTCTACCTCCGAGAAGGCGGGGCAGACAATGGAGAGGTGCGGCTGCAGAGAGGACAATGGATGGGTTGGGGGTTCTTAAAGAGCCAAGCGGGAAAGGGGGGTAACCTGGGGACCCGGATGGAAGGAGAGGCGAGGTGGTCTGAATTGTCTGGGACCGGTGCGTGAAGTCTGCAGTGGGAGGCGCGGGGGTGTCATGGGAAGGAACACGGGTGGGTAGGTAAAGCAGAGGAGAGGCAGGATGGCGGCCAGGTGGGATACCGGTGGCCAGGATGGCCACCAGGTCACCGCGAACCTGGGGGTGAGGCGACCCTGCCCTCCTCTTGTCCATCCCTAGCTTTTAGGGCTCAGTGCGCACAGAAGAGTTAAGTGCTGTGGAATGTTCAGATTTGAAGAAGCGGTGAAAAATAAGTTTTTGAAAATGAAGAGCGGATCTGTCTTCCACACTTCCCCTTTCCCAGCGTTCATCGCCGGGAGGAACGTCGTTGTAAGTTTTACAAATATGAAGTCAAAAGCAGAGCTGTGTGAGGACAACACTCCTCGAATCGTGATGTGTCTGTCGTCTGCTCACGCACCTCCCCATTCCAGCGCCTTGGATGCAGGAGCTGTGTCTAATGCCTCTGAGTCCCCCACGCCCTGCGCAGGGCCCGGCACAGAGCACGCGTTGGAGGGATTTGCTGTATGAATGAATGTTGAATGTGCACGGGGGCGATGTGAAAGCCATTAATTGGCCCAGGAAGTGGAGGAATGGAGGTGGCACAGTACAGCTTCTTTTAAGCTTCACACCAAGCGAGAACCAGTAAGAACCCCATTTCACTGCTAAGGACTCAAGTACAGAGTCCAAACGATGCTCCCCAGATCCCACAACTGGCACAGGATTCTAACCACCCGTCAGTACCACATTCCAGGGCAAAGCTGTGTGGTTTTGAAAGATTACTTTATCTTTCTGAACCTCTGGTTCTTTTAAAGAATTAAGATGCTGAGACTTGGCAGGGATACAAGTGAGAGAGCAGGCTTTAGAGGATGGAGAGAAGGGATTCCCACCAGGGGAAACAGCTTGTGCAAAGGTGTGGAGTCTGAAAGAACACCTCTGGGGACCCCTGGACTATTCTGGTTAGCAGAGGGTTCCCTGAGGGAGGAATGGGCAGGCTGAGGCCAGAAGGGATTAGTCAGGAACCCACATAGCTCTAGGCAGGTGAAGGAGAACTTTGTTAAAGAGCCCAGAAAAGTAAAGAATGGCTGGAGCTGCCAGTGAGAGGGCAGTAGAATCCATGGGGAGAGGAATGTGGAGAGGCAGAGGGGTACAGACAAGGGGGTTCAGACTTTGTTCTGAGAGCCACAAACTCCTGGGATTTTCCTTATGATCCTGAGCCCTGCAGGATGATGCTAAGGTTCAAGCCTTCAAGATCCATGTGTTGGGATTCCCTGTTTGTCAGAGGGGAGCCCTGGGAAAATCTTAAACCAGGCATTGATATGGGAAGGATGAGTTTGATAGGAAAGCAGATAGCATGGAAATACTTCTAACCTCCCAAGAAGCTTATGTTGTAGGGTCTGCCTGAAGAAGAGACGGTGTCTGCCAAGGCCTAGCCGGAGGCTGCCTAGTCCCCTCTGTAGAGTACACCAGCCAAGACCTTGGTTGGAAGAACAAGGAAGAGCGTGGGCTGGAGGCTGAAGTCCAGGCTAGAGGTAGAGTAAGGGGCCCTTTGTCAGGCCCAGGGACTGGGAGGTTGGCCCCAGGAAGCTCAGACTAGTCACTGGGGCCTGAGGTCTGGTAGGAGGCAATTTTGCCTTATGTGTCAAAGTTGGTAATGGTGCTCAGAAACCTTCTTCCTTCAGCTCTTGCTTAGAACCTTCTCTAGCTTCAAGTTGCTGGTATGATCAAGCTTTGAATCCCTAGCCTGGCATTCCAGCCTCATCTCCTCACCTCTTCCACCCTCCGCACATTCACTTCTCTCAGCTCCATCAACGAACATCTCCATGGACTTCCTCCAATGTGGTTGCTCCTGCTGGTTCCCTAGTCAGGGGCCCTGACTTTTTAATTTCTGCTTCCCTGCTGGGTTGAAGGGAAGAAACTGGAGGCCAAATGGTCACCTGTCCTCTTTGCTGTGGCATGCTCAGAGATTAGCATGGAGTCCAGTGCATAGCAGGTGCTTAGTAAATAATTATGGAATGTTCCATCTCTCACGTCAGAGTCACCTCCTCTGAGAAGCCTTCCTGAACTCCTCCAGGTAGTTTGCATTTGTTCTGGATCCCTTGGCTTGAAGGTTCTGTAATTATGTATGTTCATGTCTATTTCCTGCCATTGGGATAGGAGCACCTCAGTAGAAATGTGACCCCACCCACTGGCCTCCCAGCCCAGTGTCTGGCAGCCCTCAAGAGATCTCAGCATTGGGAAGTGAATGAATGAGATTCTCAGAGAAAAGCTGTCTGGATGCCCCTGTTGCCTCAGCCATGCCAGATGAACAGAGTCAGAATGAAAAGGAGCTTTTCAGAGCGGACCCTCTATGACCCCTGAGGCCTGCCCAGGGGTTACCAAGAGGTGACCAGTATACAGGTCTCAAACGCCCACACTTGCCCTCTGGATAACCTTCAGAGAAGAGGGAGTCTTCGGAATTGGTGGAATCTGGCCTTTCTGTGGCCAGGGAGGCCCACCCAGCAGAACAGCTCCAGAATCAGGGTGGCTTGTCTAGGAGGGCGCAGGCGCTCAGGATCCATGAGCCTGGAGGCTAATAGGAAACAGTAGCCTTTTCTGCCTGTGCCCCACTACTACCAAAAACCTCTGCCCTCTCCATGCCTCACACTAGAGGAAGCTCACAGCCGGGCTGCAGCCTGGTCAAGCCCACTGTGAAGAGCAGCCCTTTCCTCCTCACACAGCCCAGCTCTCTCTCTCAGGCCTGCATTTACTAGTAATTTTGCATTGTTTTTCTTAATAGGCCACTGAAGCAATTCAGAAAGGTCTTTCCACAAGATCTGCTTCCAGCCCAACCATGTGGTGCAAGCATGAGGGGTAGGCCCAGTGCTAGGGCGTAGCTGGTAAATGTGCCCCCCCCCCCAGTAGCTGTCTCTCTGACCGGATTATTAGGCTAGAGTGAGCTCATCAGCCCTCACAGGACGTGGTGCCCTCTCACCTCTCTGTCCTGGCTCTGCCAGCCTGGAGTCCTTCCCCTCTTTCCCCTGCCTGCTTGTGCCCCGTGCAGCCAGTGGGACTTTCTTCATCCCTCCTGGCCCCACCCACAATATGCTCCTCTGAGAAGCCTGCCCTGTTCTCCTAGTGGGCAGCACGGTATCCTCCTGTGGAGCCTGTGACACTGAAGGGTCTTGTCTCTCTCTTGGAACTCCGATCCCCTTGCGTCTGAACCATTGCAAGTTGGTTTTCCCATTTGATGATGAGCTTTTAAAGGACAGGGATTTGATTTCTCTCTGCACAAGGGTTGTACATCTCAAGCCCTACTCGCTGTTTCCTGAGCTGGACCAAGTCTTATACCAGACATCAGGAACCCAGAGGTGGGACAGTCAGGAGCCCCCAGCTCTGCCCTGCTACCACCTAGCACTGTGCCTACCTGTGACACGTGTTCCATGAGAAGGGGTCCAAAGCTGATCTCATGAAGAGGCCATCCAGGGCTGTCTGTATGGGCATGGCTGTCTGCATGGACATTGGTGCCAGGTGCTTTGTGAACACAGCGGCTGCCAGTTCAGCTGGGGCAGGGCAGAGCAAGAGCAGCTTTACAGGGAAGGTGACACTTGATTTGGTATCTAAGGATAAACAGAACTTGCCAAGATGAGGGATGAGCCTTCTCGGCAGAAGAGACACCAATCACACAAGACATGAACGAGGGCACTGTCGAGTGACTGGTAGAGGGAGGTGCATTTGGGGAACAGAAACAATACCAGAAGGAGAACTGAGGCTGCACAATGGAGCAGTTTAGGCACATATGCTAGAGCCATGTGCCCTGGGTTCAAATCCTGACACTGGACCCTCTCGGTGCCTCAGTTTCCTCATCTGTATAGTGAGGATTATACAAGTACTTGCCTTATAAGAACTTTATAAGGCTTAAGTTCATTTTTATTAAATGCTTGGGCCATGTTGCTATGGGATAAGCTGTGCATGCCTCATCAGGGGCAGGTGAGGCTGTCTTGTGTGGGGCTTGGGTTTGGACTTCATTTTGAGGACACTGGAAGCAACAGAGAGGAGCTGAGGGGAGCAAGAGGCTTGGCCTGGGTCCAGCCTCACTTCTCCACCCACACATTAAAGGGCCTCCCAAGGGTCCCCTGCCTTCCCTCCATCTCCCATGCCTTCTGGTGCTCCCAGGGTCTCTTTGGCCACAATCCATGTATTGTGGAACTGTAGGGGCTGTGGCCACACCCACCTGACATACCCAGGGAAAACTTTATGGCCTAATTTATTGCCAAAGTCCCTGATCCTGGACACCCAGATGAGTGTCCTAGTTCAGGCCTTGACTTAAACGCTAATGGATCCAGTTAAGAGGGTAAGTGGGAACAGACCAGGGAATGAAGGGCACAGGGAGGTAAAGATGTTTGCTTGGGGTTGGAGAGCAATCTGGTTGGAGGGCACTGTGGAGTGTGATGCTGTGGGTTGGGAACCAGACACTTCCTGGCCCAGCTACCTCCCTCTGTGTGCCTCTGCTTCCTCAATGATAAAATCAAGATGAAAATTGTGGCAGCTCTAGGGAAGGAACATGGCCCACCAAGGATGAAGCAGGAAAACCAATGTGGAAGGGGGAGCACCAGAGGAGGACCCCTTGAGGCAGGGAGGAGAGGGCAGTGTGGCAAGAGGTTAATAAGGGCCAGGAGGATAGGGACGAAATGTCTGGAATGGGCAGTTGAGACCTTGGGTGATTGGGAGATGGGTGTGGATGGAGAAGGAGGCTGGAGCAGAGGAGCACTCGTTCATGGTGGAGAGCCCTTTCCAGGGCAGCTGACAAGTGACTGGGCACTTGAGTGGCAGCAGAGGTGGATGCAGAGTTGGAGGATTTGGGTGGAGTTTGAAGGACTTAAAGCTGAAAGCTATGTGCAGAGGGAGGCCAGGGCAGGAGACTGACACAGTCCCAAGGAGAGGTAGCACTTCTGGGAGGCCTGAGAACTATAGGGGTGCAGGGGCAGATGAGGGAGATCCACATGGCCCCTTCTTACTTGGTAAAAGGGTTGGGTCACTTTGGAAAGGGTCTGTGTCAAGCTAATAAAAGATGATACTTGGCTCCTCTTCTCATTCTCCGATAATCTGGAAAGGATGGGGACCTTCATTTCCTTTCTGACCCCAGATCCTGGGGGCTTCCTCCTCTGCAGCTAGTCAGGGGAAATGTGAGCAATCATAGCTCCACGCCTACCCTTTTCCAGCACCTTGGTATGCTCACAACAGGAGGTGTCTACTTTGTCCCCTTCACTGTCAATTTCAGAACCATGAAGTCTGGGAGATTAACTTCTGCGTTCCCAGCCCAGAGCATGGGTCACACCCAACAGGGGCTCAGTGCCTTTACTGTGGAAAGGCAAAGGGTGCTTTCATTTGGCTGCCTCTGCTGCCCCCTGCTGCCTGATTCTGGTTAGGGCAGAATAATACTAAGAATGGCTACAGCTGGCTGCATTTCTGGCTCAGTGGTAGAGTGCTTGCCTAGCATGTGTGAGGCACTGGATTAGATCCTCACCACCACATAAAAAGAAAAAGAATAAAGGTTATCTTCTTTAAAAAAGAATGCTAGAACACTCCTCTCCAATCTTCAGTTTCAGTACCCCTTTTCATACCTCCAAATTATTGAGAACTTACAAGAACTTCTGCTTACCAGTTTATACCTATTGATACTTACATTACTTAAAATGGATACATTTAAAAATATTTACATAATTAAAATAATGTGTTTTAATTTGCATTTGGTGTTTTAATTTGCATTTCTCTATTAAAATAACAAAAAGTTACTAGTAAGTATTAATATAATGTATTTTTTAAAAAATAAATTCTCCAAAACAAAACAAAAATATTAATGAAAACAGTGATATTGTTAATGTGTACAAGTTTCTTTAGTGCTTAGTTTAATAGAAGACTGATGGATTCTCAGCTGCTTCTGCATTCAATCTGATGCACTGTTGTTTGAAGTTTATGAAAAGAATACAGGCTTGCACAGATTTGTAGTTGTAAAAGGGATACTTTAATGACCTTTTGAAATAGTTACATCCGTTCTTCTTGATACTAGCCAAACTGGACAAGTGATAGTTTCTTGAAGGTTAGTTGGAATTACTCTAAAATCCCATCCATGAAACTTGCATGCTCAGTTACATTAAAATCACACTTTGAGGGGCACTTTAAATGTATCTTTTACTTAGGTATGCTGTGGTAACTTCATACATCAGCCTTTTTTTGGGACCGGGGGAAATGGCTCACTAAGTTATGCAGATCTTCCAAATATTGAGAAATTTCAATACACAACATTTCTTTACAAATTACACTTATTAACGTCATCACTGATCTCATTGGAGAAGTTTTTAAGTATTGGGAACCTATCAGGCTCACAGTGGCAAACAGTGGCAATTTTTACTTGAAAGCTTTGAAATTTTAAAAAAATATTTTTTTAGTTGTCAATGGACACAATACTTTTATTTTGTTTTATTTATTTTTATGTGATGCTGAGGATCAAACCCAGTGCCTCACACGTGCAAGGCAAGCATTCTACCACTGAGCCATAACCCCGGCCTGAAAGCTTGAATTTTGTCATTAGCAATAAATGCCATCAGTTTGCCTAGAAACATGACAGACGTACTGTATTCATTTTTGAGAGAATGTCTGCTAAATACTCAAGTCTGCGTAACAGTAATTCATCTGTTAGTATTTCTTTCCAGTAAAATTGGTGTTCCGTGAAAAGAAAAGTGGTCAGTTTACCTCACAGTTCAACTAATTGTGCCAAAGCTTTTCCTGAAGACAAGTCATCATACACCTTTGTGGAAGAGGTGCTTTATGATATTCTTCATGTTGTCACACAGAATATTACAAAGACCTGTGGGACCGGGAGTGTAGCTCCTTGTAAAGCACTTGCCTTGCACAAGTGAGACCCTCAGTTCCAATGCCACAGAAGGAGATAAGGAAGGAAAGGGGAAAAAAAAGACATATATTCAAGGGGCAATGTATAATGAGTTGAATGATTTTGATGGCCTCGTCAGGCTTTCCCACGTGCCCTGCTGTTGACAGTTTCCCACAGGGTTGGGGCAGTGAAGCTAGGTGACTTCTGGTATAACTGGGGCCACTGCTCTGATTTGTGCTGAGGTCCCATCAGTTTTCCCCATCTTTGCTCTTACACCATCAGGGAAATGTCAAAGCCAGTGAGAAAGGAAAATGATAACTTGGTACCATTTTGGAAAAAAGCTTTGACCCGCAGAGTCTGATGTCTCTGCAGTAGTGTCCAAGCAAGCATTTTGCCATTTTAAAAAAATGAATTGTGCCACAATCGACATATACCTTTTTAAGTGTCCAGTTCAGTGCACTAACATTAAGTACATTCACATGACGCTACCAACGCCACCATTCATTTCCAGAACTTTCTTTATCTTTCAGAATTGAAACTCTGTACCCACTGAATAAAACTCTTCATTCTTCCCTCCCACAAGTTCTTGGGAACCACTGTTCTAATTCCTGTCTCTGAATATTTTTTAACTCTAGATACCTCATGTAAGAAGAATCATGCAGGATTTGCTCTGTTGTGATGGGCTATTTCACTTAGCATGATGTCCTCAAGATTCATCAAAGTTGTAGCATGTGCCAGAATTTCCATTTTTTAGGTCTGAATTGCATTCCATTGTATCTATAAATACATTTTCATTGTCCATTCATCTCAATGGACACCTGGGCTTTCTCCACCTCTTGGCTCTTGTGAATAGTGCTGCCGTGAACATGGCTGTGCAAATATTCCTTAGAGACTCAGCTTTTGATTCTTTAGCTGTATTTGCCCCAAAGTGAAATTGCTGCATCTTATGGGCAATTCTACTTTTAAAATTTTTGGGGACCCACTGTACTGCTTTCCGTAGTACCATTTAACATTCCCACCAGCAGTGCACAGAGACCCAGTTTCTCTACCACCTGCCCAACAAATAGTTTCTATTTTTTGGATAGTATCCACCCTAATGAATGTGAAGAGATGTGTTTTTGTTTTGTTTTGTTTTGTTTTGTTGAGTACTGGAAATTAAATCAGGGTACTCAACTACTGAGCCACATCCCCAGCCCTATTTTGTATTTTATTTAGAGACAGGGTCTCAACTGAGTTGCTTAGGGTCTCACTAAATTGCTGAGGCTGGCTTTGAACTTGCAATCCCCCTGCCTCAGCCTCCCAAGCTGCTGGGATTACAGGCCTGGGGAGATGGTGTTTTAATTTGCATTTCTCTAATGATTAGTGATGTTGAACATCTTTTCATGTGCTTGTTTGGCCTTCTGTGTATCTTCTTTGGAGAAATGTCTATGCATGTTCTCTGCCCATTTTTGAATAGTTTTGTGTTGTTGTTGCTGTTGTTGTTATCAACAAGCATTTCACTCCTATACTCATAATAACTCTAGGTTACATTACTGTTCCTGTTCACAGATAAGGAAACAGAGGTGCAGATAGTCAGTAGTTTGCCCAAAGTCACACAGTTGGTGCACAATAGATCTCTATGCAAAGGGCTGGTGTTCTTTTTCACTGTGTCATTTTGTCAAAGAACAGAAGGGCATCCCTTATCTCCAGGAGCAGCTGGACAGGGGAAAGGAAGAAGAGAGCTGAGTGGACAACATCTTGCCTCTTATGTCACTTAAGAGGCAATCACGGGTGCTGTTTAGGGAGAAAATTAGAAACACCCAACCAGCTATCGCCATAGTAAAGGCAGTACTAACCTGGTGGCTTCCCATAGCAACTCAACTCAAGGGATCTTTGCTGAGCTCCCAATTCCTCCCTGACCTGGGCTGGCACTGAGATTTGGAATGGACTAGACCCTGTCCTCTGAGGAGTGTTCAATTTAATTCAGGAGACAGACCTGTCACATCATAATCATACCTTTACCAAAGGAAATTTCATAAGCTCCAAATTCCACCTGCTGTTTCCAATAGGCTTCTCTTCTGATTCCAGTTAGTTAGTTAGTTAGTGCTCTTTGATTTCTAACAGAATCCTGAGTTGAACTACTTTCAGCAGGAAGGAAAGTGAATGGAGGGATGCGGGGGAGTCTCCCAAGCTCCAAGGGCAGGATGCAGTGAGCCTCAAGGTGAGAACCAAACTGAGATATCAAACAGGCCCAAGATGGGTACTATCATGGTCCCCCCACTCAAAAAGAAACTGGGGTTTCATCTCTGTCCTGGAAGTTCCAAAATTCCTGTAAGAAAATCTTTGACCCAGGCAGGCACTGGTCCTCATCCCTCATCACCAGGACGCAGAGTGAAGGACATGGGGATTGTGCTGGCCAACATGTGGAGGAAGGGGCAGTGGTGACACCTAGGAAAAGGTGCGTGACAGACAACCCAACTGGCGCCCCCACACTGATCGGTGCATGATCAAGGCACAAACATGTCTTTTGTACAATTATAATGAGGTTTTCAATATCGTAGAATTATAATTTTATTCAACGTTAATTCATATGTATTCTAAGCAGTAATAAAATTCACTCATTCATAACTTGTGACCTTTTGTGATCACATCTCCTACCTTGGCATGCTGGTCAGCTAATAATGCTGTATGACAGATAACTGAGAACCTCCTGCTTTGTAAACACTATTTCTTTTTCTTGTCACAGGCCTGCAGCTGGAGTGACAGGGAAGGCTCTGCCTGGGACCACTTGTTGGGCCAGGTCTATTCCACATGCCTTGGGGATCAGTGGCTCCCCCGAGCATTTTTCTCCCTCGAGGGGTGGTGGAAACTCCAGGGGCGTGTGCAGAGACACACGTGCCTCTCAAGGTCTGGGCTCACCAGTCATCGCACATTCTCTTCTGCCCACATCCCACCGGCCAGCACAACCAAAGTCACAAAACCAATCCCTGTCTCAGTGGGCCATGCAAGTACATTCTACCCTCAGGGGACCATGGCAGTGGTTGAAAACCGAGATTGACATGGCCCACCACGCTTGGTCATGGCTTCCCCAACTGTAAAGATGCAAAGTTGTGAATGGCCACCAGGCCACCTGGGTGCTCTCCACTGTCATGGTTTTTCCCTTTCTCTAGCCCAGGCCTCTCTCCCAAGGCCCAGACCCACATTTCCAGCTTCCTCTGGATGATCCACAGGCCTCCCAAACTTGTTGTCCCAAACTAAACTCGTTGCTTCCTCCCTCAAGCTGCTCCAGATTCTAGTCTCTGTGACAGGCCCCATAGCCATCTGGTCACCCAAGCCAGCGCCTTGGGGCCATCCTTGACTTTGGTCCCCGTGCCCAGTCAGTCACAGCGAGTCAGAGGGAGGAATCCCACAGCTCCTGGAGTTGGCTTGCTTCGGGTTTCCTCCTCCTAAACATGGAGAACCTTTTCTCTCCACTCCCTGACCTGGTGGCTCCCATCACCTCAGCCCCCACATTGCTCTCCTGCCTCCTCCCTTCCCCTGTCCAGCCACAGATCTGGTCACACCATTCCCTCGATTGAAACTCTCGGGCAGCTCCCTTCGTTAGGCCCTTGGCAGCACATACATGACCTGGTACATGGAGGTCAACCTGGAAGACACGGCTCCAGAGTCCCCTCCTCCAGGAAGCTTCCCTTTCCCTGGGAAATGGTCTGCCTGGTGACGGGAGAGAGGGAAGGAAGCATGAAGTAGGGAGAGCCCCAGGCTGCAGTACAGCTGGAGGGCCTCAGCCAGCCTGGAGAGGCCCAGCAAGAACTGCCTGGAGAGGAGAGGCCCACAATGTGGTAGAGCCTGCTTCTCCCACCTTGCTGAGC
Source organism: Callospermophilus lateralis (assembly GCF_048772815.1). NCBI lineage: Eukaryota > Metazoa > Chordata > Mammalia > Rodentia > Sciuridae > Callospermophilus > Callospermophilus lateralis. The sequence continues at coordinate 148,618,541 of NC_135306.1, read as the reverse complement.
CACGGCCTGGGCAGTGGGTCCAGAGGTGTCGCAGCTGGAGGCCGCTGCTGCCCATGCCCTGTCCTGCACTCTCCTCCAGGGAAGGGGTGAGCGGCAGGGCTCTGCTGCTTGGCAGGTGGCTTAAGCAGCTGACACAGTTTACACTCTGAGGAAACTGAAGGCTGGCCAGAGGAAGTAATTTACCCAAGTCGCCCACTGGGTAAACATAGAAGTAAACCTAGGCTGTTCTGGCCCCCGGGGCTGGATCCTTCTCTCCACTGTTGACTCAGAGCCCAGCTGGACTAGGAGAAAGGTGGCAGAGTGGCAAGGTGGGACTTCTGGATGGGACCCAGGCACCACCTCCTCACAGAACCCTCCAGGGGCCCTACGCTGTCCTCTGTCTCTTCACCGTGGCACCTGTGGGTTCTGTGATTTTCAGCTTGTGTCTGCTCCTCCCGGTCCACACTCCAGCATCACGGTAGGCACACCGTTCATCGTCTCCTCCCTTCTCTACTGCTCTCTCTGGGCACCCAATGCTCCCCGCAGGGAGGACGCTGTGTTCACTTAATCTTGGTTTCCTTCCTTCCTTTGTTCTTTAAGTGAATTTATACGTGGTGATTATTTTAACTTAGTGAATACAGCCACAAAAATCTCTGCCTTCACGTAATTGGCCTTTTAGTGGAGGGAAGTAGAAAATGAGAGAAAGCAAATGGTTTATTAGATGGGATGCATGTTAGTGGTAGGGAACAGAGAGCAGCACAGACGGGTGGTCAGGGGACGTCTGTGAGAACCTTTGCCATTTAGATAGAGTGGCCAGGGAAGAAGACTTCTGAGTAAAAATCTGAAGCTACCAACAGGTGCCAGGGTGCTGATGTGGCATGTCCCTGGTGGGCTCAGCCAGGGGGCCATGGCTGGAATGGAGGTGATGGGGAGGTAAAAGACGCATCTACAAGGTCGTGTGGCCCAGATAGTGTGGGGGGGGGTGCAGAAAGTTGACTTGCTCCAGCTGACTCGAGAAGGTACTGCAGAATTCTCAGAAGAGTCTTGTTGTCATTGGCCTTGGGAGTTAGAGGAAAGGAGATGGGCAGAAGCTTGGAGATGGAAAGCATCCATCTGAGGAGAGGGGGGCTCTGATCGCAGTAACAGCAGACAGTGGCAGGTGGTCAGATCTGGAATGTCTTTTGGAGGTAGAATTTTCTGAAGGATTACATGTAGGTGGTGAGAAAGAGTCACAGATGACCTCAAATTTTTGGCCTGAAAGATGACATCACCTCTGATCAGAGAAAGAAGACAGGAGGCATAGGTTTTGGGGGAGCAAACCAGAATTCAGGTTTGAACATGTCCATTTTCAGTTGTTCCTCAGACATCCAAGTAAGGAGGTTGGGCATTTGTCAGATGTACAATCTAAGGGTCTTGAAAAGGTCAAAGAGAGAAATGCAAATGGATGGGATTGTCAAGGCCATGGTGGATGTTAGAGAATAGGAGACCAGACACTGTTCTCTATGGGCCCCACATCAGGGAAGGAGGAAGAACCAGCCACAGAGACTGAAAGGAGCTTCAAGAGGTAAGAGGGCAGCACTGTGGCTGTGTGGTGTCCTGCATGTCAAGGGAGGGGGCATCCAGGGAAGGGCCAGCCCGAAGCTGACGGGTGAGAGGAAGATGGAGAAAATCCATCACTGGATTTAGCACCAGGGAAGCCTCAGTGACCTTGGTTTCAGTGGAAAGGCAGAGATAGAGTGTTGGTTAGAGGAGGGTTAGAAAAAAAGCTTCAGAGAGAGATATAGACCATTCTTCTAAGTATTAATGGAAAGGAAAGAAAGAGGTTGAAGAGTAAAATAGAGATTTTTATAAGATCGAGAGATGTGTATGCTGGTGAGAAAGGTTGAGATGAGGACGATCCCGGGGGAGCAAGGGATTGCAATTGTGGGAGTCATGACCTTGGGTAGGCCAGGGAGGAATTCAGTGCATAAGGGACGGGCATGGAGGTTTTATCCACAGGGGTGGGAGAAAAAGCAGCCGGAGGGTGCACAGGTGCAGGGGTCAGTAGCTGTGGCGCTGGAACCTGTGGGAGTTCTTTTCCAGTGACTTCGACTTTTTCGGTGAGTCAGGAAGCAAGACCACCAGCTAGCTGAATACCTGGTATACTCATACAATTGCAGCTACTTGGGAGGCTGAGGCAGGAGGATCACAAGTTTGAGGCCAGTCTCAGCAACTTAGCAAGACCCTGTCTCAAAATAAAAAATAAAAAGGACTGGGGAGGAAATTCAGTGATCAAGTGCCCCTTGGTTCAATCCCAGTGCCAGAAAGAAGGGAAAGGAGAAAAAGAGGAGGAAGAGGAAGAGGAGGGGGAGGAGAAGGAGGAAGGGGAGGAGGGGGGAGGAGGAGGAGGAGCAGCCACATTTCATACTGTCTTGCACCCTTCTCTGGCTCTGGGACTAGAGTTATGATGAATGGAATATAAGCAGAAATGCTGTGTTTGAGTCTGGGAAGCACCCTTGGAGAGAAGGGCATGCACTTATTTGTCCTTCTTATATCTGCTGACTGGAAGACGGCTGTAATGGCTGGGGCTCTAGCTACCATCTTGTTCTTTGAAGACAAGAGCTATGTCCTAGGAATGGAGGAGCCATGAGCTGGAAGGAGCCTGAATGCTAAGGACTAAGGAAGCAGAGCCCCAGATCACCCTGGACCATTTCCATACTTCTAACTGAGTGAGAAACCCTCTTGTTTAAGCCACTGTTATTTAAGCTAGGACCTCTCACTGCCCCTAGGGGCACCCAGACCCTGAGCACCCACAACCTGTCATTTTCCAAGCACGTGTCTCCCCCATCCCTGGGAGTCTTGGGGCTTCTGTTGGAGGCTGGGCAGGGTTGAGGCCTTAAGGGAACAAGGCTCCTTTATGCCAGCGAGCAGGAAGAGCCGAGTTCCACCCTGATTTCACTTAGTCTCCACCTCAGGAGACAGCAGCCCCCACCCCACCCCCCGCCCCGCGACCCTGTGCCTGTCTCGACTTTCCTTATCCTCGATTCTCTGTTTCCTGTGACCCCATGAAAAACGGAGTCCCTGTCTCCTGGGTCTGAGGCAGTCTGGCCTCCATCCAGCCTCCAGCCTCCATCCAGCACAGGGAAAGCCCGTCTCTGCACAGCACGAGGGCCTCTGTGCTCAGAAAGGTGCCAGTCAGTCGGCCTCTCCCACCCTCCAGCCTGTGACCCTGGCCAGGTGAGTTCACCTTTGAGCCTTCGTTTCACATCTTAAAACGGGTGACAGTGCCTGCCTCTGAAGTTCCAGCAGCGGACCCTGGGTAGAGGTGGTCTGTAGCTCTTGTTTCCACCCCTCCTGTGAGTCAGCACAGCAGGAACCCAGCCACGAGCCAGCCGAGCCACTCCACAGCCACAAAGGGACTTTTCAAGGGACCCCCCAGTCCGACAGGGAGACAGGACACAAGGCAACCTTAAAACTAGGTGAACTGTTCCAACGGGGAGGAGTGAGCGTGCCAGGGGTGCCAGGAGGGAGGGGTGCCACCTGGCGGGGGAAGGCAGAGGTTGAGTGTAGACCTTGCTGGGAGGACCCAGGGAACAAGGGGAGGACTCTTGTACAACTCTCCAAATCCAGGACTCTCTCACAACAGAGAGCTTGGGGCCCCTCCAGCTGACTGGAGTCTCAGCAGGGGCTCAGAGGCTGCAGCCTGCCAAGTTTCAATGGAGCCCCTGCAGAGCTGCCCCCACCAGCCCTGCCCTGCCCTGCCCTTCCTGCTAAAAGGTTTTTGGGGTTTGTTTAGAGAGAATTATCATTCTGCTCTGAGCCTCTCTCCTTCCTATAGATGAAATGAGGAAGCGTCAAGAGAGCCGTTCAGAGCCTGGCACAGTGGTACGTGCCTTGACCCCAGTGACTCGGGAAGCTAGGCAGGAGAGTCTCAAATTCAAAGCTAGTCTCAGCAACTTAGTCAGACTCTGTCTCAAAACAAAAAACTTTAAAAAGGGCTGGGGATGTGGCTCAGTGGTTAAGTGACCCTGGGTTCCATCCCTGGTGACAGAAACGAGAGAGAGGGAGAGCTGTTCTAAGGGCCTGATAACTATGCCTTGACTGTGGGGGACACAGCACCAGGCTGGGACCTCACATGCCACAGAAGCCAGCAGCCATGTGTGTGGTGGAATGAGAGAGCCAGTGCCGCCCTGGGAGTGGCTGTCACTGCCAGGGCAGATGGGACATTGGGTGCCTGATTCCTCAGTGGACCACAGGAGGGCCTAGGGACAGGAGCTGGCAGGGTGGTGGGAGACCCCAGGCAGGGGGAACTGAGGTCACCTGTGCCCAAGGGGAGAAGCTGCCAGTGAAGGTGGCAAGGTTCTGTCCAGGAAAAGGTCCCCTAACAGGAAGTTCCCTGAAACCCCAGGAGAACCTGTGAGTTAGTTGACTTTGGACATCCACCATGTCCCAGTGTCCCCAGGCCAGTTCACAAGTGTCAGGCAAGGAGGGCTTTTCCTGCCCTCTCTCCTGCTCCGCATCCCACCCTGGGAAAGCTGTGAGTAGCAGCCGGAGGCAGTGACAGAGGGAGAGCAAAGGTTTCTAGTTTCTGAGGCCAGCTCACCCCAGAGAAGGGGTGCCCTCTGCATTGGATGAGATATTACTTTGAAGTGGATTCTTAAAAGCAATGAATGGGCGATTTTGAAGGAGTTCAAGATGTGCCCACTCAAAATGTGCTGAATTGGTCTATCGATCTTCATGCTGAAATCATTTGAGGAGCTGGAACTTCAGAAAAATCCATGGTGCCTGTCTTTTTCTACATACAACAAGCACACAGATTCTACTTGGAGGAGTGTCCTTCACACACAGGATGGAAAATAGCCTTCCTCACCAGAGACTGGTACCGGGCTGCAGCGAACCTGAGAATGCAAACTCTGAAGTAACCCTTACCCACCACCAGCTTCCACTCGTCCCATCTCTTCCTGACAGTTCTAGAATTGCTACCTGCTGTAGTTTGGATTCGGAATGTCCTGAAAGGCCCACATGTTAAAGGCTTGGTCCCCAGGCCCAGAGTGGCTCTGTCGGGAGATAAAACCTTTAAGAGGTGGGGCCGGGGGAGGTCCATAGGTTGTTTGAAGGGATTTGTGGGACCACCAGCCCCCTCCCTGCTCTTGTTTCCTGGTAAAGATCATGGGTTTTACTCTGCCATATGCTCCTGCCATGATGATCTGCCTCACCACAGCCTCCAAAAAAGGGGGGTCAACAAATCATATACTGGAGCTTACAAAACTGTGGACCAAAAGAAACCTTTTCTCTTTATAAGTTGATTGTCTCAAGTGTTTGTTATAGTGATAGAAAGTTCACTAATCCAAAACCCTACTCCAGACTCTCTTGTCCTATCCTTCCTTCATAATAAATGTACTGTTCTTTGTCTAAAAAGCATAAAAGCATCATACTTTTGGCCTTTCTTCAGACTTCACTGTCGTGTGAAGGTCCCCATATACATGTACAGTCAATATAACTTTGATGCTTTTCTCTTGTTAATCAGCTCTTGTATTAATTGGGTTCCTAGATCCAGCCCAAGAGCCCATGTGAGAGCTGAGGAGGGTGGGAGAGGCTCTGTCCTCTCTGATTTCCATCATACATGAAGTTAGAGAGATTGGTGTAGTGGACTCTGTCCTGTCGGCCAGCCTCAGCAATGGTCTGGTCATGCTGATCTTCTATCTGTGCCCCATCCCTTCCTCTCCATGTAATTTTGAATCAAATCTTCCAGAAAGAATAGAATGAGGGGCTGGGGATGTGGCTCAAGCGGTAGCGCGCTCGCCTGGCATGCGTGCGGCCCGGGTTCGATCCTACCACATACAAACAAAGATGTTGTGTCCGCCAAGAACTAAAAAAAAATAAATATTAAAATTCTCTCTCTTTCTCTCTCACCCTCTCACTCAGTCTTTAAAAATAAATAAATAAATAAATAAATAAAAAGAATAGAATGATTTCCTACTTGCCTCTGAAATTTTAAAAATAGTCACTGAAATTGTTTTTAAAATATTTTTATTATTATTTTTTTTAATGTGGTGCTGAGCATCAAACCCAGTGCCTCACACATACGTGTAGGCAAGCGCTCTACCACTGAGCCACAACCCCAGCCCATAGTCACTGAAATTTTAAAAAGAGTCACTGTCCTCAACTGTTTGATTAGGGCACTCTATTAGCTTTCTGTCATTGTGACCAAAAACAACTTAAAGGATTTAGGATTTATTTTGTCTCACAGTTTCAGCGGTATCAGTCCCTGGTGTGTGACTTCACAGCTCTGGACCTGAGGTGAGGCTGAGCATCATGGAGGAAGGGCATGGAGGACGAGAGCTGCTCAGCTCAGGGCAGCTGGGAAGCAGAGGGTAGGGGTGGGGCTGGGGACGAGATATAGTCCCCAGGGAATGCCTCAAAGTAAGCCACTGCCTTCAACTAGGTTCCATCTCCTGGTTTCCATCTCCTCCCAGCAGCCCATCATCGATCAGTGGATTAATCCACTGCTGAGGTCAGAACCCTCATGGTCCAGTCACTTCCCCAAAGCCTCACCTCTGAACATTGCTGCATTGGGGACCAAGCCTTGAACACATGAGCCTCTGGGGGAGACATTCCAGACCCAAACCATAACAGGAACTGAGAGTAAAGCACCTGAGATGAAAGCCTGGCAGAATCTGCAGAGATGTTCTGTAGAAGGCAGACTAGATATCTACTTGTTTCATCATTGTGTTCCCCCACCCAAGATAGTGCCAGGCACATAAGAGGTGCTCAGCAAACCATTCTGCAGCCACTCTGCCTGCTCTCCTTTGTTGCCATCTTGGGCAGCAGCTCTTCCCAAGTTAGGCATTGACTGGGAAGGAGGCTGTAGACAGGTGCTATTCACAGTAGCCCCACCCTGGGGCATTGGTCAGAGGCAGGGTTATTTATGGGCTGTAAGAGATAATCAGAGAAGCATCTAGCTCTGTGCTCTGTGAGGCCAGCCCTGGTTGTCACAAGAGCTGTATAAGGAGATATGCAGAGAAAAGTTTTGAGCAGGAGGGTGACGTTGAACTTCACTTTATTGTGTGGAAGGTGAAATAGAAGTGGTGAGACCAGAGGTAGCCAGTCGGCAGGGCAGGGCTGCAATCTGGGGAGAAGGATGCATTTTGACCCACGTAGGGAGGAGCTGCGGGGTCTGCAGAAGAGAGTTGGCTGGAAAAGCTGGAGGCACAGTTCAGCTGCTGCAGGTCCAACCCTCCTCCCCTGCCAGTGAGCTCTGGATCCTGAATGTTCCAGGTGAGACATAAATAGGGAACTTTGTAGGACTGGCTGCATTTTGCAGAATCCAGTGCAAAATAAAAATGTAGGCTTCTTGTGAAAAAATTATTAAGATTTTCAAGATGGTGACATCAGAGCATTAAGTCAAGAGCCATGTCTTTATGTAGGGTTGCCAGATTTAGAAAGGAAGAAAATGGACACCCAGGTCGGGCGTGGTGATGCACCTTTATAATCCCAGCTGGCACAGGTAGGAGGATCGTGAGTTCAAAACCAGCCTCAGCAATTAAGGAGGCACTAAGCAACTCAGTGAGACCGTGTCTCTAATGAAATACAAAATAGGGCTGGGGATGTGGCTCAGCGGTTGAGTGCCCCTGAGTTCAATCCCTGGTACCCACTCTCCCCCAAAGAAAGAAGAAAAAGAAAATGGAGACTGAGTTAAAATTGAATTTCAGATAAAAGAGGAATAATTTTTTAAATTTTTGTGTCTCATGCAATATTTGCAATAACTGTTTTTCATTATTTATCTGAAATTCAACTTTGGCAATGCTGTTTTCTCTGTCACGCCTGCCATGCTGGGCCTGCCCCTACTACCCGGCGCTCCTGGAAATGGCTCAGGTCTGGGGTGTTAGGAGAAAGGTTCTCAAACTTTAGCAGGTATCCAGATCACCTGGAGGACTTTTTAAAACTCAGATGACTGGGCTCCACCCCCAGAGTTTCTGAATCATAGATCTATCTAGGGTGGGGACCAATAATTTTCACTTCTAACAAGTTCTAAGTTGTCACATCCACAGCCCAGTTGTGCCAGGACATGAAGTTGCAGAGAGACCAAAGAAAGTACCTGAAGGTAAGAGTCATCCAGAAGAAGAGGAAGGCCTCATGAGACATGTGCTTTATTGGAGAAAGCTTATAGAGGTCAGTGACTGACCCAAGAAGGGTTCAGTGGCGACAGGCTGAACTGGTATCACCTCCGACTCTTATGATGCTTCCCCAAGCAGAGCTGCCGTTCCTCATGGAACTTTGCCCAGTGATAGCTGGTTGGATGAATGACACATATCCTCTCCACAGTGCTCCCATTTCTACACCAGTCCCCATTCTGAGAGGGGTTTTATATCTTAGGCTGCAGAAGCCGTGACATTAGCATTAACTTGCTTGGTTTGCTTGTATGGCCAACATCCGGAGGAGCCACTGTCCTGATCTACATGCAAGAAAGTAATTTTCTGTAGATAACACTGATTTGCCCTGGTTCCCAGTGTGCACAAGAGAAAGCCAGGGTCCTTCAAGATAATACGTATCTGGACCTTCCATCCCTGGCCTGCTCTCATTGTTCCTTTTACTTGGCTAGGTTTTTGGGAACCAGAAGGAATCATTCAAGGACATGGTGTCTGACTGTCCCTCTGTAAGAATGATACCTAAGGTGATTCTGATGCCACTAGTCCTGGGACTATACTCAACTATTGCTGCTCACAAGGTTCATTACCCTTGGAAGCCCCTGAAAGCAGCAGAAATGCATCATGACCTAAATTGGCCACCAGATGGCAGAAGCATCCACAACTCAGGTCTCAGGACCCGCCCACTGTCTTAGGTCTAGGTTGAGACTTCTGCTATCCTTGCTCTGTATGGTGACTGTGCTTAGGGCCATAGGGATGAAAAAGACAGGGGTCAGACTCAGTCCCTGACATGAGGGGTTCAGGGCTGGAAAGGGGGATAGATGTAACTGGCAATTACAACAGATGCTGAGACGAGAAAAGCCCAGGGACTGTGGGAACCCGGAGGAGGCTGGAGGAGGTCAGGGCAGGCTTCATGGAGGAGCTGATAGCCACTGGAAAGAGGCATCCACGTGGGGAAGAAGAGGAAGGGCAGGCTGGGCATAGGAATAAGTAAGTCCTGGGCACAGGGGTGTCCCCGCAGTGGTGCTGGGTAGAGGAGAGAACCCGATGGGTAGAGTCGGGTCAGGCTGCCAGGATCCAGAAGGGCCTTGACACCAAGCTGGAAGTGTGGGCGGATTCCAAGGTTGAAGGGAGCCCGAGGAGGCTTTTACCTAGATGGTATGTTGGAATGATCCCTGGCCACAGTGTGGAGGAGGAAAGATGGGGACAGGAGGCTAGTCAACAAAGGTACAATGGCCATGTGAAGAGGTGGCCAGGCGACAGCCATCTCTCATCCATTTATTCTTCCATCCACTTACTGCAGGCACACATGGAACACCTTCTCGGAGCCAGACCTTTGGTCGTGCCAGACGCTGGGACTTGGTGATGATGAAGATGACGGACAACTCCCAGCTTATGTGGGGAGTTTACCTTGTGTCAGGGAAGGCTGCCACCCAACAGCCAGTGGCACCATGAGCCAGCCAGTTACAGCTGTGGTCTCTGAGAGATGACAAGGAAGCCACCTGGCAAGGTCTGGACAGAGCTGGGGCTACGATGGGGAGTAGAAGCCATCTCCCAAGAGCACCCCTGACCTGGGCACCCCACCTAGCAAGCACAGTTGCCTCATTCAGCAGACCTTGGCGCCCTCCCCGCCACAGCCCAGAGCTAACAATATGACCATTGAGGGCTTCTACACCACCCCAGGTCCAGCTTTCCTGCCCTCACCCTCCCTCAGCCACACAATCCTGGCCTTCAGTGGGGGAGATAGAGCAGGATTATACTCAGGTACCAGAGGCTGGGCCCGGTCCTCTACCAGAGCAGTCTGGCCTGGGTCCAGGTGAGTGCCCAGCCAGGCCCCTTCTTCAAACACCCTGGGCTCTTCTAAGATAAGAAGAACCTGATGCTAGAAGCAGGGGAATGGAGGGGGTGACCTTGACTGACAAGGGGATGCCCTGTAGGGCTGTTGTGATGCTCAGGGATCCTGGAGCCCACCACATTTGTCTGCAGAGGTGGGGTTGGCCTCACAGATGAGTTGATTAAAATCAAGGTAACCGGAGCATTTCCCTCTAGAAGGCTGGCCTTCTTGTTGTTCCTAGAACACACTCAGGGAACCAGTCAGGGTGGAGCATGCCTGTAGCCCCACACTCTGGAGGCTGAGGTGGGAGGATTGCTTGAGCTCAGGAGTTCAAGACTCACCTGAGCAACACAGTGAAACCTGTTTCAAACCGGAACAACATAACAGAAACATGCCCGAGTCATTCCGGCCTCGTAATGTTTACACATGCAGTTCCCCTGCTTGGGGTGCTCACCTCCTACCACAAGGTCATTGCCAAGTTGGCTTCTTTGGTGAGAGGGATAAAAATTCTCCAAAGATGTCATTGTCCTAATCCCTGGCCCGTGGGAACATGTAACCTTGCAGATGTGACTCAATTTGAGATCTTGAGACAGGGGGATTTTATTGGAGGCACAATGTCATCAGAAGGGTCTTTATAAGAGGGAGGCAGGGGTCAGAGTCAAATGGGATGTTGGAAGCCAAAGTTGGAGAGGGGCAGACTTGGAGCTGCAGGGTTGCTGGCTTTGAGCTTGAAGGTGGAGGCGGGGCAGTGCGTGAAGGAGCGCTAGGGCTGGAAAGGGCAAGAAAACGTGCCCCTGGAGCCTCCAGGAGGAAGTACCAACCCGTGCTAGTCTTTCGACTTCCAGCACCTCAAGACAATGCATTGGTGTTGTTTGAAGCCGCTCTGCGGTGATTTGTTGCAGCAGCCACAGGAAATGAAGGCAGCTTCTCACTCTGGAGATCTCAGGTCACTGATGTGAAGTGGTCCACCTCCTTCCTCCTGTCCCCGTTTCTTCTTGGTTTTTATGATTCTCTCCTGGCCAGTGTGCAAGGTTGGAGCTCTGGCTCTGTTCACTCTTGGGTTCCAGATTGCTGGGTTTGTAGTGTGTTCTGAATAAACATTTGCTGCATAGAAGAAAGAAGGAATAAATGAAGAACTTCCAAGGATTCTCTCATGTGCACACGGAGCAGCTTTGGCTGGATGGGGTCGACCCCCCCAGGCTTTGTGGGGTGACGTGGAGGGCGGGGGCAGGGGTCTTGAAGCTGCTGGAAAGGAGGGAGAGTTGCGTGAGGGGTGGAGGCAGGAGAGATAACCATGCATCTGCCTGGGGTGGAGGACACCCCACCTGACACAAAACTTGTGCACACACTGCGCAGTTTACAGATCACTGCAAACCCAGTGTCTTCTTTGTATCCCTCAAAACAATCTGGGAGACAGGTTGAAACTTTTGTTCTTATTTTGTAGATGGGGCACTGAGGCTCTGGACAGCTATTTGTGGGGTAAGGTCATCGGGTACCTCTCCTGTAAGAATGGGACCTGGGGTGCCCAAAGGCTCTTCCCAGGACCTCATGGCGCCAGCTACTACTAGTTGCTTGGGCTCCCAGCTTTGCCCCTGTTGTTCCCCCGACTGGCCTTCCTCTCCTCACTCTCTTTCAGGGGTGGTACTAAGAGATAGAGAGGTGTTTACCTCAAGTGTAAATTTAAAAACTTCAATAATCAAGGTAATAATATTTTCATATAAAAGTGTTTTTTTTTTTTTTTTTTTTTGTTGATACCAGGGATTGAACCCAGGGGTGTTTGACCATTGAGCAACATTCTCAGCCCTTTTTATTTTTTGAGACAGGGCCTCACTAAGTTGCTGAGGCTGACCTTGAACTTGTGATCTTTCTGTCTCAGCTTCTGGAGCCACTGGGATTACATGTGTGAGCCACCATGCCTAGCTCATGTAATATTTTTATTACATTTTGGCACTGGGTATTGAACTCAGGGACTCTCTACCACTCAGCTACATCCTCAGTCGTTTGTTTTATTTTTTTAAATTTTGAGACAGGGTCTCTCTAGTTGCTTAGGGCCTCCTTGCTATGTGCCCAGGCTGGCCTCAAACTTGTGATCTTCCTACATTAGCTTCTTGAGTTGCGGGATCACAGACTTATACTACCATGCCTGGCCTCATGTAATAATTTTTAAAAGTCACAGTTAATGCAAACAAATCCATGATGAATAAAATACCTAATTTTAAATACTGTTTAGTTTTCCTTTGCCTCAGGTTCTGATATGGCTGTCACAATCCTGTTTTACTGGTCCTGTCCAGGACTCACTACACAATTTGAGGGGCTCTTCCTTTAAAACTTATTAAAAACTTCAAAATGGCAACAGCAACACGTTTAACCCTGTGGGAGGCCCTATAAGACCAAGCAGGTTGTGCACTCATGAAGTCTGCCCTGATCCTGTCTTTGGTTAAAATGTTGATATTTTGTTCATCATGGGGTTTGGGGTTGATTTTTATTTTAAAAAATACTGCATGAGCCGGGTGTGATGGTGCATGCCTGTAATCCCAGCAGCTCGAGAGGCTGAGGCAGGAGGATGGCAAGTTCAAAGCCAACCTCTGCAACATAGCAAGGCCCGCAACAACTCAGTGAGACCCTGTCTCTAAATAAAATACAAAAAAAGGGCTGGGGGTGTGGCTCGGTAGTTAAGTACCCCTGGGTTCAATCCCTGGTATTAAAAAAAAAAAAACTACATGAAAATATTATTGATAGTGACTCCCGAGGTTTGGGGTGCCTCTGTTAGGTTGTGTGCCAAAGGCAAGTGCCTTGCCCTCCTCCCATAGGTCTTCTCTGCTTAGTGTGAACTTCCCAGCCTCAGATGACCTCATGTAGGAAGTCTTCCCTAACCCCCACCCAGCCCTGCACCAGGTCAGGTACTTCTGGGCTCCGGCTCTGCTCGGCTTCCTCCCCTGTCATTTCCCTGACTGGAGAAAGTGAGTCTGGTTTGCTTCTTGTTCCCATCATCGGGCTTGTCCCAGCATTGTGGCTCAGGATAAGCTGGTTTTGAGTGATAATAAGTGACCTATTAGTGATGGAATTCTGTCCACATGAGGCCTTTGGGTCAAGCCGCAGGTCCTGGGTGACACCCTAGTGGGTAACCCTTGAGCAAGTCTCCATCTCTGAAAGTGCCCAGTGGAAGCAGAGCCAGCTCCGCGGGCACCTGACCTATTTGTCCCCACCCCACCCATGGGAACCAGGGCAGACACAGCCCCACTTTAGGTGGCAAGACAGACATCTGGCCAGGATGTGGGGACAGGTCAGTGCTGTGGACCTCAGATGATGGTGCTGCCTACCCCAAGGCCTCTTGTGGACCTATTCACTGCACAAATCTTACTGAGTTCCACAAACCTCTGAGCCCAGCCCTGAGCTGAGTGTCCCCTCACCTCAGTCTCAATAGCCAGGCTCCCTGGTTTGTTCCTGGGACCAGGAATTGATCCTTTCTAGTTCTCAGTCCACCTCTGCCCATCTTCCAGGGCTGCAACCCTGTGTCTGGGAGCTTGGGCAAGCTGCCCATGGGCCTCACCTGTGCGCTGACCCAGCCCTTTAGACCCCCAACTGGGACTCCCTCAAACCTGGCCACCATTTGTCCATCTCCCTCTCTCCATTGCCCAAATACTCCAAGGCCCTTGCCTGGGGCCTGGGCAAGGTTAACAAAGTAATCGACTTGTAGACTGTGCCCAAAATGTGGGCAACTCCCAGAGTCCTTGGAAACACTGATGCCAGCATGAGCCTCCTAATCTCGTCTGGCTGTGATCCAGGAATCCAAGCAAAGAGACCTGGCTGGATCCAGACCTGTCATTCTCAGGTTGTTAGAGGCTCGGTGTCCTCAGGTGCAAACTGGGGATTAAAAGGTCTACCTCTCAGCAACGTGATGGGAACCTTTCTCCCAAGTTTTCTCCGGGGACTCAGCCTGGTTAGGTGATCCCCCGGGGCATCCCCTTCCCCTCACTACTCTTCCACATTCTCAGTCCCAGCTAAAGAGATGAGGAACCTGAGGCTCAGCAGGAACAGGGACTTTCCCAAAGTTATGCTCAGAGTCAGAGGTGAGCAGAGTAAAACCCTGTGGTGACTCAGCCAAGGCCAGTTCTGTGGGGGACAGGGCCCTCTCCTCCCCTCCTGTTTCTCCAGCTGGCTCTGAGAAAGGCTGAGCCAGTGAGGAACATCTGCAGCACAGCATCAGCGGTGGGCTCCACCCCCATCGCAAACAACACACACACACACACACACACACACACACACACACACACACGGAGCCGAGGGCTCTTTTGGTGCTTCCATGAAAGGCGTGTTTCCCTCCTGAGTCAGAACAGACCCAGAACAGACGGCCTTTGGGTCTGCCTGGGTTGCAGTCCCAGAGCGCCAGCCAGCCTTGAGAGTCAGCCCCCACCCCCTGCTGGAACCGCTGGGCAGCGGCCAGCACAGCTGCATCCCTTCAGCAGGCCCCGCAATGATAGGCCCACGTTGCATCAGCTCGGCCTGTCTCTGCGCAGCTCCAGTCTCCACAGCCAATGAGGCCTGGCCGAGTATGCAGACCCCAGCACTGGCCCACCCCACCCGCCACCGAGTCACAGGAATCCCGCTGCTGAGGCCTGTCCCCCTCAGCACTCTCAGGAAGGGAGGAAGGGAAGAGGAGGGCCACTGCTCCATCGCATCCCCAAGGCCTTTCCCCTGGGCCCTACCCACTCCCGCAGCCCTGCTGGCTTCACCTTCCTTCCCCTCCTGAAGGAGCCGATTCCTTTGCCAAGGCCCTGCCTCTCCCCAGCTGCTGCCTTCCTACCTTCTCTACTTGCTCTGATCCATTACTGTCCCTGCCACGACCGCCACATTGTCATCTCCAGGCTGGCCTTCTGTCCCTAGTGCCAGACATGGGACACTACAGCCTCCTGGATGTCTTCAATCTATGCACAAGGAAGCTCCCCATCTCCCACTGCCTTCCGCAGAGTCTTCAGGAGAGGGACCATTGCCACCTGCTCAGCTGGCAGATGCCAGACAGGCCTTCTTCCCTCCTCCCCCAGACCTTCCCTATTCAATCCACAGCCGGGCCCTCCACAGCCCAGTGGTGTCTCTCCAGGTCCAGGCTCCAGCATCTTGCTTTGGGTTATTGTGACATTCTCCTCTCCAGCTCCCCCTCTCACTCCCCACTAAACAGGTCTGGTGGGTGGGAAATCCCAGGTCTGGCCAGAGGGCCCTCAGCTCCAGCTCCAGTCTTCCCAGGGTGGTGGTGATTTGGCCCAAGCCACAGGCTCCAACACCCCCTGGCACAGACTGCAGGTTCCCCAGCCCTCACTCAGGCATGGCACCCACAGGTTGGAGGATGACCTCCCACTGGATGTCCCTTTTCTATTCATTTTATCAATATTTAAAAACTGATTATTAAAGGAATTCAGAGAAACTAGCTTCCAGGGGCTGAGGCAGAAGGATGGCAAGTTGGAGGCCAGCCTGGGCAACTTAGTGAGGCTCTGTCTCAAAATCAAAATAAAAAGCCTGGGGATACAGCACTTGCCTAGCATACTTGAGGCTCTGGGTTCAAACTCCAATACCAGGAAAAAAAATTTTTTTCTTTTTCTTTCTTTCTTTCTTTCTTTTTTTTTTAAAGAGAGAGAGAGAAAGAGAGTGAGAGAGAGAGAGAGAGAGAGAATTTTTTAATATTTATTTCTTAGTTTTTCGGCAGACATGACATCTTTGTTTGTATGTGATGCTGAGGATCCAACCCGGGCCGCTTGCATGCCAGGCGAGCACGCTACCGCTTGAGCCAAATCCCCAGCCCCCAATTTTTTCTTTTTTCAGAGAAGCACAGAAAATATTTGATGTGTATTTTCATCTCTGGAGATAAACACTATTGAACCATTGAATATTTCTTTCTAGACTTTCTCTATGACTACTATATACACTGATACACATTTTATTAATTGTTTATAGTAAGCATTAAAAAAGAAAACTAACCCAGGCCTTTAAACATCAGAATTTTTTTTAATTAAATAGAAGTCACCCAATAAGCAGCATTGACATTTATGAAATGTAAACACCCTTCCAGACATCTGTAGCTCTGCACATAAAATTTGCAGAAAATGCTGTTTTGTTTTTAATGCAACAATCCATTGAGCTCAGCCCTCTTTCCCTGCCTGAGGATTACAATAGCTCCTCCCCCTTTCTGATGTCTGCCAATATTCCCTCCCTTACTGACCTTGTCTTCAAAAAAGGCTCTGATGAACATTCTTGTACATGAATCTGTGCTCAAAACTAAAGAATCATTTCCCTAAGCTAGATTTAAAAAAATTTTTTTTTTACAAAGAACACAAATCATTTCAAATTTTAAAAATAGGTAAATAGGGAGTACATTCCTACAGTCCAGAAATTTATAACAGATGAAAAGAAAAGACTCTCACTCTGCCTTCCCTCCAGTTCTCCTGCTGCCCTGCAATCAGTGTTATCAGTTTCTCAGTGACTCGAGAGCCACCTGAGCTTACACATTCTTCCACATGCTGAAATTAACTCATTTCAGAACATAAAGAATTTCCTCACCTGGCACAGTAGTGCACACCTGTAATCCCAGCAACTCAGGAGGCTGAGGCAGGAAGATCACAAGTTCAAGGCCATCCTCAGCAACTTAGCAAGGCCCTCAGCAATTTAGAAAGACCCAGTCTTGAAAAAAAAAAAAAAAATTAAGAAAAGGGCTGGGGATGTAGCTCAGTGGTAAAGCAACCTTAGGGGTTTAAGGTTTTGTTTTGTTTAAAACCAAAAACAAACAAACTAACCCCCACCCCCACCGATTTCCTCACTTTTTGTTTTTCCCAGCTTCAAGGTATTTCCACTTATATTTATGAATAGTTGTTTCCAATTTTTGCTATTATAGACAATGTGGCAGGAAATTATTCTATTTTATATGTTTCTATTTTATTAACTATTTTTTAAAATTTCTTACATACATGACAATAGTAGAATGCATTATAATCATAACTATCCATTCACAACACCATTTTTTGTAACTCTGTATATAAAATATGTTCACTCCAAATTATGCCATTATACATGAGCTCTATTATTATTATTTGCATTACAATTCTTAATACACCACTAAGGTGTTTTTAAAAGCTTGCATAAATATGACTTTTATGTCCTAATTTCTCCTCTGACCAGGAATGTATGTGAAACCTTCTTCCTGTTTAAATTCAGATCCCTCGGATCTACCCAGACCCTGCTTATATCCCCGTGTTTCAGAGGAGAAGGCCGAGATGCAGAGAGGCCCATGCTTTTCCTGGTCACAGTGTGAGTGGAGATGGAGACGGACCCTGTCCCAGACTTCCTGACTCCCAGGCTGAGTTCTTCCGGCTTGCCAGGTTGCCATCTCTACCTGTACCTCCCAGGGAAGTCCTCACTGTCATCCTGGCCCTCTGTTAGCTTCCCATGTACATGCAAGGTCAGGAATGAGTGGAACGGTCAGGACAGTACTCAGAAGACAGAGCAGGAGAGGGCCGCAGCAGCTTCCTTGTGTGGCGGGTTCGACCCATTGGGGAAGAGGTGAAGAGAGATGTGTGGAGAGGAGGTCTGACATCATTCCAGGTGTTATTCCAAATGTGCTTCTCATGAGCCTTGAGAGCAGCAGTCCTGTTTACAGAGGGGACGATTAGATCATGGGCACATAGCCAAGAAGTGGCAGAGGTGGGACAGGACTCCAGGTCTCCTGAGTGGGTGCTGCACTGGACTGAGCAGATTAGAGCTGGGCTGGGAGGTTGTCAGAGCTCAAGGTCCCTTTTTTGAGCATCAGAGATACTAAGAGGTGACAGCCCTGTGGCCCACCTGAGCATCATTATTATCATGTGAAGAAGCCCCTGGGGGAGAGGACAGCTAGAAGGAAAGAGAAAGGGCAGAGTGGTATTTAATGACGCCTGTCCCATCCTGGCCTTGCTTGCTTCCTGGGCCCTTTCGGTGAATGGCCAGAGGAGGCCAGGGAGGTCGAGGCTGAGAAGAGGCAGGACTCCTGTGCCCTCACACACATGACTATCAGGCACAGGGGCCACATGTGGTGCATTTGGATTGCTGGAGATGTATGTGTGCGCTCCTCACGGCCACGTGGACAAGCACAGCGTATCAGTGGGCTGGTATCCCTGGAGACCATGCGTGAAGGCAGTGGATTTCCTGTGGCTTCTCTAGGCACAGAAAAATGCCGAGGGGTGGGGGTGGAGGCGGGCCTGCTTCAGGAGGAGGGATGAATCTGTGCCCGCCTCCTTACCCCCAGGGTGGCCTGCTGCCTCCCTCACTCCTACGTGGCAGCATGCAGGACAGTCCTTTTGGACAGAAGGCCCCACGCTCCATGAGAGGGAATCAGAGATTGTTTTCCTGACTCATGCCTTGGCCGGAGAACACACTTGGCTCTGGACAGCTGTCACGGAGGAGCAGCCTGGGGACGGCCCTGCCTCCTCCAGGGACAGGATCACTAGAACTGGTTGTCAAAGCCTTTCTGGCCCAGCTTTATGCCACATAAAAAGGAAAAGGGGATTAAACCTCTCTCAGCTAATGTTCTTTAGTTAAGACTGAGACATTATCCAGGCGCAGTGGTATGCTCCTGTAACCCCAGCAACTCCAGAAGCTGAGGCAGAGGATGCTGGGCAGCACGTGGATGGGCTGGGCACTTACATGACACGCTAGTTTCTGTCCTAGGAGTCCATGGGGTGAGGGCTAAGTGAATGCGGCCATGACTGTTTGCGAATCAAAAGGATTTTGTGAATCAAAATTTGATTTTGTGAATCAAAAGGATCAGACCTGTCCTCCAAAAAAAATACTGGGCTGTTTCAGAACAGGAGCCTGCCTATCTCACTGGTCAGCTAGAGAGAGTGTGTAGGGAAAGAGGGCCCAGGGCGCAGACTCCATGGCCCAGCTTCATCTCAGATTTGCTGTGTGACCTTGAGCAAATTCCTGCCCCACTCTTGGTCTCAGTTTTCCTCTTTGTAAAGTGTAAATGCAATTGGACTTGCTGGTCTTCTACTCCCTGCTGTCTGGGGACCTTTCCAGCTAGGCTCCTGTGTGCAGGATAGTAGGAACAGATTTGCAGGCACTTGGAAGAATCCAGACACTAAAGAAATCCTTGAGAGTTTCTCTGCATTTCAGAGTCTCCCCGCACCCCCCCCCCCTCAAAGAGTGCTTTTTCCAGAAAGTACAGCCTGGAATGTGGGGGAAGGGCCACAGTCAGCCTCTGGGCTGGGCTCAGAGCTAAGAATAATGTGGCAAAGGCTCTTGACATTTTTTTGCTGATGCTGGAAATTTAAAGGAGCCGTGGCCTTTCTTTCCTCCAAAAGGCCATGCTTGGTGGGCAGTAGACTTGGGTCAGCCACTGCCCATCACTCACTGGTGCTGGCTGGCTGTGTTTACCAAGTGCCTCTTTTTCTTCTTCTTTTATTTTTATTTTTTTATTTTTTGTAGTTGTAGATGGACAAAATGCCTTTATTTTATTTGTTTTTTTATGTGGTGCTGAGGATAGAACCAGTGCCTCACACATGCTAGGCAAGCTCTCTGTCACTGAGCTATAGCCCCAGGCCCCAAGTGCTTCTTTTGTGCCATGCCCTGAGCTGGGACCTAAGGATTCAAGATGAGAAGGGTGAGGCCCTGCTCTTCCAAAATCTCCAGGGACATTCATTCACTGACAATCCAGGATGATAACATTGAGATCATGTAGCATGATAAGCCACGGAGGAGGCTTCTGGCCTGGTCTGTGCTTCAGTATGGGTCTGGTGAGGCTGGCAGAGGGACTTCAGATACAGATTCCCCCACTGGCCCCCACTTCAGCTTCCCTGTCTATAAATGAAGAGCCTCAGTCCCCTCTATTCTTCACCTTTTAGACATCTGGGTTTATTTAACAGCATGAGCCTCAGTTTACCCCTCTAAAAAATGGAACAGTCACAGTACTCTCAGCTTTCCCCTCCAATGTTGGTGAGGTCTAAGGGCCTAAGAAAGCTGAGATATGAAAGTGTACAGAGGAAGAGAAGTCTTTTTTTTTTTTTTTTTTTTTTTTTGGCAGTACTGGGAATTGAATCCAGGGGTGCTCTACTACTGAGCTACATCCCTAATCTTTTTTTTTTAATTTTAATATTTATTTTTTAGTTATCAGCGGACAGTGTCTTTGTTTGTATGTGGTGCTGAGGATTGAACCCGGGCTGCACGCGTGCCAGGCGAGCGCGCTACCACTTGAGCCACATCCCCAGCCCCATCCCTAATCTTTTAAAATTTTGAGACAGGATCTTGCTAAGTTGCCCACACTAGCCTCAAACAATCCTCCTGCCTCAACCTCCTGAGTTGCTGGGATTATAGAGGTATGTGTCACCATGCCTGATAGAAAGGAATCCTGATGAGACTTTGACATTGGAATCTGTTAGAGACCAAGGCAAACCTCCACTAGCTTTGATGAGCCCTCTCTGTCCCTGTCTCAGTCCTTAGCTCACTGACAAGTCATGAGCTCACCTGGGGCCGGGGTGAGGGTGAGGGTGGAGGATGGGGTCTGCAGGGAGATCCAGGTAGTGTCCTTACATAGAAGGACTTCTCCTTATAGGCAGACACAGTTGAAGCAGGACACACACAAGAATTAGGATAGCTACCCCAAAGAGATGGACACCACCCCAAGGGTGGAAGATTTGTGAATCAAAAAGATCAGACCTGTCCTCCAAAAAAATACTGGGCTATTTCTGAAGGCCACAGGGTTCCCTGTAGAGAAAGGTACCAGGTACCTGACATTTTAGGATATAGCAGAAAAGACTTCTGCCTGGTACTTGTAGACAGGAGTCTATGCCATTTGACATGCTTTGCCGCTCAGAGTTTTTAATACTTTTATTTTAAGATCCTTTGAACTCTTAGCTGGGCTCAAAGATTCTATGTGGCTTCAAGTGTAAGATCATGTTGTGGTCACTTGAATCCTACACTTTAGGATTCAAGTAATTGGTGATCCCTTGACCCTAATTCAGAGTCTGAAGCTTTTGAGATCTAAGATTTCCCGTAGTCCCTGGAGTCAGAAGACTGAATAGCAGCAGCCTAACCTTGATCCAGACTGAGAAGTTAGTCTCCCCTTGCAAATGACTGAGGCCAGGGACCCAGAGGATGCATCTACTGGGTATTGGAATTCATTTGCTCTCCAGGATCTGACAAGGACCTGGAAGAAAGAAGGTGCTCAAACATTTTGCTGACTGACTGAATGAGTGACTAGTAGTGAGTGAAGACAGTCTCTATACTCTGTCCCTTCCTCTCCATACTGTGCCCATTAGTTATCTATCATTTCACTAGTGAAGAGGGCTGGGGCGGGATCTACTAAACAATTTGTCTTACTGAGTTCTCTACTAAAATGCACATACCCCTCACAATGGACATCCCTGAGGTCAGGGACTTTGTCCAGTGCCAGAATAATGAATACCCTAGGTTAACTCAGAGCTCAAGGTACTATCAGTTGTGGGAGGGTGGGGTGGGAAGGGTTGATAGTGAGACCTGGAGCCTGTGGGAAGGCATTGAGACAGGGAGGGGTGCATGGACAATGAACTGGAGATAGAAAAAGGGAAAGAGGGGAAAGAAGAAGAAATGACTTAGCACAATTTTTTTTTTTTTCATTACTGGGGATGGAACCCAGGTCTCCAGGCAAGTGTCTTATCACTGAGCTACAACCCCAGCCCTTTATGTTTTTTCTTAAATTTTGAGACAGAGTTTCACTAAGTTGGCCAGACTAGTCTTGAACTTGCCTTCTTCCTGTTTCAGCCTGAGTACTTGAATGCTCCGTTTAGCACCATATTTCAGGCAAGGACTGTGGAATGGAGAATTGGGGCTAGTTAGATGGTGATGGAGCAAACCTGAGGGGTAGCAGAGAGAGTTGCACAAGAATGGGGAGTCAGAGCTGGAAAAAGTGCAGCACCCCTAGAATTTCAGGGAAGGGGTGGTGGCAGAGATAAGACAGAAAGTCACGTGGTACAGTTCTTAGTGGACAGCCAGGGTTTTTCCTTCTGTGTACCTCTCCATGCCCAGCAGGACCACCTGATGTTCCCCAGCAGTCTCTGCCTTGATCACTCCAAGACCTGGACTTTCCAGGGTGAGGGGCAGGTACCTGGTCTGGTTCAAGCCCTCACTGTATCAGAATGGCCACTGACATAAAGATCAGCTGAGGATGAAGATTTTAGGATCAACCCAGAACTGAAGGGCACTGACTCCTAAAGTCTGACTACCTTCCCTGGTGCAAAGAACAGGGGCCCTGACTGAGGAGAAGCAGGGATTGGGGGACCCAATTAAGTTTCACCTTGAAAACAGTGAGAGTGGAGAGGGGCAATGGATGTACTCCGAGCAGAGCAAGGAAAGGGGTGCCAGAGAGAATGTGAGATCAGGAGTGGGTTGGCTTGCCTGGAGAGCCTGGAGCAGGGGCTCCAGCCTGGGAAAGCTGGACCTTGAAGCCTCCTCCAGCTCAGTGGCCCGAATCCCCCTCCCCCATCTCCAAGACCACCAGGGTCCCCGACTCTCCACGGCGTCAAAGGACACGGGTGTGCTCTGAAGGACTAGTTAGTCACCGTGGGGGGACTCACTGATGCCCCACAGCCCAGCTAGAGAAGGGGGACAGTAGGACCCAGGGGCCTGGACAACGCCTCAGCTTGCACACAGAGGGCGGGAGGCAGGCGGTTAGGGGGAGGTCTTTGGCTTTTTTTTTTTTTTTTGGTGGAGCTGGGGCGCCCTGCGGAAGCCTTTTCCAACTTTCCAGAAGTTTCTCGGGACGGGGGCTGGAGGGGGTGGGGACAGCCATATATAGATCCGGGGCCTGAGGCAGCCGGCGGAGAGTACAGTCAACTCGAAGCAGCCCGGAGGTGAGACTCCCGGTCCCAGAGCCGGCCCGGCCCAGGTGAGGGGCAGGGGACGCCGGGGGAGCGCTCAACAATTTTAGGGTGCTTAGGGAGAGGGGGCGGGTGGCCTTTAGGAGGCGTTGGGTCCAAACCAGAGCCCCTAAAGTGAAGTCCCAGGCACTTGGGGGCAGCTGGAGCATCGTGAGGGGGAATCGCAGCCTGGAGGCGATGAAGCCATACAGACCGGCAGGGCGCAGGGCGCAGGGAGCAGGGCTGGGACGGGGATCTGTGCACTCTCGGGGGTTGGGAAAAGTTCAGCGCCCCTAGAAGTTCAGGAGCCGGTAGTGGCAGAGACAGACAGTGGGGCTGGGAGTTGGGGTGCTGAACCGGACCCTCCGCAAACAGGAAGGAGGAGTTGGGGCCTTTCCTACAGGGATGCGGCTCATCAGCTTGGCATTGGAGGACCAGGGTCCTGCAGTGACTGATGGGTCACTCCCAGGCTTGATGGGGGTCATCTGAGCCTAGGAGAGGA
Organism: Callospermophilus lateralis; assembly: GCF_048772815.1. Lineage (NCBI taxonomy): Eukaryota > Metazoa > Chordata > Mammalia > Rodentia > Sciuridae > Callospermophilus > Callospermophilus lateralis. The sequence goes on along the minus strand of NC_135306.1, from coordinate 148,595,252 downwards.
GGTGAAACGGTCTCGGCTTTTCCTGGGGTGTGAGGTCCTGGCTTTTGGGGTTCCATGCTTTAGGAGGAATCACCAAAAGGGGCTCCATTTCTGATGAGTGGTATGTGTAGAGCATGGCAGATGAGGGAGAGATAGGCAGCCAGCCCCTCTCCCCCTCAAAAAGGGAGTGGGAGTCTGCAGGGTCTTATGTAGGGTGGGGGCCGAGAGACCCACTGGAGATGTGGGAGTCATCCACCCTTACTCTGTCTACCCACCTGGTTCCTGAAGGAACTGCAGGGTTAGAGCTTCTTCAGAGGCTGGGTTTCCCTACCCCCAGCTTAGGGACATTCCTGAGGCATCTAGAGAGGGGAAGAATGAAAGCACTTCCAGCCTGGCCTGAAGTCCTGGCCCCTCCTCTTCCCTGGTTTCCTGCCGCTGGTCCCTCTGCGCTGCAGGGCTGCAGGGCTGCAGGGCCCGGATGGAGGCCTGGAGAAAACTGGGGGCTTTGATTGCCTGGAAGCTTGGACTGGGGCCACACCCTCTAGTCCTCTGATCCTTTGTGTACCCATCCCCCTTTCCTGCCCTGGCCTTTGTCTCTGGTCACCAGGATTCCTAGCAGACTTTTGTTGTTTCTGGCTGTGCAGCGGGACACCACCTGTGGCCTTCAGGAGGGCTCTGTGAGTGTTTCTGAATAGATGGAGCCCTGTGCTAGGAAGTCTGACCGCTATTTGTCCTTGTGGGACCTGGGATTGTCCCTGCCAGAGGTGCCTCACTTTCTCCCACTGTACAGTGACGTGATTCACCTCTGAGGTCCCTGGAAATCTGGGACGGGTGCCCTTTGGGGGCTGGGCCTGGCCCCTACTCCCAACCTCCCCTTTGTGGGGTCCCATTGTCTTCACTCTTCTGTTTTCTTTCAGAATGAAAAAGGCAGGCATTGACCTCCCTCTGAGGCAGTTTCAAGGTACTTTAGACTCCTCTCAAATATTTGAGACCCTCTGACCCCCAGCCTCTCCTTTCCTCCCCTCCCAGCCCCAGCTCAGTCCAGCCAGCTGTGAGCTATGCGATCTTGGATTTTGTTTGTGCAACTGTAGATTGTCTAACAGTGGCCTGAGGGCTGGCATTTCTCGGTGGCAAGATGGGCTGGGCTGTGGGAGGCTGGCTTGCTTGCAGGAACTTGCCTTCCTCCATTCTTGCTGCTGGGATTAATGGGGCGGCCCTTCTCCCCAGCCTTGCATCTTCCCTTGAAAAGTGCAGATGTGATAGGAAGCCAGGGAGGCTCTTGGGGTCTCCTGGCAAATCCATAGCACCCCCAGGACCTGAACCCAGGCCTCCTCTGCTGGCCTACAGAGATAATTCAGCCTCTTGCCTGCCACGTCACCAGGAGCAGGAGCTATGTGGCTGCCTGAGAAATCTCAAACTAGTCATTTGGAACTTTCTTGAGAAGCCCCTCCCAGCCCTTTGAGGTTTTGGTTAGCTGGGGGTGGGGGCTGTCAAGATGGTGGCTGCCACGTGGCAGCCTGCACTCCTCCACCAGCCACTAAGGAAGGGGACGCTGGTAGTCTCTGCAGCCCTATCTGAGCTCTGAACTCAGCATCAGCTGCCTGGATTAGAGGTGGCCTTTGAGTAGGGTGATCATGTGCCTGTTGTCCTGGCATAATAATTAGAAATGTTCCATTTTACTCTCTTAAGTGTCCTTGTTTATGCAATAAATTATATGCTACCTCTGCCTTTGAGGCCTTAGGCCTGGTGGGGAAGGAGCCAAGGCTGGAGGGAGGAGGCCTGGAACTTCATCTGGGCCTGAGGACTCTGTCATTTCAGTGCTTGAGGGTGAGGTCCCAAACTCCCTTGTACCATCCCCCAGGTGTCTGTGGAGCTCAGTGGCACTCTGCTCCTCTGTCATTCCCTCTCCTGAGGCCCTTTGCTTCTCCTTTGAATTGAAACTTCAAGGTCCTAGGGAGGTGGGAGGCCTGACTGGGTTGATAGGATGCCAACAGTAGAAGCTATCCAGAAATCCAGTGCTCTCCCCACTGGCCAAAGTCCCTGAGGGTCTTCCACTAGGATTTCAAATTTTCTATCTTCCTTTAGGAGAACCATGAATCTTGACTGCCAAAGTAGTGGAACTCACCTCTGCCAGGGTTCTTTCTGACTTTCCCTCTTGCCCTGTCCCTGTTGTCTCTTCTGTGCTGGGGAAGAACCTGAAGGGTGTGTGTGAGGAAATCTCTCATGAATAGGGACTGTTCTGATTGCAAGTCTCAGAAAAGGGAGTGGTGTTCGTACTGGGGTTCCTGCTACTGCTGGGGTCAGGAAAGGGGCCTGAGGATAAACTTGAGGCCATGGAGCAGATGGCCTGTGTGGCAGTGGCTGTTAGACGGGAGTGCAGAATAGAATCTGATGTGGTGGTTTCAGCTTCCTAGGAGGATGAACACACATCTGGCCAGCCTCTGATGGTGGGGGGAGGGGTCACTACTCCATTGAGCTATGACTCACTCCCTTCCCCAGGATCCTGCCCTTATTCTCTCCGGAAACCCCCTTCCCTTCCTAGTTTCCAAGGAATTGCTCCCAAGAGCTTTAGTCCTGGGATTTCCTGTCTGGTCCAGGGGCTGTGGGCAGATGGGCAGGCTAGTCTACCTAGGCCCTTGCAGTGTGGAAAAGGGAGACAGGTTGGGTGGACACACATGCACACACACATTCAAGGTCATCCCAGGGGTAGCAGAATGGAACACCTGGACTTCTTCATTTAATGAGTAAACCTAGGTGGCTCATTAACATCCCAGAGTGGAAGGGGAGAGGCATGGGGGTGGGGCAGGCCCATAGGTCTGTCCCACAGGACATCCTTTGCCCAGGCACCTAGGCTTACTGTAGATTTTCAGTCCTGCTGTTCCTTGTTCTTACTGGAAAAGGGCCCTCAGGGTCATGTGAGATCACAGCTGAGCTCTATATAGACTGATAGAGACCTTGGGTCTGGCAAGTTGCCCTGTTTTACCTCCTCTCAGGAATGGCTGAGGCCTGTCATGTGCTAGGCCTTCAGGTTACAGTGGGGGACCAGACAGGCTGGAAGCCACAAGCTACTTAGGAGCAGAAATAAATTTACAGTAAACACATAAATATGTGTAAGTGTTGGATGCCCAATGCAGGAAACCAATAGGGTGGCCTGGTGGTGACTTGTTACGAACCCTGCTTTACATTGACCCCTGAAGAATGGGCAGCCCTGAGTGGGATCTGGGATTCCACAATTCTGGGTTCACTCGTACCCATCTTCAGGAAATTTGGTGGCGGGGAGAAGCTGGGGAGGAAGACACAGGGCTTCAGGGCCACACTCTTCTTCGCAGCCCTCACAGGTCCCCGGCGGTGCACGCGACCCACCTTCCAGCCATGCGCTCCCTCCCTTTACTTGGTACCCTGTGCCTCCTGGCCATGGCCCTGGCGGCGGAGGTGAAGAAACCCGCAGCAGCCCCCGGCACCTCAGAGAAGCTGAGCCCCAAGGCGGCCACTCTGGCCGAGCGCAGCGCTGGCCTGGCCTTCAGCCTGTACCAGGCCATGGCCAAGGACCAGGCTGTGGAGAATATCCTGCTATCGCCCGTGGTGGTGGCCTCCTCCCTGGGCCTGGTGTCTCTGGGCGGCAAGGCGGCCACGGCCTCGCAGGCCAAGGCGGTGCTGAGCGCCGAGCAGCTGCGGGACGAGGAGGTGCACACGGGCCTGGGCGAGCTGCTGCGCTCGCTCAGCAACTCCACGGCGCGCAACGTGACCTGGAAGTTGGGCAGCCGCCTGTACGGGCCCAGCTCGGTGAGCTTCGCCGATGACTTCGTGCGCAGCAGCAAGCAGCACTATAACTGCGAGCACTCCAAGATCAACTTCCGCGACAAGCGCAGCGCCCTGCAGTCCATCAATGAGTGGGCTGCGCAGACCACCGACGGCAAGCTGCCCGAGGTCACCAAGGACGTGGAGCGCACCGATGGCGCCCTGCTGGTCAATGCCATGTTCTTCAAGCGTGAGTTGCAGGGCAGGGTGTGAGAGTGGCGGCTCCTCCTAGAGTTCCTTGTGGGGGCTCTTCGCTGCTCCTCATTGAACACAGCGACCTGCAGAGGCATAACGGTTTTTGAAATGTTTTATACACTAGATTCAGAGATCTTTTACAAACCAAATTCAGAGAGGTAGCCAGTTGTTGAAAGGACTGGGACAGGGATGCAAGCCCTCAGAGGGACTCCAGATATGTGATATGTGCTCCTACATAGCATTTTTCATCAAAGCAATGTGCCTTAGCTTGTATGTGTTGGACTCCATAAAATTCAGAATCCATTGTGCCTCAAATGTGAGCTGGAGAAAGGCACCCATTCCTTAAAGCAGCCCTTGGAGACAGGCAGTGTTACACCCGTTTCACAGGCAAGGAAGCTGAGGCTCTGCTGGCAGGTAGAGAGTCAGGATCTGGTGGAGTTGATGTGAATTGAACTGAAGATAGATTTGGAGTCAGTGGATATGTGTGAGTACCTACTTGGATGGTACTCTTATCGATTGGCTGTAAGGATGAAGAAACCTATTTTATAAATGGAGCCAAGCTGGGAGAGCCGAGACCTCTCACAGTCAGTTGCTGAGCCTTGATCAGAATGCAGGTCTGGTTGTGGCACAACACACATTAACCAATTTCCCACCATCTTTCTGGTCATGGAAACAGAACTTGCTAACAAGAATAAGGGTGGTCCAGGGTGCTCCTGCCCAGGACACAGCCCCCTTCAGTAATCGGGCTGGGTAGCAAGCCCAGCTCAGCAGGTTTCCCAAACACCTGACAAGTGCCACACAGGCAGTGGACATGGAGGAGGCTGAGGTGAGGGTGGAATGAGGTCCCTGTCACTTGGGGACCTACTAGAGGAACTGCATTCTCAGATAGCATGCCCTAGAGGGCACTCCTCACCCAAGAGCAGGGAACATGCACTCTGTGGGCTGGGCACTCAGAAGAGAGGCACATTGAAGCCTGGCCCCCGAGAATGGTCACCTGCCTATGGCAAGGATAAGTGTAGGGTGTGCAGTGGGCTGTGATAGTGTCTGGGGACCTGGATCTCTGACCCTGTGCTCTGTTCCCACCACAGCACACTGGGACGAGAAGTTCCACCACAAGATGGTGGACAACCGTGGCTTCATGGTGACTCGTTCCTATACCGTGGGTGTCACAATGATGCACCGGACAGGTAGGTGCCTTGAGGAGCAGGGGGTCTAGACGGCGTCCTATCCTCCACTCCACAGCACACCCAGTGTCCTCTGCTCTCCACCCAGGCCTCTACAACTACTACGATGATGAGAAGGAGAAGCTGCAAATCCTAGAGATGCCCCTGGCCCACAAGCTCTCCAGCCTCATCATTATCATGCCCCACCACGTGGAGCCACTCGAGCGCCTTGAGAAGCTGCTGACCAAGGAGCAGCTGAAGGTCTGGATGGGGAAGATGCAGAAGAAGGCTGTCGCCATCTCCCTGCCCAAGGGTGTGGTAGAGGTGACCCACGATCTACAGGTGAGGGTTGGCCCAACTTGGCCCTGCAAGCCCTGGCAGAGGAGGAAGGGATTAGTCCAGTGTGTCCCCTGGGTGTCTAGGCAGTACTGGCTGGGCTCCGATAGGGGGGACGCAGGGGAGGAGGTGTGGGACCTGCCCTTGGGCAGTTGATCATACCATGGACACTTGCTGTGTGACAGCCATTGAAGCACTTTGTTCATGTTAAGCTCTCTCAGTCCTCTAAACAATTTTCTTTGGGAGGACTGTAGCTGATAGATGAGGAAACTGAGACTCAGAAAAGTTTAGTAACTTGTTCAAAGTTACCTAGCCAGTAGTTGGGATGTTGCACACTCAAGCGAGCCCCTGTCACTGTGCTGCCTCTGGGAGTCTGGAGTATCCAGTTAGAGGTTGCTCAAGCTGGAGTGTCATCCACCACATAAGATTGACATCCAGGTCCCTTAGGATGGACAGGGACTTGCACACATGCTCAAGGGGATTTCCCCCTTGTGACCAATGTGGGTGGTGGGCACAGACTCAGAGAGAAACGGTGACTCCCCAAGGTCCCACTGGCTTGAAAGTGGGGAGCTGCAGTTAGACCTCAAGGTGAAGACATGAGGTGGCCTTTTTGTCAGGAAGAAGACTATTGACCTATTCAAGAGAGAAAACTCATCTCATTCTTGCCTGGGTGCCAGAAATCGTTCCCAGGAAGGCTCTTGACCCATAGAATTCTTCAGATTTACTGCAGAGAGAGCTTGGAGAGAAAGTTCGAGATGGAATGGGGCTTCAGCTCCAAGTCAGAGCCTAGTAGGGCTTGTAATGGTCTGTACTGTAGACACAGTTTCCAAAGAAGAATCTGCACTGTCTCCCACCTGGCCCTGGCCCCGGTTCTTCCCCATCTCTTGGCCAATGGTCTCTCCTTTTTTCTGCTGTGTCTTTTGGAGCTCAGCAGAGACAGGACTTACAGTCCAGGGGGGTAGACTGAGTTGGCAAATTCAAAGTGGGTGACTTGTACATAGTCATTTGGATGAATAACTAGGCCTGCTCAGACACCTCTCTCAGGACTGCCTGAGTCTCAGGACCCCAGGCCTTGACACTGTTTGGCCCTGCCAGAGAGAAGAGACTGTTCTGCAGAAACCTGGGCTCCTGAGGCAGCTGTCCACTCAGTCATACTCCTTTTCTTTTTGATTTTTTTTTTTTTGTACTGGGGAGAGAATCGAGGGGTGCATTACTGCTGAGCTACATCCTCAATCCTTTTTATTTTTATTTTTTAAATTTTTGAGACAGGATTTTGCTAAGTTAAGTTGTTGAGACTGGCCTTGAACTTGTGATGCTCCAGCCTCAGCTTCTGAAATAGCTGGGATTACAGGCCTGTGCCACTGTGCCTGGCCAGCCAATGGTCCTTCACTGACCTCTCTTACACTGAGATTCAGTCTTGACCTCCACAAAGAGCCTTGTCTAGGGCTATCCCCTTCCAGAGCTCTGAGCCAGGTGGGAGGGACAGACAAGACCATCATTGCTAGAGACAGAGAAATCGAGGGGCACTGCTTGTCTCAGGGATGGAGAGCCCCGAGGGGAGAACGAGAGAAGACAGCCATCTTGGAGGCAAGTTGTTCAGGGAGGCTGTCTGTGGAGAATAGGGTGGGGCATTCCAGGGGATGAGGCTGGAGGCTGCTGTGTGGACATGGGTATTTGGCCTCCAAGTGCTGTGCAAAGCCATGGGAAGGTGCATACAGGCATGCGTGCCTGCCTGTATGTGTGTTTAAACTTTCCCTCACGGAACATTGTAGCACCTTATTTTGATAGATCAGTGGAAGGAACCCTCATATGCCCATCACCCAGCTTGACTCTCATCTCTTCGTTCCCCATAGTGGCTCATCTGAAGCCACCATTCGTCCTGGCATCAGGTCCTTTGGAAGCAGACCCCAGGTCTCATATCACTCGGGACAGGCTGTCAGCCTCAGAGTGATGTGGACTTAGCTGTCCTTTGATCCGTCTTTGTCAGTACTTGGGTGTGCCAAAATCTCCTGGAGAGTTTAAGAAGGATCTGTCCACTCCCCTTCCCAGAGTTTTGTGGGTTTGGTGGGTCTGGATTGGGGTCAGGGGACCTGCCCTCAGATCTGCTCCCAGGGTTGCCATCTGTCCCTGGAGTCCACCTCGAGGGGCATAGCCTGAGGTTGCTGGGCAGCGCAGGGATCACGTCTGATTGTTATTTCTGAGTCCCAGTTTCCTCCTCTGGAGCTTGAGGAGGAAAACAGAGAACGCAGCGTGTGAGGGAAGCCCCCGGTGGACTTGGCACCCAGACCGTGAGGCCTGGGCTTGGCTGTGTCTTCTCAGGGTGGTCAGGGTGATGTGGGCGGAGGCTCGAATGCTGTGGTCTCACCTGCACCTGGTCCCACAGAAACACCTGGCGGGGCTCGGCCTGACCGAGGCCATCGACAAGAACAAGGCAGATTTGTCGCGCATGTCGGGCAAGAAGGACCTGTACCTGGCCAGCGTGTTCCATGCCACCGCCTTCGAGTGGGACACAGAGGGCAACCCCTTTGACCAGGACATCTATGGGCGTGAGGAGCTGCGCAGCCCCAAGCTGTTCTACGCAGACCACCCCTTCATCTTCCTGGTGCGAGACACCCAGAGCGGTTCCTTGCTGTTCATTGGGCGCCTGGTCCGGCCCAAGGGTGACAAGATGCGAGATGAATTGTAGGGCCCTCAGGTGGGCACGAGATGACAGGAAGCAGCAGAAGGTTCCTGAGACACATGGGTGCTATTGTGGGGGGAGGTACCAGTCTTGGATATCCCATGGGGTGGGGGTGGAAAACCAGACCAGGGTTCCTTGCACCTGAGCGGACCTTCCCAGCTAGAGTCCACTCCGCTCGGACATGGGTCCCCAGATGCCATGATGCTGAACCCAGAGATCCTACAAACTGTGCAACCTGGGAGATAGCCATCCTGTCCCACCCTCCAAGTCTGGATCCAGCCAATACTTTCTTATAGGTGGGACCTGGAGCTGGGGGTGCAGCCCAGGCCTCTGCTGACACTCCCACGGCCTCAGTCCCTCCCCTTCCCCCAGCCTCTCCCAACTTCCTCCAGCTACACAGCTAGGTGCTGCAGCCCCTGGAACCAGGCACCCCAAAATGACTGGCTTGGGTACGGGAGATGGGAAACCGCTCATAGGAGAGGGCAGACCCTGGTTGAGAATCGTATTGGGCATCCTGGGATGAACTTTTTTTTTTTTCCTTTTTTAGTTTTTCAAAGATGGGGGAAAGGAGGAACGTGAGCCTTTTTTTTTTTTTTTTTTTTTCTGTCAAAATAAGGATTTGTTTGTACAATTTGTTTTTTCAATAAAATTTTTCCAATTAAATTTTGTTGGCGCCTGGAAGAAGATTGGATCAGGAGATTGCCATGTCATTCTTCCCAGGGGACAAAGTCCTTCTGTCTAATAGTCCATATCAGGCCCTGTAGTGCTGGCAGATAGCCCCAGACAATGGCGTGAGGCAGGCCCACTGCAAGCCCACAGGGGAAGATCGGCCCCAGCAGCGGCCTCCCAGGCTTCAGTCTGTTTGCTTTTCATTGTAAGCTGACTGCATCTGACAGAGCCCTCAATAGGAGCTCAGGCCCTGGTTGGTAAAGTGCCTGAGGTGGGCTGTGGAAGGAGGGAGTTGGTGGGACACTTGCTCTCAGGTGGTCCAGGGGAGGAGGAACCCAGCACAGTTCCTCTGATACCGTCTCGTGGTCCTCAGGGCTCCCAACACCATACCTTCAGGGGAGAGGACAGAACAGGAGACCAGAGGCCAGGGAGGCAAAGGAGACTGGATTCAGGGCCCACCTCTGCTATCCATAGACTGTGTGACCTTGGGCAAAGCGCTTCCTCTCTGGACATCTGTCTATTTTCTTCCTCTCTGGACATCCGTCTATTTTTGTGGGGAAGAACCCCTTACCAGGGCAGGCAATCCAACAGAGTCCCCCAAGGTGTGGGCAGAGCTGCATAAGGGCCCGCTGACTCCCAGCTTTACCACATGCACTTTTACCAAAACCACATTCTCAGGTGTGTCTTGTATTGTGTGCTCTCCACCTTCAAGGGGCTTTTTTAGAAGGGAGACTTAGGGACAGCGATGAGCATGCTCAGAACTCAATATGTGTTGCTGCTCACCTGGATCATTCCTATTCCAAACGTGCCATGTTTGTTCTCCTGCCTCAGGGCCTTTGCGCTGGTTGTTCTTGCAGCCGCCTCCCCATAAGTGGCACTTGTAGGTTTTGGTTTTGGTTTGGTAGTAGAGATTGAACCCATAGGTACTCTACTACTGAGCTACATCCCTACCTCCCTTAAGTAATATATTTATTTTGAGAAAGGGTCTTGCTAAATTGCCCGATCTGGTCTCAAACTTGTGATCCTCCTGTGTTAGCCTCTCAATAGCTGGGATTACAGACAGGCACTACTTATTGTAGATATTCATAGGTTCCCCCGTCAGCATTCAGAACTCAGCTCAGAGATAATTTGCTCAGAAAGGCCTTATCTGTAATCAACCCCTCTCCTACCACAGTTTCTTTCTTTCTTCTTTTTTTTTTTTTTTTGGTACCAGGGATTGAACTCGGGGCACTTGACCACTGAGCCACACCCCCAGCCCTATTTTGTATTTTATTTAGAGACAGGGTCTCTGAGTTGCTTAGGTCCTTGCTAAACTGCTGAGGCTGGCTTTGAACTCATGATCCTCCTGCCTCAGCCTCCTGAGATGCTGGGATTACAGGTGTGCACCACCACGCCCGGCTCCTACCTCCGTTTCTATTCCACATTTTCTCATTTTACTGACTTGGCATTATGACATTGACCACTTATGATGTACTTTCCCGGTCTGCCTTTCATGAGATCGGAAGCTCCTGAGAACAGGGTCATGTCTGTCTGTTCCGCATCATACCCAGGTTCCTGTCCTGGGTCTAGAGGCGGCATCATACACTTACAAGGCATTAAGACCATTTTGCGGAGTATATGAAAAGGCTGTTCTAGAAGGGAACCATGGATTGAGGAATCCAGAGGAGGAAGACATGGCTGCCTCTGGTTCCCAGAATGGGGTGACAGGTGGGCTGCCGTGAAGGGCGAGGAGGTACCTCCTGATCAGAATGATGATTTTAGTAATACCTGTTGGTACCACTTTGTGTTTTGTGACTATTTGGTGTGTCCTTTTATCCAGACCTCCTACAGCTGGGCTGGGTAGGGATCAGCCCTATTTTACAGGTAACATCAAAGCTGAGATACCTGAGGTCCCTTGGCCAGTGAGGGTGACCTGGAGTTTGATCTAGTCACTTGGGAAGTTGCTCCTGTCTCCACACCTCAGGGGGAAGGGCAGGAGAGGAACTGACCAGCTCTAATAATGAAGGTGTGTAACCTGCTGATGACCGGGAGTGATTTAACCAACCCCTGCAATAGCCCAGCAAGGTGGGAAGTCGTTGAGATGGGATTCCCTATGTTGGCCTTTAACTCAACTCTTCTTCCCTCAACCTCAGTAGCAGGGACTCCATGCCTACTGCTTCCTGCTGGGAAGTCTTTCTAATCCTTAGGTTGAGTCCTGAGTAGGGAGTGGGAGCCCCGGCTCCAGCCTCTGAAGTTCAGTGTAGCAGCTCACCTGGGAAGGGCAGTGAGATGAGCCAGGCCTGGGTGTGACCCCCCCATATCACCCCCAAGGAGGCCCTGAAGCCAAGCTGCTCCTCCTGCACAGGGGAGGAGGGCCGGTGCTCCCAAGTCACCCCTCCAATACCCTGCAGAGTTGGGGGAGGGCTTGGTGCAGGTGACAGGTGAATGGGGAGGGAAGGTGGGGTGGTAATAGGAGTGGAGGCAGTGGAGATGGGAAGCTGGGCTGCACATTGAACACTCCCCGCCCCACGGTAGGCCATCCCCTCCCTGTGTGGAGCTCTCCTGCCCCCTGGAGGCCATTGGAAGGATCACCCTGTTGTTCCCATTATAGTGCTTGTTAAAGTCAGAAAGGAGGAGCTGCTGGATCCAGAGGGTTCTAGATGTGGGTGTAGGGAGCAGGATTAACCCTCACTGAGCTCCCACTAGGGGCCTGGCACTGCTTTGTACAATTTCATTTAATTCTCAGAGCTTCCCTAAGGAGTAGCTGTTCCTATGCACGTTTATAGGCGAGGAAGCTGGGTGAAGTGGCTGCCTGAGGCCACACAGCAGGTCAGGTTCATGTGGGCTCTCAGGCCTCTGGGTGTGGAGGGAGAAGTTACCGACATGGGTGAGCTCCACACTGCAGTTCATAGTGGCAGTCCCCAGTGGGATTCTACGAATCATCTCCACCCCAGTCCCCGCAGCAGTGGCTTCCTCTGGGACTCCAACAGTAACCTCCTCCAGAGAAGGCCCTGTCTGCCCATGTCCTGTATCACCATATCTAGCACAATGCCCAGTGCACAGGAGGTGCCAAGAAATGCTCAAAGGAAATGTGCTCGGATACTTAGCAGCAGAGGTGTTGCAGCCTCACAGACTTGACTCTCATTCCTGTTCTACCACTCACTCCCTTGCTGTGTGATCTTTGGACAGTTACTTGATATCTTTGAGCCTCAGTTCCCTCAGGAGTAAGATGGGAATCATAACACAAGGTTGTGGTGAGTGTTCAACAAGGTAGCCCATGGTACTCAGCAAATAATATGTGGCTAGTAAGTGTTAGCTATGAATTAAGAAGTGATGCTCATATAACAGATAGGACTTGAGTCTACATCTCAACTTTAAAGTCAGATTCTTTCCATCGTGCCACTGTGCCTGAGTTCAGGCTGTGCCAGTGTCAGGGGAGACTACTGAAACAGGGAAGCTAGAGCTGAACAGAAAAGGAAAGAGGCATTCCAGGTGAAGGGGCAGCAGGAATAGAGGTGCGGCAGCTGGGATGCCAGAGAGCTAGGAATACAGTGAGGCGCCGGTGGGGTGGGCCTGATGGGAGCCCCACCATGAGACACAAAGCAGGGAGCAGTGAGCTTATGGGGGCAGAGCAGGCGTTCACCACCACTCAACTCCTGCAATTGCCCCCACTTTCTTTTTTGCCACCTCCTGGTCCCTCTGAAGGGCTCGCTCAGCTTCTTGCCACCCACCCCTTTCCTTCTGCTCATGCCATTGCTTCTGCCCCTCCAGTGGCAGCCCGTGGAGCCCCCTCCGCATCCTTCTGCCAAACCCGGCTGTTTCCTGGATGTCCGTTAATTTGCTCAACAAATGTTTATTAGATACTTATTGGGTGTGTAAGAAAAAAAATAAAGATTTTGGAATAAGCCAAATAATTGCTACTATAATTAAAAAGACAGGTAACACAAATCCCGGAAAGATGTGGGGAAATCGGAACCCTCAGGCATTACTGTGGGGATGCACAGGGTGCGACCAGGGCCCACGGGGAACCAGGACCAGACCTGTGGGGGATGTGAAGCCAGAGGGCATGAGGCCCAGAGGGATTAGAGAGTAGGTGTTTGGGTGGAAGACAGGGGACAGTGGCTGTCTTGTGGGGAGTAGAACAGTCCTGATTGCAAAATGGCGGAGGTTCGGTCTTGGATGTGGATGGCTACAGGGGCGCCTGGGAAAATTGGGCAGGCTCCGTGAGCTCTCAGGCTAGTGTAGCAGAAGTGTGGCTGCTGGGTTGGCCCTGGCTTGGGCTGTAGACAGCGGGAGTGATAACCTCTGTGAATCTTCACTAATGACCAAGGCCTCCCGCAATAATGAAAGCCTAAGACTAAGAATCGGATTTCCTGACAAGCCAGGCAAGGACAGGAGGGGGCTCCAACGGTGATTTATCAAAATAAAGAAATTCGGCATTCCTTACACCCCGAGTGCCATACCCAGATTCATAGACATGAAGTGTGCAGACTATGTCTTTAGCTGAGTGCGGGCAGACCTTAGCGATGGATTGGAAGCAGAGGGTGGGAGACTGGTGCAAAAGAGGAATTCCAGGTTTCTTTTGGGAAGCTAGGTCTATGTCAACTGTAATAGTCTCTTCCTTCAGAAGATCCCCCTACTCCACGACAACGACCCCAGAAGGTGTTGCTCCATCCCATCTCGGGTCTGTCCCTACCAGCTATCCACACGGACAATCTCCCGGCTCCCCCATGCTGGGGATGCAAAAGCTGTGCAGGGCACCCGGCGGGTGCTAGGGGAGGGGATCCTTGTGTGACAAAAGAAAGACATCGTGGCCTTTCCCGGGATCGGCCACCGGGGGCGCCAACGAGGAGAGAGGGCCTCCGGGCCTGGCCTTCAGGCTGCTCGGGCCTGGACTGGGGCAGTGGGCGATGGGCAGGCTCTGAGCCTCTCTGGGGCCTCCCAAGGCCTCTTCTGCACACTCGCGCCCGGGTACGTTGTTCCTGTCTGCGGCTGCGCAAGCGGTGAACCCGGAGTCCAGCTGCACTGGACACCTCCGGCATGCTATTGGCGGGCCGCCGGCCTACCCTGCTCCGCGGGTTGGACTTGACTCTGGCCAGCAGCGGGAGTCTCCTGTTCCAGAGACTCCCCACATGCCTGGGGCGCGGTGGCCCCAGGGGTCCTTCATCTTTCTTCATTTTAGCCAGCGAGGAACCAGGCCACCAATGAGGTCTGCCTTCCAGAGCGTGTTTCCTTTTCTGTCTTTCCCTGCCCCTCGGTCGGAAGGCCCTGAACTCCTCACCTGCGCCCTCACCTGCCTTCTGGGCGGTGGAAACCTGAGCTGGAGCGGTCGCAGGCTGCAGCTTCACCCACCCCCCCACCCCCCCCAACTGGAGGAGTTCTCCCTCGGGTCCTCTTCTGACTTCAGTACCTTTTACAATTGAAGATATTGAAGCAGCGGCACAGGGCTCCCAGCAGAAGCTGCCAAATCCACCCGCCAGCAGTGGCTCCTCATCTGCAGTCTGTCCCACCTCTTGGTGCCAGGCACCTCTGAGTCTCTGAAACCATGTTGGGCGTCTCAGGCCCCAGGTTCCTCCCTACAGTTCCGGGCTTCTCTTTAGGTCTCTAAAAGACCTAAAGGGGCTCACTTCTTCCCTCCTAATTTCCCCAGTGCTACTTCAGTTACCAGCACCCCCTCCCAGGCACACCCAGGGACACTGACTGCCAGACCTGCTTCCCACCTGTTTCTCCTCAGGAGTGGAGCCCTGGTAGCCAATGGCACCCTGGACATGGGCCCAGGTGTCTGGGTGGCCTGCAGAGACGCTTGCCTGAGGTGATGTTGCCATCATTTTCCTGGCCTGTGTGTCATGGGACTGGGTGTGGGGTCAGAAAAATAACTGAAAGAAGGAGAAAGGCTTCCCTATAGAACACCTCCTTAGCCTCAATGTGGCCTTTTCATATCTTCAGGTTCCTGACTAGGAGAGCTCATCTGGCAGCAAGTTCTGGGGGCCAGGAGAAACATTACAATGTGTGTGTGTGTGTGTGTGTGTGTGCACCCACATGCATGTGTCCACAGGTGCTTCTGGGAACAGAAAGCCCCAAAGCTGTGGGAACCGGCTAAGGAGGCAGGCTGGAGTGGGCAGGATGGGAAGGCTCGTTCAGTAGTCATCAGAGCCTCTGTGATGATCTAAGAACTGAGCTGAGCCCCTTTAAGGGAGGGTCTTTAACAATGATCTTCAAAAGGGTCAGGCATGTTCTTTGAAAGCCAACTTTGGTAGGGACAATGGATGGAGCTCCCCACCCTCCCCAGACCCTTGAGGGCTCTGGACTTTAAAAAGGAGGTCACCTTGAGGCCCACAGCAGTGGGATACTGGCAGGACCCATCTCTGACCAAGGCTGAGCTTCAAGCTTCCCCGTCTTCTTCCCTGTGGCCTGGCTGTGGTTCTCCCTCAGCCCGCCAGCACCACTGTCACGGGTCACAGGGCTGACCCTACTCCCTCTCCCTGATGTCCTGGGATTCATAAGACTGATCACCCCTAACAGGTCCCAATTTTATGCTCCAAAGATCTGCCAACTCCTTGGTCAAGTCCTCATGCAAACCAGATCCTTTCATTCAATGCCTTCTGGAGGAGCCTCTCCCTGGCCCTTCAGGCACACCCAGGTTGCCCCTTTCTGCTCCCTGCCTAGGTGGTCCAGCACCCTGGCCCAACTCCATAGCCACTTTCCACAGGAAGCCTTCCTGTCTTCCCCAGTGGGTATCCCCCTTTCACTCTCTCAAGACCAGGCCTTTACTTGTCCTGGGGCCTCGTCCCACACCACATTTTATTTTCATAAGACTAAGATTCTTCATCACAGTGACCCTAATCCTGGCACAAAGTAGGTACTGAGGAAAAGTCTGGTGCATGTACGAATGAATGGGGGACTTCAGGCATTTTTATTTTTATTTTGTTAAGGGGAGAGAGAGAGAGAGAGAGAGAGAGAGAGAGAGAGAGAGAGAGAGAGAGAAGATTAAAACCAGTGGGGCTTAATCACTGAGCCATATCCCAAGTCCTTTTTATTTTTTATTTTGAGACCGGATCTTGCTATTCGTTAAGTTGCTTAGGGCCTTGCTAAATTGCTAAGGTTGGCCTCAAGTTTGTGATACTCTTCCTTTAGCCTTCTAAGTCACTGGGATTACCATTACATTACACCCAGTTAAAAAAAATTTTTTTTTCAGACAGGGTCTTGTTTGTTGCCCAGGCTGCCCTTGAGCCCCTGGGCCTAAGTGATTGTCTCACCTCAAACTCCTAAGTAGCTGGGACTACAGGCATGTGCTGTTGTACCAGGTTCAAGGCATTTTTTTTTAAGAAGCCCCTGGCTGAGCCGTCATGGATACTGAATGAAGATCATCAGAGCAGGTTCTGCTCTCCGTAGTGTCCTGACACTCATGATCAGAGGCCTAATTTTCTCAAGAAGTTTAACTCTTGTGTAAGCTTTAAAATGGAGCCTGTGACAAATAATTGTCACCCAGAATTACTCTGGGTTGAGCTGTGTCCCTGCTCCTGTTTCATCTGCAGGCTCCAACTCTAGCCCATCCGGAGCTCAGCCTGCTGGGATTTGGTAGCCCTTGCTAGGCTTCCATGGGCTCTGAACCTTGGCTTGTCTTGATCATTTTCATGAGGGATTTTGTCCTTGATGTCCAAGCATCACCTGCCCACTCCCATCTCATGCTGATAACTCACAGGAACTAGAAGTTATGGTTTGGATATGAGGTACCCGGCAGCTGCAGTTAATCCAGGAATATTCAGAAGTGAAATGATTAGATTATAAAAACCAGTGGGGCTAATCAGTCCATCCTAGTTTGAATGGACTGACTGGATGGTAACCATAGGAGGTGGGGTGTGGCTAGAGGAGGTGAGTCACTGGGGGCATGGCCAGACTAGTTCGTCTTCCTTGTAGCCCCTTCCCCCTCTATCTCTGCTTCCTGACCCCTCCATGAGCTGAGCAGCTTTCCTCTGCTGGGTCCTTCCCTGATGATGTGCTCAGGCCCAGAGAGATGGAGTGGTTCATCTATGAAACTGTGAGTACCAAATAAACTCTCCCTCCTTTAAGTTGTTCTTTTTTGGGCATTTTGGCCAAAAAGCCATGAAAGCTAAACACTGAGCATTTCTTAGACTCCTCTGGCCCAGGTGGGCCTGCCTGCCTGCTTTCGAGAGTACACGGTATTGAGCAAACATGGCATATGTATGCATGTGCCCCCTCCCCCACAGAGCTGGAAGGAGACACTGTTGAACCAGAAGGACCAGTTTTATTAGATTCCAGCAAGACTACACAGCACGGTTCATGCAGATTAACTGTGTCTTTGCTGCCCAGGGGAGGAGCCCTTCCACTGCCAGCTCCTTTGATGGCACATCAAGGGGTGGGGCATCAAGGGGACCCTTCAATATATTCTGCATGAGGGACAGTTGGGATCATGACAGGGGGTGGAGGTGAGATGGTGGGCAGCTGAGGGCCCCTGGGGCCTTGAGTCTTCAGAGGCTCAGGAACCGTAGGACCTGGGTCCTTTGCTGGTGCTGGCACCAGAGGATCTTGATCCTTCAGAGGCACCTGGGTTATAGGAATTTGCTTCTTCACAGGCTCAGTGACCATGGGGACTTGATTCTTTGGAGGCTCTGAGACCATAGGACCTTGATCCTTGGCTAGTGCTGGGATAATAGGGTCTTGGTGCTTCATAAACTCATGGAACACAGGGCCTTGATCCTTTACAGGTGACATAACCACAGAATCACGACCCTTCAGATGCTCAGTGACCACTACATCTTGACCCTTGACTGGCTCTGGGGCTGCTAAACTTTGACTCTTTCCAGGCCCAGAGACCACAGGACCTTCACTCTTTATAGGTGCTGTGACCATGGCACTTTGATCCTTCTGATGCTCCGGGACCAAGGGACCTGGATCCTTAGCAGGTGCTGGGACCACAGGACTTTGATCCTTCAGAAATGCTGGTACCATGGAACCTTGATCTAAAACTTTAGCTGGAACCATAGGACTTTGGTTCTTCACAGGCTCTGGGATCAAGGGACCTTGGTCCTTGGCTGGTTCTGGGACCATGGAACCTAGATCCTTGGGAGGTTCTGGGACCACAGGACTTTGATCTTTCAGGGATCCTGGGACCGCAGGACCTTTATCCTTTGGAGATCCTGGGACTACAGGACCTTGATCCTTTGGAGGTTCTGGGACCACAGGACCTTTATCCTTCAGAGGCTCTTGGACCACAGGGCCTTGACCTTTCAGCAGCCCTGGGACTATGGGACCTTGATCCTTTGGAGGTCCTGGGACCATGGGACCTTGATCCTTTGGAGGCTCTTGGACCACAGGGCCTTGACCTTTCAGAAGCCCTGGGACCACAGGACCTTGATCCTTGACTGCCTCTGTTGCTACAGGACCTTGATTCTTATGTGTCTCTCCGGCAGGTTGGACTGGGCTCCTGCAAAGGAGAAAAAGGTGGTCACTGTGAGGACAGAACTTGGGCCAGGGATAAGGCAGAGCACAGATTGCCTGATAAAACTTGGCCTAGTGGAGCTTGGGCAGGGTGGTTCTTATTGGCGAGGCAGGAGGAGAATCTGATTTCTGTGTTAGTAAAAAATGTGGAGTGGGTGAAGGGCAGGAACCAGTCATTCAGTGTGTTTGCCAATTGATTATAACCTGCATGTGGCACAGGGGACAGTGCCTGGGTGACAATGGCAGTACTGCAGCTGGATCTGGAGTCCTCCAGTGGGCATCCCAGTAGCCAGTCCAGCCCACACTCCACCCAGGCCTCTACTTATCCCTCGAGGCTTGCTGGTCCCATCCTGGGGCCATCTTAGCCTTCCACTCAGGTGATCCTACAGGCTGGACCACTCCGTCCTTGTTTTCAAGGGCTTCCAAGTTTCTTTTCTCCCTGTAACATTAAGAGCTGATTTCTGGGAAGGGCAAGGGGTCACCACATAACATGAAAGGGGGTAGTGGGAATGTCTTCCTTCTCACCCCCGGAAAGGGAAAAGTACTTATTACCAGTATTTTTTAGAATGGTAAGCACATGAGAATAATAAAAACTAGATCAACTTTAACTAGTTCCATTATTGCTTTTCAGTTTTCTAGAGACAGTACACCCCATTATGTCCTACAACACTCCCACCACACCCCACTTCTGGTAGGCAACTGGCTGGGACTCCCCATTCAGGCAGTGAGGGGGGCCTGTCCCTCCCTCTGTCCCCACTTGCATTTCCTCTACTCTCCTTGAACCCTTGCTCTCTCTTGCTCCAAAGCTTTTGGACTTATTTCCTGTAGCCAAGAGTCCTCACTGCAGCCACCTCCCCATCCTTTGACCCACCCACCTGCAGAGAGCATGTGACAAACACTGCCACACTCCGGCCTGGCCAGCTCTCATCCCTTCCTCAAAGGCCAGACTAAAAGCCACCATTCAAGAGAGGTATTGCTCAACTGGCGCCACAGACCTTGGCACCCCTAGGCACATCAGGACTTCCAAATCACTTCTCATATCTCATTTCAGAATACGGCAGCCCTAGGAAGCACGTGGAGATTTTATTACTCTAGATTTTAGATGAAGAAACTGAGGTCCAGAGAGGGCAAGTGATGGAGGCAGTGAGGGGACCCAGGGACCAAGGTCTGGGTCTTTCTGCCCTGGGATTGACTGTGGTCTTTCCTGCTCCAGGGTCTGTCACAGAGCAGGTGCTCAGTGCAAGGGAGCTCTAATTATTAGTCTTCTACTCTTCACCACAAGGTTTGTGAGCTCAGAACCACGTCAGCATCTTCACAGTTCCTCCCAGGCTTTCAGGAATAGTCTTACCTGCTTCTTGCAGCTGCTCCAGTGACACCTCCACCTGGCAACACTTCCTCACCTCATTATGGACTAATCTCTCTGGGCCTCCCTTGTCAGCTATTCGTTGGGAATAGTGAAATTCCTCCGAAGTTTGTGATGATGGAGGTCTGCACACAGAGTGCTTGGTACCAAGGCAGGATTGATCAGTTTTATGATTATTTTTTCTATTTATGTGCTTAGAAGTAAAATTATACAAATTTGGGCTGTTTTTATTCTTCTAAGTCATGATCTAGAAGGTTTTCACTGAATTTGGCATCTCAAGCTGCCTAAGAGCTGACCCCTGTCATCGGGGTCCACTGTGGCAGGCAGTCTGTCTGTCCAGTTCCCTTGCTGTCTCTGAGCATCACAGAAGCGGGGAGAGCTGAGGGAGGCCTCCTGGCTCAGCACAATGCAAAGTGCAGTTGTCCTGGCCATGAGGATAGAGCCAGGCAAGCCCGTTGAGGAGTATGCAGGATCCAAAGATGATATTAAAACCATTCTAGTCATTGGTAGCTAGCCAGAGAGGAAAATGAAAATCTGAATTCAGAACAGAATCAAGCAGGGAATTGATTAGAGGTATCCTCTCAGGCCATTAGGTGACCTGGGCACAGTCTTCTTGATGGGGTGACAAAGCTCAGAGGGGGCAAAAGACGGTGACCAGGGTTAAGCCTGATCTCAGGGGCCTGGGCTACAGAACTACCCCATTGGAAGGCCATGGGAGTGCCCTGTTGGCATGGAGATCATAAACAAGGCTGGCCCCTCAGCCATAGCCTTGGGCAGGAAAGAGTTTCTCTGGATGTTTGTGGCATTGCCTCCCATGACACCCCCCGAAACCTCAGTCTAATAAGCACTCTCAGCCAGCTGTTCACTAACCCCAAAATTGCGGGGATCAATCAACCTTGTACTGATTTCATTAGTAAATACTTTCCCTTAGTAGCTAAATGTCTTTAATCATGGGATAGTTTAGAATTAAGATTAGAACTGAAGGGCTGGGATTGTGACTCAGGGGTAGAGCGCTTGCCTAGCACGGGCCGGACCCAGGTTCGATCCTCAGCACCACATAAAAATAAAGGCATTGTGTTGTGTCCATCTACATCTAAGAAATAAATGTTTCTTTTTTAAAAAAAATTAGAACTGATAAGTTAATCCCAAACTATTAACTTTTTTATTGTATTAACTTTAGGAAAAATCTGCTTTGATTTAGCTTGAA
This sequence comes from Callospermophilus lateralis, assembly GCF_048772815.1. NCBI lineage: Eukaryota > Metazoa > Chordata > Mammalia > Rodentia > Sciuridae > Callospermophilus > Callospermophilus lateralis. The sequence continues at coordinate 148,574,424 of NC_135306.1, read as the reverse complement.
ACTATGCATAATGTCTAAGATAATTTGTCATATTAGAATAACAGATTCATCTTGTGATCATGTAATGGAATAATTAAGTTAAAACGATAATTTATTTTAGTTTTTCTTATGTACTTTTTTCTTTTTATAAAGAAGTTTTTAATATAATCAGGATATTAAATGAATAATTAAAACCTTTTTGGTGCCTGGGCATGGTGGCATACACTTGGGTCCCAACTACTGGGGATGTTAAAATGGGAGGATCACTTGAGCTCAGGAGTTCCAGACCTTGTGGGCAACATAGTGAGGCTTTGTCTCAAAACAAACCCTTTGCCACTTACCGTAAAAGCCTGAGCATTTACCTCCTATGTTTTATCATGAAATAAAATCTAGGGGTAAGATTGTTTGCCTGGCAATGGGTCCCTTTGTTGGGCAATTTTAGAATAAGCAATGTTGGATCTTTTAAGTAAGAAGACCAAATAGCAGAAACTCTTAACTTTTCTTCATGTTGAGAAAAGCAAAATTCAACTTCTTTGTACTATCAAAAATTCTGGTGGATGGCACTTGAGAAGAAAGTAAATAGCATTAAACCCTTCAACCAGCTGCCATCATGGCATCTGATGAGATGGAAGGAAAGGGAGACGGGACCAACATGTTTTCAGGGCACTTTTGGGAAGAAAAGGTTCTGGCTTTGCCCTGGCCCTGCTGGTGACAGATTGGCAGGCTGTTTCCTGCACAGGTCTAGGCAAGCCATTGATCTATTAAATGAGACTTATAATTTAAAGTTGAAAAATATAAGACAGCTATAAAAACAATAATGGGACTTTTGTGACAACCTGATACCCACCATATTTTTATGCTCCATTTATTTTAAAGTATTTATAATTTAACTTAAATTATTTAGGGGAGTTGAATTAAGTTATAAATAAGGTTCTTCCTAACAGACATTGTTACATCCCACTGGATTTTTTACTTTCTTACTTTTATAAATTAAGCATTCTTTTTTAACCCTGCATCCCTGCTTACTCCTTTTTTTTTTTTTTTTTCCTTCTTGTTGTGGTGCTTTGAACCCAGGGCCTTGTGCATGCAAGGCAAGCACTCTACCAACTGAGCTATATCCCCAGCCCACTTAAGCATTCTTTTTTAAAACCAAAATGACCTTGACAAGTTTTCCTATGCACAAAACTGCCCTCAGGGGCACCATGAAAACCTCATTGACACTGACTATCGCCACTTGGCCCCACAGTTCCCTGCCGGTCTCCCCATCTGTAAAATGCCCATCTCCTCCAGTGTGCTGGGGCTGCGATCGCAGTGCTGAGTGGAAGGGAGCATGGAACTTGACTGGTAGATGTGGGCTGGAGTCAGCCCTTCTCAACCACAGGCCAGCTGTCCTTGGGCATGGCTGACTTGCCCAACTGAATCTGATTCTCTGGGCCAGCTGCAGATACTCTGAAGACTGCACAGGACACAGGCCCTCTACCTCCCATCCTAGGCGCCTTATCAGCACTGACCTCTCAAAAGCGAGAAAGATCAGCTATGTTTAACTTGGCTTCTGTGCTGCTCATTGCCTAAGAGCTTAGGCAATTACCCAACCACACAGACCTTAGTTTCCCCACCTGTAAAATGGGGATAACAATAAAAGTGCTGATTGTTAGGACAGAGGATCAGAGGGTCCTGTTAGGCAGGCACCTGAAGTCATAATTCCTGGCATGTGTAGAGTGTTCAGGTATGTTACACAAATAAGTCTGTCCCCACGGTAATAGCAAGAACAGTTTATCTCCTTTGACCCTCATGCAGCATGGAGGAAGGCAGCCCTCCTCTGAGCCCTTCTCCCTGCCTTGTCCTCTCATGCTGTTTACAGTCTCTCTGTGCTGTGTCTGCTGTTACTGCCTCCTGGGTCACCTCTTCCACCCCTTTTCCCTGCAGAAGCCCTGGCTGACCTTGAAGGCTTGGCCTGGGTCCCACCTCCTCACAAGCTCCTCCTGTGTGTATATCTGCAGCATCGCTGTGCCGTCTCCCTCCACATTCCTGGGTGCCCCAGCTGCCAGGCTGCTCCCCCAGCAGACTGTGAGCTCCCCAAAGGCAGGGGCTAAGCTCCTCACCTGCAGTCCCATTGCCCAGCACAGCATCTAGAACAAGGAGTCCAAACAGGAAGATTGACTATCATTGCAGAAATCTAGTTTATCCTCTATTCCTGGCCCCATCCAGGAACCCAGTCATCCAGGGTCATCCTTGAGATCTCCCTCTCCCTTGAAACGCTCGCCTAACCTCCTTCTTGCGACCTCCAGTCCCATCTATCTCACCACCTCCCTTGCCATGCCGTCACCTCTCTAGACCACTGTCCACAGCCTCCTAACTGGAGTCCCAGGTACCATCTTCTTGGCCCTTCTCCAATGCATTCTCTACACTGAGATCCTAATCTTTCAAGAAAGCAAATCTGGTCCTGTCTCTTCCCTGCTCACAACCAACCTTTCAGTGGCTTCTCCTTTCATGAAGAATAAAGAGTAAGGTCTGTTCATGGTCATCCAGTTGAGTAGCCTACTCCTACCATCTCCCTGGCTCCTGTGCCCCAGCCCCCAGGGTCCTCCCTGTTCCTTCAGCCTGCCAGCTTCTTCCCATTTTTATGGCTTTTGCACATGCTGTGTCTCCTGGGAAATTCTCCTTCCCCTCCTCACCTGATTAAGCCTCCATATCTGTCTGCTCATTGGAGCGCTGCCCAGGGGGACCTTCCCTGAGCCCACAGTCGGTGGTGGCCCCACTACTGCTCTCCTGTCCCTGAAACATTCCTTTCTCTCTTTTTTCTTAGCAATTTCTTCCTCCCTTCCCCTCTCTCTCTCTCTCTCTCTCTCTCTCTCTCTCTCTCTCTCTCTCTCTCTCTCTCTCTCTTATTTTCCTGGCACCAGGAATTGAATCCAGGGGCCTTTAACCACTGAGCCCTTTTTTATATTTTATGTTGAGACAGGGTCTCACTGAGTTGTTAGGTCCTCACTAAGTTGCTAAGGCTGGTTTTGAACTCACAATCCTCCTGCCTCAGCCTCCTGAGCTGCTGGGATCACAGGTGTGCTCCCTGCGCTCGGCTTTGCAATTTCTTATATTCTTTTGGATTAATGTTCCTCCTACTAAATGGAAGTGTTTAAAGGGGAGGGACTAAGTCCGTTTTGTACGTCATTGTATCTTCTGTACCTAAAACTGTCTCTGACCCAGGGAGACCAGAGTAAATACATTCCAGTGAGTGTATAAAGAAGAGCCTTTTGGGCTAGGGATATAGCTCAGTGGTAGAGTGCCTACCCAACATGCATGAGGCCCCCAGTTCAATCCCCAGTGCAGAGAAAAAAAAAAAAAAGGCTTTCTGCTTTCTGTGACAGGTTCTGAATTCTTTGTAAAACTTAGCCTTCCAAGGTTAGGTGAAACATCCTAAGTCTGAGATACTTCACATACTGCTAATCTTGTTTCCATGGAGACAGTTAAGGCCTCCCAAGGACATACACACTGACATTGGATCCAGGCTTCACAGAGCCAGAGCGGCATCACAGGGCCCTGTCCTAGACCAGCTGGAGAAAGACCTGCATTGCCTTCCACTGACTGCTGTTCTTGCATACAATCCTGATCCTATAATCTGCCCATGTGTATTTTTTTTCCCTTCCAGATCTTCTCCTATTTTACTATCAAAGCAGCCCAGAACTACGCAGCACTCCCAGCACAGGGCCCTGTCCTAGAATCCTCTGCCTTCCGCAGGGTAGAAATGCCCCAAGGAAGAAAGAGACACTTATTAACTGGGCAATAACTACCTGCCAGACCTGTGATAGATGTTTTAACATACACTGTTACATGTGATGTTAAAAATAACCTCTTGGAGGAGAAAGTGCACCAATTGGCCAGAGGCTGGTAGAGCCGAGTTCCAATGTTGACCCAGCTCCTTAGCCACAGGTGGCCATTATGGCCACACCAGTCTCCAGACTCAGTTTCCTTATCTTTTAAAAGGGGATTAGCTGGGTGCTTGCAGAGTGACTCCTAGAATACAGGCATGTTTAGTAAATGGTAGGCCCAAAGAGGGACTTAGCGATCTGGTTAGAGAGGGCAAGCAGCTCTCCTACAGCCACACAGCAAATGCATAGTCAGCTCCAGATGAAAGCACTGGCCTTCCAGCCTCAGGGAGTGGGTAGAAGGAGTGAGCACACTCACTTGGAGCAAAGATGGTCAGGATAGGAAGAGTGGGGACCAGGCCAATGATGCCACAGTGGACCCAGGAAGTAGGTACCAGACAGGGTGATATCATGGCTTTGTTCCCTGCCTGCCCGCCTCCATGGGCCCTGCACATGTGCCCTTGTTTGTTAGAGACAAACAAAACTCCTAACCCAGAGATGGAACACTGCCTTGGGGGATTGGAAGGCTCATTATTCTTAGGAAGGATCTATAAGAGTCAAGAAGCTCTCTCCCCTCTCTCTCCCACAGGACTCTGTGGGAGCCTCTATTTCAGTAATTGACATGTTGTTTGGTTGTTATCTAACTCTCCTGCTAGACTGTGGGGCTCTTTTTGTTTTTCTGTGTCCTGAGTACCTAGCAGCATCTGACTGACAGAAGTACCTGGCCTCCCGAGTGCAAGTCTTGAATGACTGGTATGTATGTGACTTTTTCTCTTTATTCTCTTTTATTTATTTTTTCTTTCATCCATTCATTGGACAAAATCTAGTAAATCCCTACTCTGTGTTAGGCTTGGGACTGGAAGCACAGAAATGAGACCTGGGCTTTGCCTTGAACAGCCACCAGAAAGACTGTTAAGCATACATTCCAAACACCTGCCACACCCAGCACGGGGTGTCACCCCAGCACTGCCCCCTGAACCCCTATCAGCCTGTGTCTCTTCAGAGACTCCAACGGATATTTAAGAGACAAAGACATCCTTGGCTGGAGAAGTCTTCCCTCTCTGTTTCATGGAAGCACAGCTCCATAGAGCTGAACCAAAGGGCAGGCCGCGGGGCAGTGGGGCCTTCTGGGCCTCTGCTGCTGTCCCCTGTCACCTGGCTGGGCTGTCTTTGGGGTCGGCACCTGCCCCAGTGAGGTGGCCTACTCCTTGGTGACCACTGGTTAGACCTGAACTTCTAGAAACTTGTGTTCCCTGCAGCTCCACTCTGCACAACCCTGCCCTGATCCAGGCCTTGAACTCTGGAGCTGCCCTCTTGGGGACACTCTGCTGCCTGCCCCAGGACAGCCTTTCAGAGATTTAAAGTGGCAGCAGTTGTGTCCTAATTCCTGGCCTCTCCGTGTAAGACAAGCGTCACAATAGTTACACACTTGGCTACCAGAGCCCTCACTATCCCACCTGGCGCCCTCATAACCTGTCTCGGTCAATTCCCATCCCTTGAGTATGAGCCCAGAACTGAAAGCCACACGGCAGGTGAGGTCTCCAAACAGGACACACCCCTCTGCTCTGGACCCCATGCCCACTCACCAGCCCCTGCCACTCTGCTGCTTCTCAGGTCTGTGGAGCTGGCTGCCAGCCACCCACCACCCCTCTGCCTATGGAAGCCACCTCACTGACAGAAGATTCAGTTCCAGGGCCACTTCCTCAGTGGGACCACTGCTGACACCCAGCCCTCAGCTTCTCCAGTGTTCCCACAGCCCCCCACCCCAGCTGCCCCCTCACTTCAGTTGTCAACTGGTTCACAGCTGCCTCTGGTCTGTGCTCCAAGGGCAGGGACCACCACGTCTGCTGCTTCTCTCTTTCCCTTCCTACCTCCCTCTTTCCTTCCCCTTCTCTCTTTTCTCACCTTCTTGCTTTCTTCCTTTCAAACAAAATGTTTCTATAAATATTTTTAAAGAGCCTACCATGTGCTAGGCCATGGAATATAGAAGAGATCCAGAAAGTTCCAGCATTGGGCTGGCACATAGTAGGTGGTCTTAAAAAAACTCATACAAGATCAACTGCTGACAATTACATTTACAGGTGGCACTGTAACCATCTTAGCAGCCTTTTCTGTGTCTTTCGGGATTTCTAGGAGGACTGTACACACAACGTGGTTTTTGGTTCTCACAACGCATCAGGTTGCAGATAGAGCTCATTCTCTCATCCATTTTCCGGAACTGGAAAACAGGCTCAGAAAGGGGTGTAAGTTGCCAAAGGTCGCATAGGGAGCATACAGCAATGTCAGAACCTTAACTGAAGAGCTCATTCTCTACAAATACAGAGATTCCAAATTTGCTGCATCTGAACCAGGTTCCACATAAGCTGACCCGGACTAGTTCTGGCTGGAGCCAGTGACTTCTACAGGTCTCTGATCAGAGCTCCCAGTTGCATTTACTGAGATATTTGTCCTTTTGGGCTAAGCCCCCAACAATTGCCTGGCCAGTCCTGCATCACCTCAATCCTAATTCTATTACACGACACCACCACCACTACCACCCCACTCCCCGACCCTGGCTGACTTTGCCCCTGGCAAAGAAGACATCCCCAGAAAGCAGTGTCTTCTTGGCCTAGGAGTGCCCATCCCCACTCACATCATGAAGCTCTACCTGTGTGGCTGCCAGTCAGTCTACCAGCCTAGGGTCACAGAGTCCTCCAGATGTGGCTCATCACCACCAGAAGAGTAGCTAGGACCACAGCTAGACACATATTGCCACCACAAGGCTTAATTCTGGGTTGAGTTCGGGAGTGACCTGTGCTGATCAAACCCTGCATCTGTGACCTTCACATGACTCGTTTTCCACAAATGAGTGTTTGGAGTGGTATGTTTGGGAGAGAATGAGGAGACTCCTGTTCAGGAGGATGTGTGCCTTTTTCCCAACAGGAATCCCAGTGACGGCCCAAGGACCAGACAGAGGATGCACTCTAGAGTCACCCAGACCTGGCTTCAAATCTAGCTCATCACTTATAAGTTGTGTGACTTTGTTCTTAATCACTCAGTTTTGATTTCTTTGTCTGTGAATGGGGAGAACAATGGACTCTAACTTTATTCTAAGGAAGAAATTAGGCCAAATGCCTAAAAGCCAAATAAATGTTCCATCCCTTCCTGTAGACTGGGCCAACTCTGCATTTCATAAAAGCCAGACCAGAGACCTGGGGCAGCTTTCTACCTTTTCTACTCGCTGGGTCCCCTCCGGGAGGAAATGCTCTAGTGAAGATCAGCGGAAGGGTTGTACTAGGTCCGCAGCGGGTTGGGGGGCTGTTTTCTGCCCTGCTATTTACTTATTTACTTATTTTACTGTTGTTAAATGCTTTTCCTAAATTTTTATCTGCTAAGAATAAATAACTAAAATCCCAGTTGCACCAGCAATATTGTAAAAAGCATTCTTCGTTGTGTTAACACAAAGAAAACAAAGTCAAGGGCAAGATTGATGGTCTCAATGGGCCACTAGGAATCTGATAATCCTTTTAATGACCCTTTTTAAAAAGTAAAGGGCCTGGACTAGGGCCACCAGACAGAAATGGCTCAGTTCTTGTCTCATTCTGTGCTCCTGGGAATTTAATAATCCATTTTTGTCTTCCCCTTCTCCCCACTAAAGCAAAGGATGGGATCTGGAGCAATCTATCAAAATTGGCTTCATGTGTCCAAAGGAGATCAATTCAAATGAACACGTAATTGCAAAAATGGAATCTATACAAGGTGATTTATAGGGTCTGCTGAGGGAGGAGAGACCAGAGAGATGAAGGGCTGGGGTTGGGGAGGCAGGTGGCAAGAGCATCTCTAAATGGTCTTAACCTCAGGCCAGCGTGTGGCAGAGGGAGTGGATTTTCCCTGGGTGGCCCCAGCTACCACACAGTTTGGGACCAGGGGAGATAAGTAACTGGGCAGTAATGGCCAGCAAGAACTGAAGTATTGACAGAGCGTGACGCTTCCCCATTTACAGAGGACTTCATCACGCACCCCTGTCAGCCTCTCATAACAGTCCAGCTGATTCTTAATCCCAATTCTTAATCCTAATACTCTTCCTATTTGCTGTCCCAGACTCCAAAAACAACCAGGCTCCCGTAACATGCTATCCTTTGCTGGCCCAATTCCTACTTCCCGAACCTGAGAAACGAATTGATTTGGAGAGCAGTGGAGACTACTATTATTATCACCTCTTTGAGGCTTAAAGAAATCAACCAGTGGCAGTCACACAGCTAGCAGAAAGCAGAGCTTGGATTTAGAACCAGGACTGTTGGCTCTATTCTGAGTCCTTCCTTCTAGGATGTGGCCCTGGGGTGGGATAGGGAGAATGCCTTTCTGTCATCACAGAATTAAAGGCTCTGCACTGGGCAGGGGGTAGGATGAGGTAACCTCTTAAGATTATCCTGTAATTAAGAGCTCATGAATTTATGAAATCAGGTCTGTTTAGAAAAAGTGACTACATAAAGTGCAGATGTATACTGGCCAGAACAGAAGCTCTGCCATTGCTGTGATGCATCTCAAAAGCACCTCTTTCATATGAGCAGGGAAAGTCACTAGACAGAATAAAGCCTTGTGGAGGCACCATGGTGACTATGGAAGCACAGGATGAATATGGTCATTCACACATTCATTCATTGTCCATTCAACGAATACTCCAGAAGACATTCTGTGTGATAGGCATCAGGCTGGGAAGTAGGCTACAAAAATGGACAAAATAAGCTTGACCTTGCCCTTGGGGGAAACGTGATCCAGTGGCAGACACACACATGAGCGGATGACACAGGATATATGGTAAGTTCTGTGATGAAGACACACACAGTGAGCATCTTACCCAGCCTGGGAGGTACGGAAAGTTTTCCTGGAGCAGTCCCCTGAGCAGAGTCTTGAAGGATGAGTTAGCCAGGTGAGAAGCAGGAGAAGGGCATTCTGGGCAGGCGGGACAGCGTGGGGAAGGTATGGAGGTGAGAAGCAGCATGGCGCACTGAGAGAACAACAAGCTTCTGCAGGCCACCAGGAGCCCACGGATGGTTGGAAGCAGGGTGTGACATGGTCGGATTTGCAAGTCTAAAGATCCCTCCAGCAGCTTAAGCCAGTAGCAGTGGCAGTAATTTATTCCTCTCAGCCTCTGAAATTCCCTTGGCCTCAGATAAGATGTCTGGGGCCATCTGTTGAGATAGTTATATACAATGCCAAGTTAACAAGTGATGGGCGGCCACTTACATGAGGACAGAGGGCAGAAACTCAAGCTCAATTTCACTGTTTGAAATAAAAAACCCAAAAAGATGGCCTGTCATCTGATACTCCAGGTATCAGATGACAATTTTCTTTTGGTATCTCTAGTACCAAGTGTATTTCTGGTGAATGAAACTCTGTTGGACCGTTCTGTTCTGTAGTTATTTCAGTCACCTAATCAGTTAAGGAAAAACACTGTGTATTTGACTGAGACAGTGATCAGTCCAGTCAAGATGTTTGAGTCAGTGGTGTGTGAAGACCTGATCCAATCCTTATTTTCCCTCAGTTTGTGTCTAAACTCGGGGATTTGAAGAGGGTGCTGGGTGCTGGGCAAGCCAGCTGGAGGGCGAATAGCCCAACCACAGGGTGGTCCTGAGGGTTGAGGTGCAGTTTTCACTGAGTCCCACTTGTCTGAAACCTGACTCACCTCAGGCCAGCCCAGCCTCCTTCAGAAGAGGGCAGAAAAAGCTCGACTGTGGAAGGGAAGACCTGGCCCCTGGTGCTTCCTTTCCTTTGAGCTTCACTTTTCCATCTGTTACCTGGGGAAAACCTTTGCTCCACAGCATTGGTGGGGCAGGGTCGGGGTGGGGGTGTGGGGTGCTCAATGAAACAACAGAAAGAAATGCTTTGTAAGCAATCAAGAAATGAAAAATTTTAGAACATTATTCAGTCTGTGGGCTCACGGTAATGCAATAGCTGGAATGCTTGAGAAGTGTTCTTCTTTAGAGTGTGTACCATGCACAGCGAGCGCATATGTACTGCTTCTCCATTGGCAAGAAATGGAACTTGTGCCTTCCAAGTACTATCAAGGGAGGGGAAGGGCCTGAAATGCTGTGTTTAGTGTCCACTCTATGTCCTACCACCCTCGTGTCATGTCCTTCCCACTCTGCTCCCCTGAGCCGAGTACTAGTGCCCCCATTTCCAGAGGAGGACACCAAAGCTCAAGAGGCTGGTGAAAGGCCTATGCACAGATTCCATCCACCTACAGGGTGACGCCTAAGGGCATTGCCACCATCCGCCAGAAGCCACACAGTAAATATTAAAGCGTGCAAGGGTGCTGGCCTTAGTTCTCCCTGTTATGGGTGTTCTAAGATGGACTGGGTGTCGCGAGGAAGCGTGTGCTCAATGGTGGGTGGTGCCTGCCTGGTTCTGCAGGTACCGTCCAGGAGAGTCTATATCCTGCCTTTGAAAGAGCTGACTCTCCTGACCCGTGTCCTCCGAGACCAGTGTCTCAGCAGTGCCAGCTTCAGTGGGGCTGGGGTGGAGCCTTGCTTCAACTGTGTTGGTCCCTAGGCTACCTCCTGAGAACATGAACTGCTGTACGACATCCGAGCAGTAAAAGGACCTTGTGACCACGATGGCATGCCAAAGGCGTCCATAGCCCTTGTGACATGGGACCTGACACAGCTGCCCAAACCTGTGAGACACAGGTTATAAAATCTTAAACCCCAGTGAAAATAGAAAAAGAGGGAAGAATTTCACTAAGAATATACAAACTTTCAGGAAGAGTTGAAATATGCTCATAACTAATTTAGCAAAAACAATGATCAATTTTAGGGCTTGATTCTCAGCACCACATAAAAATAAAATAAAGATGTTGTGCCCACCTTAAAAAAAAAAAAAAAAAAAACTAGACGGAGACTGGGGCTGGGGCTCAGTAGTAGAGCGCTTGCCTGGCACATGTGAGATGCTGGGTTCCAGCCTCAGCACCACATAAAAATAAATAAATAACATAAAGGTATTGTGTCCATCTACAACTAAAAATATAAAAAAACAAAAACAAGACTGCTGGTTTCAGTTGCTTGTTTTCTGCTTTAGGAAGGCAACTTGAGCAGCAGGTTGGGCTCTGGGCAGCTGCGAGAGCACAGGGTCGGGTGGGGTGGGGAGTGGCGGGTGCTGCAGGTGTGAGGTGGAGCCTTGCTCACCGGGCAACCCAGGGAAGCCGGCCAGACCTCCGCCTCCTGCCTTCCCTGTTGCCCAGGTCTTGCCCTCCCTGGGTTCTGAGTGTACTCCCTTCTCTTATTCTTCAGGTTCGTCTCGGTGTCTTATTCGTGTGTGTTTCTGTGTCTTTTTTTCTGCCTCTCTTCCCACCTCTCTGCTTCTCTCCTGTCTTCCTTACCATCTCTCTCAACCCCTACTTTGTCTTTCCCCATTAACTGACCTAAAGAGATCTGACTAGTATGTATTTGTTTCATGTATTGAACCGTTTTTGTGTTTTCTGCATCATACAGAAGTGAACAGGTGAATGGAATTTTTCTAATCATCTGGAAAACAAATATATAATGGGTTTTTAAAAATTATTACCCTTGATTGATTCTTACCACTGCCTCCCCACCCTCACCCCCCCCAAAAAAACCCCTTAGAAATCAGGGCCAGCAACAGAATAAAAGTCCCACCCTAGGGCTCCTAGCCTAGAGCCGGAGAGGACCTGTGGCAGTTGCCAATGCAGCGGGAGGGGGGATAAGCATGGCGGTGGAGCATGCGGGGTGTGGGCGCCACCTGGGTGGGTGAAATGGAGATCCCAGTCAGCAGCCACTGTCTCATGGCACCAGGCCTTTCCGCCACTGAACTCTGGCACTCTCCAGCCTTTGCCCTTTCCCTCCCAAATGAACTACCCCCATCCCAACCGAACCTGAGCTCCCCCCAGGGGGGTGTGACCCCTCCACACCTTTGCTCATAGAGACCCCTCTGCCTGGCATGCCTTAGCCACCCCCGGCTCTGTTCACCTGGTCAACACCTACCCATCCGCTGAAGTCCTTCCTGATCCACAGAACCAGCTAGAACGGATTCCTCCTTCATGCCCCACTGTGATCAGAGGCAGAGTCTCAGTCATCCTGCTTCCCTAGTGCCCAGCACGGAGCCTGGCACACACAAGGTATCCAATCAATACATGTTGAAAATGAAGAGAATGAAGTCTTTTGCCTCCCACTTTACCAGAAGGATAACAAAGTGGGAAAACTTGGCCCTAGCACTGAGGTTCTCCCCTGGTCCCCCACCCACCTTCCTATCCCCAGACCTTTTCACCTGCATACTCTGCACCCCCTGCACCCCCATATCCCACCACCCTCCGAGGCGCCCTCTGCCACAAAGTCTTCCACGACTCCCAACCCCCAGAGGAAGAAAGCTGTCCTTCATCTGAGCTCCCAACTACCTGATCTGTCGTGACCTCTTTTGGGCCTCTCTGGTGGCTTTTCAGCACCCCCACGATAGGCATACGCGACTGCAGTCCCCATGCCCACATGGAAAGCCAGCCCCTGGAGGTGAACCCTCTAGAATGACCATAGATTAAATGAGCAAGTGAAGACAAGCCTGCCATCCCTTGCAAGGAGAATGGCCAGAACCAGCATTGCTCCTGGTTCCTCACAGGGAGGGCTGCAGTCGGAGCCCAGCCTCCCAGCACAGCAAGGCCGTGCGGGGCGCAGGGGTCACCCATCCGGAGACAGGGGATCAAAACATTACACTACCTTTTTGGCCAGTGCGTCTCCCGGTCCATCTTCGCCTTTCCCAACACTTAGTCTGACTGCTTGCCATTAGTATCTGAGGCAATCTAAAAGAGTCAAGCTGCATTATGGAGTTGCCCAGGACAACTGCAGGGCACAGCTCGTGGAGAGGGGCTCAAATGCCAAAGGTTGCTTCCTTCACCTACTCAGCTGGGCCTCACCAAGGAAATAAGATCAAGAAAGTGGTGTTCGTCTTTAGCATTTATTTATAATTGGAAAAACTGTTCGGTTGTCTGTTTTCTGAGCAAGCACAGACCACAAGCACGTCACAATCAATTGGCTATACATGAATATTTTTGTCATTCTCTTACTAACAGCGGGAATGAGATAGCACCAAGAGAGGTGTGCGCTACACGTTACATAGACAATCTGTGGTATGCAACAAAACCCAGGCCACAAAATCGCAATTAGACACTTCCTGTCTGCCTCAGTGAGGCACAGCTATATGGGCTGGTCGGGATCCTGGGCAGAGAAGACAGAGCTGGGGAAGCCAGCGCATAGCTCTGCGGGGATTTCTGCAGGCGGGCCAAGCAGACGAGGGCCAAGTCTCTGTCCCAGCCCTCTTGCTGGGGGTAGGAGCAGCAACCACAGAGAAATGTATGCAAATGAGCAGGACAGGCATTGGAAGCTCGGTCACCTCCAGAAAGGCAACACCAAACACTGCTTGAGGAACCAAGATCAGTTTCGTTCAGTATGTTCAGGATACAGAACGAGACTGGCTGAGTTTTATTTGTAAACAGTAGAAATCAAAGGAAATTTCTTGCCAGGAAAGTGACACATTCAAGAGTCAAAGTGAACCACAAAGTTTTCTCAGGTGGGTGTGTGACAAAGAAGGGGGCATTGACAGGTTGAAAAGGAGATTATACTGTCATCTAAAGCCTTGGGCAGGGCAGGGTAGGAGTTGCAGTCCCTGGGGCTGCAAAGTGGTTGCAAAAGCCTGTGAGGCCCTTGAAGCAAACCCTGACTTGGGCAACACCAACTTGGCTCAGCCACTATACATAGGGGACCATCAGGTGCATTCTTCTGGCTGTGCTGCTGTGGAGACAGATTTATTTATACTGCCTACCGAGTCTAGCACAGTGCTGACACAAGGCATTCGATATGTGAGTGACCCCTGAATGATCCCCTGTGCGTCCTAAACTCTGATTCACTGGATCTGCAAAATGCTCCGAGGAGAAATCCAAGCTGTAGCTAGCATCCACGTGTCTGGCTAATGCTGAAATCTTAAGAGAATGACCAATCTGCAAATTCTCTGGATACAGTTAGATCAAGTTGTTAGAGTTCCCTGGTAAGTTTTATGATTAGCTAACAAGTTGCCGGAAACAGTACTGAGATCTATGCCAGTCACTTCCGGATAGGCATTTAAAATTTGTGATTCATAAGCGCTGGGACTCGCCAGCATTTCCTGCCTTCGGCACTTCTCCTTCACAGGCCACGCCCTGAGGGAAAGGAAGGTGGCAGTGGCCTGAACAGACTCTTCTTTCTGGTTTTCCTGTTTTATTAAAACCAGGCCTGCGTAGCACATGCTGTGTTAGTTTGCAAAGACCTTCTCAACCAGCCCAGCAACAAACAAAATAGAACACAGACACTTTGCTGCCTGGGCAGTGAGAATAAGAGAGCCCGGGAGCTCTGCTGCTTCTAACCTGGGAGGACCCGGAGGGGCTTCTGAGGTATGGAGCTGGGAGACCTCCACTCTTCTCCTCCAAAACAAAAAGAAGGCACCCGGGCAGAGGCTGCGTGTTGGCCACAGCCCAGCCATTCAGAATGCTGGGGAAGATGGCCTTCGAGGACAGGAGCAATCCACACCTCACATTTGCAAATATATTCTTTCTGGTAGACACTTGGGGTTCCCTCACAAGCACTGGGGATCTTTCACAATGACTCCCTAATTCCTACAACACAACTCTAGCACAGCTATGGTGGCACTCACCTCCCCCAGGGCTTTGGCCACATAGACACACATCACAGAATACATTGAGAGCTGCTTTTTAAAATTTCCATCAATGAGGTCAAAAAGACCTGCCGGATATTTCACAGGGTCCTCTCCTAGCCTGCGGCTGTGTCACAGAAACCCCCGACCTGAAGTTCGGCACTGGCACCGCTGGCCTCTGTGGAGCAGAGCAAGACCCTTCAGCGAGGGAGGGTCAGCACCGCCACGCCTGCCGCTGCGGCATCTCAGGAACTGAAAGCACGCACTAAGTCCTCTCTCCCTCCACCTTGACCCTTCATCCTTAGTCGCCCTCGACCTGTCACTCTGCAATGCTGGCAGCCTGCCGAGGACAAATGGGAAGGCAGTCTCCCACAGCTGTGGCCTTCCTATGACACCTACAACACCTACGACACCCACCCTTTACCACCGCTGGCCTGGTCTCCGTCACCAGGAGCCTATCTATCACTTGGTGTACAATTTAAAGCCCACCAGTAGGAAACAAAACACAGGCACACACTTCTAACAGAAGATTCTAGAAGATTAAAGTTAACAGACAACTCCATTCCATTGACATTAAGGCCAAGGTTGCTTTTTCCTTCGTTTTATTTCTAACATTTCCACAAATGTTGTCAATCATGAAGCATAAGCTGAGCTTCTATAGCACTTGATCACCCTCTAAACTTTGGAAAAGAAACTTCATCTAAAGTTCAAAATCAACCAGTTGACACAGAGCTTGGGAGGAGCAGGAGGAAGAGACCCTACAGCAGCCATTTCCAAGCCCCACCAGGAGGTGGGCTTGGAGCTGGCTGAGTACGGTCCCCAGGGGGAGGCACGGCCAGTGCACAAGGCTTCCTGGTGTCCCAGGGTCCCGAGGCTGACATAGGCCACCCTCAGGAAGAGGCATGGCCCTGTGTGTGAACCAGGGCTCCTCCACTAAAAGAACAAAACCAAAGCGTTCCTGGAACACTCAGGACCCAGGCAGAGGGGAAGTCTCTAATTAATTTTGTGGCCTTTTTGTTTGTTGGTTTAAAAAAAAAAAAGAGAGAGAGAGAGAAGAATAAAAGGAAAGTGCAGTGACATTTACTCTTTAGCCTCAGCCAGTTTATTGTTCATCTCTTTGCTTTGCTCCTTGTCGTCGGGCTTGGTGGCACTGGGACTCTCTGTGCTCTTTTTCTTGGCAGCCTGGCCCGATGCCACCTGCTTGTCTTTGGCCTTCCTCGGGGGCTTATGGCTCGCTGAGGTCTTTTTTGGTTTGGAACTCTGAACACTAGGTTTCTCCACCTGTATGGAGAGACAGACGGACCGCAAATACAGAAACACAAAGGGAGGGAGTGGGAGAGAGGATTCAGAGAGAAGAAGACATTACAGTATTAATCAAAGGAAAACGGGGAGCAAGTCTGACACGGGAAGCACAGTGGAGGAAGGACTCCAGTGACACTGGCCTTTTGGTTTCTCTGTCTGAACTCCCTGGTTAGTCTCTATGGCAGCACTCTCTCTGGCTGCATGGACTCCTATCCCCTCCCTAGGTGGCCCCCTCCCCAGATGGCAGGCGGGTCACTGTTATGCTGCATCTGCTGTCCCTCCCTGTGGGAATATTATACCTCATCACCTTGTTCAACTCAGGCACAGGCATATGATTTCCTGTAGACCTTGAAATGTGAGAAGGGACGTGGGTAACCTCCAGGCCAGGACTTGAGAGTCAGCCTGTGCTTCCAATGCTCTCTGCGCCTCTGCTCAGAGTGGTGCGCTTCATCACCCCAGGCCTAGGCTGAAGAGGCATGAGGAGCAGAGATTCAGCCCACCATCATGGTGAGATGGGAACGCACATGGAGAAGTGTTCTTATTGAGATCCTTTGAGCTGGGATGTGTCCAGCCTCACCAGGCCATTGGGCCTGCACGGCCAGCCACATCTCTGATGGGCCACCTCGACAATTTCTCCCAGAGCAGCTGCTCCAAGCCCAATTCACTCTCCCTGGGATCCCTCTTCTAACTCTTCCCCCTTGTTCTGAGGACACAGCCTGCTCTTTCTCAGAGAACTCTGGAGCCACTGAGCATGATGGGTCGATATGCTACTCAGGCCCATTGATTTCTAGATTTAATTTCCCCTATCTTTCCTCCTTCCTCCACTGAAATCTTCTTTTGTTCAATGCCAACCCCATGTCTTGGGTCCCACCGCATCTGTGGGTGGGACATTGACTTGCTGAGTTCCTATGATTTTCAGTCACCCTTGATCTGCAAAGAAGGTAAGCAGTCATCCTGGTTTGTCTGGAATGGAGAGGTTTCCTGAAATGTTTCAGGCAATGGGTAATTCCTTTACTTATAAAATGGTCCTGGCCACTTAGGAAACTCCAACTGAGTTCTAGACTTTAGGACAAAAGCAGAGAAAAGATGGTTTGGGTTCTAAAGGTATTTAGGTTGTCAGATGTTTTCTGCTATTACATGCAGGAGAGATGATGTGTACCCAATTCCATATGGTCTAACATCACAGAATAAGGCTGCTTGGCATGTGCGATTCCCACTCACAAGCTCCATCTCCAACCTCCTTCCCCCGAGTATGAATTCACACTGAGATACAAATCAGGTAGGGTAGTGTTGTAAGAAAACTCCCGAATACACTTTCCCAAACTGTTTAGTAACTAATGACAGAGTGTGTCTTGCAGCTGATGTGACAGGTGTGCTGTGACGGTGAACCCTGCTGGTGGATGGTGTGTTATCAAGGGAAGAATGAGAGGGTGGCTGTGTGCACACCTGGGAGGAAAAGAAGGGGCTGAAATGGAATGGGGTGGGGGGAAGGGCCCTGCGGGGGGCAGAAGCACAGCTATTTTTAGATGAAGGAATTTACAGCTCAGGTGAGATTTCCTGCTACTTCTTTTCTGAATCTCTCAAATGCAAAAGCTAGTTCTCTGGAATTCTGCCCACATTTAAGGTGTTTTTTTGTTTGTTTGTTTTGTTTTGTTTTAATCTCAGGTAATGGTTCTTTCTAACATCTCCTTATTTTATTTTATTTTTTGCAGTGCTGGGAATGCAATCCAAGGCCTCACACTTGCTAGACAAGAGCTCCATCACTGAGCTACATCCCCAGCCCTTTTCATTTATTCTTAAGATTTTGAGACAGGATCTCACTAAGTTAGCCAATCAACCTTGAACTTATGACCCTCCCAGCCTCAGCCTCTCAGTAATAGTTGGGATCACAGGCCCCACAGCTAACATTTCCTTTGAATTTAACAAAGGTTCCTGTTGAAGATGCCCGTGGGTCTCAGTGTGCTAAAAAGGAAAGGAGCCCTTGGGGCCGGCCAGTGTCTGCGGTGCCCACTCCCAAGCTCTGCTTGGTTTACCTTTCCAGTCCAGGCTGTGCTGAAGGGTTCCCCACAAGATCTGTCTCACCTTTGGGGGTTCCTTGAAAGGTTCGCTATAGAGGCTGCGTATTCTTCTGCGATCCATGACCTTATTGTCAGCTGCTGTTGGCTTATTGGCCTCCCCCTTGAACTGGGCGCTGTAGCTGGTCTCATGAGCCATCTTGTCATCTGGGGGCTTGTACTGAGGCTTGGCTTTTATTGGTTTCACAGGCTTGATGTCTGTCCATGCTCTGAATTCATTCCTGTTGGTGAAAGAAAACATAAGTGATAAAAAACATTGTTTGCCTGGAAGCAGGGCTCCTGACTCGGGCTGCACACAGCAAGCTCTCAATTAGTGCTTGTGGCACTGAGCGTGGCTGGAGAGTTAATGCCATTCTTTGATCTTGGCAAGTGACAGGTGTCTTTCTTGCCAGGCGGACCCAGGTTGTAGCAATAGCAGTAGTGTTTTGGCGAAAGTGCTTGAGCTCCCTCCTAGTTCCACACTGCAGACAGGCAATTCGAATCTTTAGACCTCATTTCCCAGTTTCTGAAATGAGGCTGAAAACACCCAGCCCAGGCAGTCATTAGTTCAACAGATATTGGATGCTGCTATATGCAAAGCTAGAGTTGTGAAATGAGACAATGTATTAGGCTTACTACCAGCTCTAATGTAGCCTACCAACGAATGCCAAATTCCTTCCCCCTTTCTCACAATGAAGAACTTTTGTTCTGTAGATTCCTTTTTTAATTTTTTCATTTTGGGTGGGTTTTTGGTGCTAGAGATCGAACCCAGGCCCTTGTGCATGCAAGACAAGCACTTTACCAACTGAGCTATATTTCTAGTCCCCCTTTTTAAATTTTTTTAACAAAGGATTGAACCCAGGGTCATTTAACCAACTGAACCACACCCCCAGCCCTATTTATTTTTTATTTTGAAACAGTGTCTCACTGAGTTGCTGAAGACCTTGCTAAGTTGCTGAAGCTGACTTTGAATTTGCAGTCCTCCTGCCTCAGCCTCCCAAGCCACTGGGAGACCTGAGCTTTGGTAGGTAACTATGGCTGGTGCTCAACATTCCTGGGGGCCAGCCCCAGGCCTGTGTATAGAGCCACCGGGTTCCTAAGTCTAATCATGACAGCCAACTGAACCTGAAGAAGGTGGAGAGGGAGGAGGAGAGATGAGGAAAGGACCAAAAGAAGCCCTGATGCCTGAGTAGGTGGGTGCTGTTGACAGAATCAGGAAGGTCTCAATTCCCATCCCATGCTCCTCCCATGTGCACCACTGTGCCTGGCTGTTCTGGAGAATCTTAAGGGTCTTCCCTTTAAGCAGCAGTGCCAGAACCGAAACAATCGAATCAACTTAGATGAAAATTTTGTGAAACGGCTCAGCGTTTATAAGTCTTAAAGAAGCCGCATGCACTGAACGTCATGGGGTATCACAGCTAAGACTTGTGTCTGGGTGTGAATCTAGGAGAGACTCCGTGTGCTCCGGTGTGAACCGCTGCCGGTTGGTCTGTCGGCCTGTCAGCTTTCCTGTTTACAGCAATCCCTCTCTGCCTTTCTGATCTGTCCTAGGGCTGGAGAAGAGATGGCCAACAGTGTTGAAAACAGGGCTGCCCTTGAAGGTGGACAAGGTCCTCCCTGTAAGTGTGTGCCATTTACTGCAAAGCTCTGGGCCCTGAGGCCTTGATGGGGTCTGCTTCCTTTGGGGGCCATGAATAAGGAGTAGTTAGTGCAAGAATCTGCAGAGTTGGGTTCCTCCAACGGCCCCTTCACCCTCACTGACTTCCTCCTCCAGGTCGCAGAGAAAGGGGGCCACAGAAAGACTTTGGTCTGCAGGAGAGAACAGCCTCTCCAAGGCCTCTCCCACACTGAACATTGTTTTCTCATTTGTAAAATAAAAGAATTAGGCTAACCTTGTCCCAGAATGTCCTTCTAACTCTAATACTCTCAGCTATTAAGACCAATTTGGCAACACTAAGCCTCTAGCTGGTGGTTTGACCTCCTGCTCTCTGGATATCTCTAGGACTGGCTCCTATGTGAAGAGAGGGGCCGCTACCTCTAAGTTTCCAGTGCAGCCTGGGCCACCACCTAGATGCCCAACCAACACCTCCGACTCAGTGTCCCTAAACCCCAACCGTCTGGTCTTCCTCGCTGACTTGTCTTCTTCAGGGTTCCCTCGCTGCTCATCTTCGCCCACTCATTCACAAAATATTTCCAGAGTTCTTGCGCTCTCCCTTTCAGGAGGTTGAGAGCTGTGGAGCCTAAACAGGCAAGAACAGTCCCTGGGCATCAGGTGTGGGAGGCAGAGGGACTTGAGGTTGCTCCAGGGAAAGACCCTGAAAGCAATGAAGGAGGAGGGAGTGAGGAGCACGGAGCTCCCACCCCAGCCTGGGAGTCAGGGGGAGCTTTCTGGAGCAGAGTTAGAGTGGCTGGCAGGGAGTTGGCCAAAAGGTGGGTTCCAGAAAGATCGAGCAGCATTTCCAGAGGCTCCTGAGTAGCACGGGAGCCTGTGGGCAGTGTGGGTGGCTGGGTTCCCATTTGGCGTGGAAGAGCAAGGAGCCTAGTCAGCATGGAGGGCCTGCTGGCCATGCTAAGGGGAGGGTCTTCCTTGTAACATGAAGTTGCCAATGAGTCCCAGCCAAGGGTGAGTATGGCCAGACCCATTTTTGGAAGAGCACTTTGACAGTGGTGTGCATGGTGGACTGTGGGAGAGGGTAGAGGTAGGACCCAGCAGGGGACTGTGTGGAAGTCAGGAGGGATGTGTGGGCCTGAACCAGGAAGTGGCAGAGGGGACTGAGGAAGGACACTGAGTTGAGAGGGCAACTGGGCATGAACTGTGGGAGGTGCGGGGCCTGGATGAATCTGGGGAGGTGCAAGGACTTTGGCTTGGGGGTATGCCACTCACTGAGATGGGCAGCTGGGAGGAGCGTGGGGTGGGAATTGAGACCCACCTACTCAGGCATCAGGGCTTCTTTTGGTCCTTTCCTCACCTCTCCTCCTCTCTTTCCACCTTCTTCAGGTTCAGTTGGCTGTCATGATTAGACTTAGGAACCTGGTGGCTCTACACACAGGCCTGGGGCTGGCCCCCAGGAATGCCGAGCACCAGCCATAGTTACCTACCAAAGCTCAGGTCTTCCCACCCTTTAGAGCTGAAGCCCTTTCCATTAGACAAGCCCCTAAGAGTTGGCACTGCCTGTGCCAAACCAGTCCCAATCTATTCTCAGTAGATGATGGCAGAAACCCATATTCTATGCTTCTACCCCTACCTGCTTCCAGAACTAGGACTAAGATAGGTATGCACTGTTTCTGGGTCATCTCCCACTGGCCGGCCTCTGCAGCTCCATGCATCTCTGCAGTGGGTGAGCTGGCAAGTGTCTCACTTGTGAACATCATCCATGGGACGTGGACCCCACCCATGGAGGGGGTGGGGGAGGGGAGTAGTGTCCCTGATCTTGAACAAATTTGGTACATCAGATGAGACCTTGTTAATGCATCCCATGATAGGTCCACTGTAATTATGACAGACTGTTAGGTTTAAGCCCAAACTCCATTTCTTAGAACTTTCTTCAAATTCTCTTTAAAACCTCCTCCAGCCACATACAACAACTAATCATATGTCATAAAAATAAAGTTAGGGGGCTGGGGCTGTAGCTCAGTGGTAAAGCATTTGCCTAGCATGTGTGAGGTACTAGGTTTGATCCTCAGCACCATATAAAAATAAATAAAGGCATTGTGTCCATATACAACTAAAAAATAAATTAAAAAAATAAAATTAGGCTGGGTGCAGTGGCGCACACCTGTAATCCCAGCAACTCAGGAGGCTGGGGCAGGAGGATGGCAAATTCAAAGCCAGTATCAGTAAAAGTGAGGCACCAAGCAACTCAGTGAGACCCTATCTCTGAATAAAATACAAAATAGGGCTAGGGATGTGACTCAACTGTAGAATTCAATCCCTGGTACCTAAAATAAACAATTAAATAAAGTTACTATTTCTTATTATCTTTTATAAGCTGAAGGGTTTTGGTTTTGGTTTGGATATTCTCTGTAATTCTTACAATTTTGAAGAGGAACTAGTCTTAAACCCCTTAATAAAAGAGATAAAACAAGTCTCAGAGAGGTTAAGTTGCTTGCATAAAGCCACACAGCTGGTAAATAGCAGAGCTGGATGTGAAGGCAGGTTGGTCAACTCTACAGCCCACACGCTCCCATTGCATGTTGGGAGTATGCTGGAACAACCGTGCTCACCTGTCTGCAGCAAAGGTGCTTGTTCAGTGCCTAGCCTGCTGTCCACATTGCTATGGAGGGTGGGATGACACAGCCTGGGCGAGGTGACTCCTGAGCTCCTCCAGCCTGAGAGTCTTGACCAAGAACCATGTGGACCCCACTCACAGGTGAGTTATGCCTAGTGCCTCTTGCCAAGAGTTCGTGGTCCCTTGCACCACAGCCCCCTTTGCCTATATAGCCACATTTATACCCCATCATTCATTTATTCATTCATCCATTCATTTGGCATTTGCCAAACACCAGTCATGGGCGTGGCACGTGTCCCGCAGGGATGAGTAAGCCGCGGTTGGTGTCTATCACTTAGTGAGTCAGGACCTGTCCATGTGTGATCCTAAAAAAGGCAGGAGAAAGCAAATGGAGCAGAGCTTAGAGGGAGAGAGGAAGAAGAATGCTTAATTCTGAAGGGCGACGAAGACCGGGGAGAAGAGCACTGAAGGTAAAGGTGAAGGAGTAGACGTGGGGGGTTCGCGCACCAGTCTGGGTCTGCATGGCAAGTTCAGAGAGCAGGCAAACAGATGGGGGGCTGCTCGGGATGTGGGGGGTAGGGGTCTTCCTCAAGGTGACCAGGCGAGGGCCTGGAATGCCTTGTGTGGATGTCGGTGGAAGGCCCGGGGAGCCACTGAGGGATTCTGGGCAAGTCAGCACTGTTTCTCTAGGGATGGCGTCCTATTACCAGAAGCCCCAGTTGTAATGATTCTTTCAGGCCCAGCTCAGGGTTCTCCTCTTCCAGGAAGCCTTCCTGGGTTACTCAACCCAAAGATTCCCACCCTCTTGGCTCCTGGTTCATCGACTCTACTGGATAACTTTGTGGTTACTATGCAACTGCATGTCATTCTTTAATTCTTTCATGAGTTCATTTCATCTTTTTAAAGGATAAGATACTTAGTAGAAAATCCAGAACCGAATCCTACTTTGGGGTCCAACCTCCCTTGCATGGCTATGAAGAGAGGTCCTTCTGAATCAGACTGCAGAGAGATAGAGCTGGGCTGGACTGGGCCCCCCTTCCTGCCTGTCCTGCCAGGCCTCTTCCCATGCCACCGGCTGCCATGCAGGCTTTCTTACATGTTCAGAGGTTTGAAAGGCTTGGCATTCAGTGGGCAGTGAATGGAAGTAGCTATTGTCTTCTTTCCTCTCTGTTCAGCTAATGTCACCTCCTCCTGAGCTCTTTGTTCCCCACCCCAGATGGGGCAGACACTTGTTCTTTGGTGGCATACCAATGCCTCACTCTGAAACCTATGACCCTTCCACCATCCAA
The DNA here is from genome assembly GCF_048772815.1 of Callospermophilus lateralis. Lineage (NCBI taxonomy): Eukaryota > Metazoa > Chordata > Mammalia > Rodentia > Sciuridae > Callospermophilus > Callospermophilus lateralis. Next base: position 148,551,040 of record NC_135306.1, on the reverse strand, counting down.
CACCTGGAGGCAAACATGTAGCCCAGGTTTGTCGTAGGGTCCTTTAGACTCATGGCCACCTTAACTCTCGGTGACAATCACAAGAAAGAACTTCCTTTCAGCTAGTCTGGATGCACACCACAGGGGGGCCCTGGGCATATCAGGAGGGCCCCATATCTGCAGGCTGCTAATGCTGGCATCTAGAGATGTTCCTCATGCCAAGCCTTCTTGTATCACGGTGTGTGAAGCCACTAGGACGTTTTGGTCTCTAACTGCATGACCAAAGGCCCACTGTCCCCTCTACAACAGATCCATGGCTGGATCCTGCTGTCTGTGGCTTGATGCCTGATTTATCTCCTACATGCTCTCTGCAGGGACAGAGGAGGGTCCCCAGTGGATGAGCAAACTGCAGGCTCCTCAATGGCTCATGTGTCCTGAGAAAATCTGTGGAGAATAGGTTGGGCCAGCCCCCAAGCCTTACCAAGGAATGGCAGAGCCAGGCCTGGCTTGAGCCGTCTCCTAGAGACTTGGTGGTAAGGGTTTTTGGTTGCTCCCTTAGAAGTTTTAGACAGCTGCTGGTCATATTCAGGGACTCTGGTGTCTTACTGCAGAGGCCATTTTGAAAAGTGTCTACAGATATCTACCTTCAACTTCTCCTGTCCAGCCCTCTGCCCCTGCCTCTCCTGGGCCTCAGAACCTCCTCTGCCTGGACATGGCATCAGGATCACAGCACCAGAACCCTTTAGTTCTGATTCACCTGACACAGGCTGCAGGGTAAATCCCATGCCACTCCCATCCGCAGACCTCCAGCAGCTTCCAGTTCCTACAGTGTTGGGAGCTGCCCTGGATGCAGCCGCCTTTAAGTCCTGATGCACCAGGTTCTGAACAATTACTGCCTTCAGTCTGGCACGGCAGTGCCAGGTCGTAGTAACTTAGGCGTTACCCCAGCTTGGATATCAAGGCGTGGCTCCAGGAGTACCTGTTACCCCGCTGAGGTTGAGTTACACTCACTTGTTCCTTTGTAATCCTACCCATTTGCCCTTTTGGGGATAAAATGTTCCATGAACCCTCCCCTTGTGTGTCGCCTATATAAGAATAAAGAATTCCAGTGGCTTTCTTTCCACGGACCCTTAAAGTAGGAGAGCCATCATGGATTTTGAAAAGGCATTTCTGTGTGTTTGTGTGCTTTCCTTATCATTTTCTTAAGTTATTGAAATAGTCAGATTTTGTGAACCCAGCATTAGGTTGCCAGCTAGGAAAGGTGGTGATACTCCAGGATGAGGTGCAAGCTCTAGCTCCTTCTAGTTCCCCCATGCTATGATTCCTCAGGATGGCAGGCAGAGCTTTGTGAGTTGACCCCACTTTACTCTTCCAGCCTTCTTTATCTCTGTCAGTCATTTAGTGAGCATTTTCTGTGTGCCAGGTGCTGGGCAGAGCTCTAGATGAATCATCTTACCTAATTCTCGCACCAGCACTTTGTGGTAGCTGCATGTCATCCATTTTGCTGGAAAGAACACTGCATGCTGCTGTCCTTCCCTACCACTGAGTGTCACTCATGCTGCTTCTGGACCTGCCATGCTCTCTTCTCCACACCTCCGACTACTGAAACACAATGCCACCTGCCTCCTGTGCTCTTCCCTCCAGGGGTCTCTCCCAACCCCTGAGCTGAAATCAGACCCCCTGGCTGCATGAGGCATCCTTCTCTGGCCTGCTTCTATCTGTGGCACTTGCCATGTTCTAGCTCCCAGAAGGTCATCTGAGTCATCTTCTTTCCCTCCATTCCTTGCAGTTGCTGAGAGTAAGGCCTCCACTTGACTCACGGCACTAAAGCCTGCTCCTTGTGTAATTCTAATTCATTGTTTATTGTAAATGCCAGGGCCTTTCAAATTAGAAATGAAAGATTGGCCTCCATTCTGTTCTTTCACAACTCTTTCTTTCCCAAATAATCCTCACCATGCTAGGACAGGGATGCTGCTTCTGGACCTTCTGAATGCTGCTTCTCTCTCCTCTGAATGTCTGAACAGGAAGCCCCTGTTGCTACACAAGCATATCATGGCATCACTTCCTACAGTATGTCCTGAGCTCTCTGGCACTCCTACCTTAGAGCTTGATGTCCTCCCCTGGATGAGGTTAGAGTTGGTGACTCACTTCTAACAAACAGAATATGGCAGAATTGGGGCACATAACTTCTAAGAGTGGGCCATTTAAGGCATTATAGGCTTCTCCTTGACTTCTTTCAGGGGACAGCAAGCTGTGTGTCATGAAGACTCTCAAGTAGCCCTGTGAGAGGTCCATGTAGAGAGGGACTGAGGCCTCCTGCCAAAAGCCATGGGAGTGAGCAATCTTAGAAGTGGACTAGGCTCAGACGAGCTTTCGTGTGATCTCACGAGAGACCCTGAGCTCCACCCACCCTGACAAGCCATTCCTGATCTCTGACCTTCAGAAATTGTATGGGATAATAAATACTTATTGTAAGAAGTTGCTAATTTTTGAAGCAATTTGTTATACAGCAATAGATTCAAATGCAAACCCCAATCCCAATTTTTTCTTCCCAAAAGGGGTTTAAAATCCTCTTGTTTTACCTCAGCAAGGCAGAAAGCAATGGTGTGAGCCCAGCACTGAAGTTCAAGCACCCAGGAGAGCTGTGGCATCAAGTTCATGGAGAGAGGTCATGCTCTGGTCCTAAGAAACCAAGGTGAACAGTCTGCAGCCTTCATTAGAAGGTAGCAAAGCCTCCTGGGCTGGAAAACCAAAGATGCACTGCCTTGGGCCCAGGGCATGTGCAGAAACAGACTCAGGCCTCAGGAGAACATGGTGTCTTGGAACACAGCATGTGCCAGGCTCAATGAGATGCAGGTAGACTAACAAGGTGAGGGGAGGCCCTGAGCCCAGGCCAGAGAAGAGATACAAACGTGGCTCCTCAAAAGACACAAACGTGGCTCTAACCTAGCTCTAATTGCTAGGCCATTTGTGAAGGATTGACATGAGCCCTGTACAAGATCCATGTGGAGGTTAAGTGAGAAAGTATGTAAAAGAGTTCTTTAGTTGAAGAGGAGCTGGATATTCATACCAGAATTGCAAGTTTGGGGTGAATAACTGTTTAATAAATGCATTTGATTTTCATTACAGAGTTGTTTATTCAAGAAAAATTATTGCAGATCCTCTGTGTTCCAGGCATGGCTGCAGTCCTCTACCTCCTCAAGCCTTGCTGACAGCTGGGGAAAGAAACATAGACAATTACATGATGGTCCAACTACCATGATATTTCTGACCACTTGCAGTCAATATTCTCATGCCCAGAGTGGGCAAAATTTAGGCAGGAGCTTCCAACACCAGGCTCACTACTGAGCATATTTCCTGTTAGACTTGAACAGAGTAGCATTCAACGAATGCCTGATTCACTGAATCTTCAATACTGAATATCCACTATAAACAGATGTTCACTTTTTAAAGACTTGTCCCACTTAAGCACATTTGCATGCAGTGACTCAAGGGGGAGAGAGTGAAAGAGCAATTATAGAGGGAGAGACCAAAGACAGCAGAGAGAGCCATCACTGAGGAAACTAGGTCCCAGAGGAGGGAGGAAGGGAGGAAAGAAGGTTTGGTCTTGGAAAGAAAGAGTCGTGAAAGAAGAGAATGGAGGCCGTTCTTTCATTTCTAATGTGAAAAAGGTTGACATTTACAAGAAAAACGAAATAGAATTACACAAGGAACAAGTTCTACTGCTGTGAATAGCTGCATGTGTTAATTGGTACAAATCACTTCTTGACAAAAGTGGAGACTTAGAATAATGGATTACTGCCAACTAGGACCACATAAAAATTTCATTTCTCTTCCCCAAAGCCCCAGATTTATTTATTATGTATCTAAATCCTTGGGAAATCAAATTCTTTCCCTATCCTCTTCACAATAAAAATTTCAACATTTCTTAAGCGCTTTAAGAGGGAAGAAGGCAGAGCTTTAAAGCCTTAATGGCCTAAAATCTTCCTATAGATTTTCATGGGTAATTTATGTTGTCATGGAAACATATCAAGTCTCTGTTCAAAAATCTTGTCTACCCTGGTTATATTAGAGTGAAAGAAAGCAGGCTCCATGCTGAACTCTGATACAGGCAGTCTGTGAATGTAGTCAGTTGCCAAGCTATAGTCAGGAGACGGTGGTTAAAGGAAGCAGGATCAGTAGATTAAAAGAAAAGACCATCCTTGAACCTAGAGGGTTGCCAAGTGGCTGAGAGAACATTTTCTCCCCATTTTGAAGGGTGTGGAAGATGCTTCCTCCTAGCCAGAAATGCCTGGGTCAAGAGAGGATCTCTGGGATCTACGCATGTGTGTTTGCTTGCTTGTCTCTCAGTTGCCTTTGTGTGAAGGAGAAAAGAGAAGCATCAAGAGAATGCCAGTTCGCTAATCAGTAATGATCGTTCTTCTTATCCATTCATATCCAGTAAATTTACTGGATGTGATGGCACTCCAAAATGAGTAAAGCATATGTTGGACATATAAAAGGGCAGTATATAAAGTCTGAAGCTGATCTCACATGAATAGAAGATAAGAAGAAAAAAATCTTTCTCTCCTTGGAAGGATCTGATGTGGCTAACAGTAACAATATTAAGTGTCAGGGCTTGGGTTCCCTTATTAAGTAAATGGCTCCTTCTACATGGAGCTAATATCTACGTCAAGTCATAGGCTGCCTGCAGCTCCCAGGCCTCTGTGCACCTGGGAAAGTGTCTCACACAAAGAAAGCCCATGTGTGCAGTATGGATATTATTATGAAGATGGATAGTCAAAAATTAAAACTACCCAAACTAGGAGTTAATTTGACTCATCAGGAATCTAAAAATAAGGTACTAGAACAATGAGTGGGTTTAGCAAGGCTTCTGGATACCAGATTGATATACAAAAATCAATTATATTTCTGTATAATAAACTAGGAAGAGACAATGAGAAAATAAAAATTTAAAAATCCATTCACAATACCATTAAGAAAAATAAAATACTTATGAGTAAATTTAATGAAAGAAGTGCAACACCTGTGCACTTCAAACTCCATGACATCCCTGAGAGAAACTGAAGAGGTAATTATAAATATATATGCCATGCTCACCATAGCTTGGAAGATTCAATATTGTTAAGATGGCAATTATCTAGAAGTTGATAAAATCTATAAATGTAAAGAAATTCTATCAATATCTCAGTAGGATTCTTTGAATAAAATGACAAGTTGATCTTAAAATGTTTATGGAAATGAAAAAGAAATTGCCAAAATAATATTGAGAAAGAGAAACAAAATCTGAAGATTTATACCACCTGATTTCAAAACTTATAAAAGCTATAGTAATCAATTATGTTACTGGCATAAGCATTGACACACAGATGTATGAACAGAAAACAGAGTTCAGAGATGGATCTTTGTATATAGTAGTGTGCCGAATCTGACTCCTACTGGTTTATAGAACTGATTATTAAATTCTCAGGAATTTAGTGAGTGGATTTTGAAACTAATAGTAGCTCTGAAAGATACCATGCAAGAGTATCACATCAGGAAATTGGCCAACTCTACCCATAAAGTTCTTCTAGATAATAGCTATTAAACACTAAAATCATACCATTGGCTTACATACATGACCAATTTACCTTTGACAAATGTGCTAAGATAATTCATTGGGGAAAAGAGTAAACTTTTCAACAAATGGTGCTGGGAAAACTAGATATCCATATGAAAAGAAAAAGAATCTCTGCTTTACCTTGCCTCATACATAAAAAAATAATTTAAAATGAACTGTAGACTATAAAATTTCCATAAAACTTCCCAAAGAAAACAGGAAAAAAATCATTCTGGTTTTGGAATAGGCAAAGATTTCTTAGAATTTGAAACTCAAACAGGACAAAAGGAAAAAAAAAGATAAAGTTTATTAGAATGAGACTTTGACTTTTCAAAAGACATCATTAAGACAATAAAAAGATAAGCACCATAGTTTAAGACACACACCTCTTAGACATATTAGATATATATCTTAGAGATACATAATATATGTCCTTTATTAGACATAAAGGTCTTATGTCCAGAATACTTTTATAAAGATCTCTTAAAACTCAATAGTAAGACAAACAACCCAACTTGAAAACAGGAAAAATATTAATAGACAATTCACCAAAGAAGATACACGAAAGTCAAACAGCATATGAAAATATGCTCAACACTATTAATAATTAAGAAAATACAAATTAAAACCACAGTTAGATACCACTACACATCCACTAAAATGGCTATTATGAACACTGGCATTACCAAAAGTCACCAAGAATGTGGAACAACTGGGTCTCTCATACATTTCTGATGGGAATGGTCAATAGAATAGGACTTTGAAAAAAATTATTTCTATGATAACCACATATTTACCATAAGACCCAGCAATTCTACTCTTAAATATCAAGGAGAAATGAAAACTCACATCTGCTAACAACTTGTACATGGATTTTAACAGCAGCATTATTCATAGTCGCCCAAAAGCTGAAACAACCCAAATGTTCAACTAATGCACAAATACACAAAATGGGTATGTCCACACAATACAGTACTAGACAGCAATAAAAAGAAGCAAATCAACAGAGTTAAACCTAAATAATAACATGCTAAATGAAATAAGCCTGATAGAAAATAATTGGTATCATATAATTCCATTTATATAAAATTTCTAGAAAAGGCAAAAAAATCAGTAGCAGCCTGGGGCTGGGATTGAGAGGGGGCAATCTAAAACTGTCTTTTGAAGATAGCTACACCAGTGCATAAACTTTCTAAATCTTATTAAAATATACACTGACAAGGAATGAGTTTTATGTTATGTAAATTATATCTGAATAAAACTGGCTTCAAATTCAGCTGGGATGTCTCCTTTCCTGACATTGCTCCCTCTCCTTCTAAGAAGATGATCCTTGCTTCCTTTGATGCCTGGGCCTTCTACCAGATTCTCTGCCTGACCTCCCATGCTGTGCTTTTAGGTATTTGTTCCCAAGCCCACCTGTGGGGCCTGAGAGGGCAGAGAAGATGTCAGATCCACGTCCATGTCCCTGGTGCCTGGTTTGGAAGTTGGCACATTTCAGCATGCGCCCGACCAGTGTGCTCAACAAATGACTTGGCACCCTCCTTTTTACCTCTTCATTGTAAAAATGACATGTAGCAATTAGTTCATCATTCACTTTTCTTTTCCTTGTTTGTAAGAATTCTCTACTGTAGATAAAAACAAAAGACAATAATTCTCTGTGACTATGTTTCCCAGTTTGTCTTTTGCCTCAAATCTCTATATAAACCTTAAATTTGGATGTGGTTTGCTCTTCTTCCCTTATCATGTCTACTCTTGAGGTTATACTTTAAAAGTCCTTTCCTACTCCACAGTAGTATCAATATTTATTTAAGATTTTCCCTTTCACGTTTATGTATTTAATTTACATTTAAATCTTTAAACCATTGGGAATTACCACTACTTTCATGTAGACTGGCAAAGAAGAACAAGCATACGGGTACCCCCATTGGCAAAGAGATGGGGAAAGGTAGGCTGGTCCAACCCAGCCGCAATCTGTAGTTCCAGGGCTTTGCACAGTGTCTGGTATATCCTAGGTACAGGATGTTTACTGAATGTGTGAATTAGCGAATGACACCTTTCACATCGATAACCTTTGATCTGGCAATTTCATTTCCAGAAATTTGTCACAAATTTGGACAAGACAGCATTTTTTAACATATTGTAAACTCTTGGTTATCATTTTGTGTGAAGGCCTCAAATCATACCTTTGTTTGTAAATATGAATGAATTCTAAGCCTGAAGGTCTGGGGCATGAATAGATATCAGAAATGATTAAATAATATTGAGTGTAAAAACATTAAATAGATGATCCCCACAATGCCATTTTCATTGCATTAAATATCACTTTTGGTTCTTGTTCCTAATGATTCACTGGAGCTTATCCCCATTAAATCCTGCCTCCAGCTGCTCCCCCTGCCCCTCAGCTCATCTGAAGTGATGTCCCCCTGGGGTACATCGATTGTGGGGCAGGCAGTCTGGTGAGTGAATTATGGACTTCCCTTACCAGGTGCAACTAAATTTTCATAGCTCCTTATTTTTCTTTTTCTATTGCAACTTAACTCCCAGCAAGTTTCAGCACCCTGCTAGCTCTAGGAGAAGTAACAGACATGCTCAGAGGTGTCAGAGTCTGAGGAAATGTGAGACTGTTTTTCAGGCCATGAAATCCGGAGAGGTTTACTTAAAAATGGGATGTAGAACCTCATCATAAGGAAGCAGGGTAAAGCTCATCACTTGCTGGGCTAACACCCAGGGAGACTGTGATTTGGTGTGGCTGACACCTTTAGAGGCCAACTGCCCAGGGGCAAGAGAAGGGCCCCAGACAAATGACTCCCTTACTCCCTGTCTACAAGAGGGGCAGGGGCGGACTCATGCAGTTGCTCTTTCACCTTCAATGCAGCTGGTAAGGCTGATGTCCCCCTGGGTCCCAGAGAAGTGCGAGATCTTCCTTGAGGTGTCTAAGCTAGTCAGGGTCAGACTGGAACCCAGGCCATCCAACTCCACATCCTAAGTGCCACAGGCTGCCCTCCCAAAGCCTGAAGCACTTTAATTGGTCTGTGTCTGTATGGCCTGTCCTTGCCTTGAATTTTTTTTTTTTTTTTTTGAGGTCAAAAACAAACTTTATTTACATAGGGACAATAAGGATATCAACAACTCAGATATTGAATAATTCAGTTTTGGGTTAACTAGAAGTCCATGATTCATCAATCCTGTTTTATAGAAGCAGTACAAAATTACATTTGGTATTTTCCCTCAGTTCTCTGGTATTGAAGCTTGCAAAGATTCAGAACATTTTAAAGGTTGTTGAACAGCAATAGAAATGAGATGATGTACTTAGAAGTCAGTCTCTCACAAAAAAGACATTATATCCAAGTTCTGTTAAAGCCCCAGCCAGTAAGGCCCATAAGGAAATAAAGACATAAGACAGATTCATGGTAGTAAACTGTTCCAGTTTAGCACAGAGTGCCAGGCAGAAGGCTAATTTAAGTAACATTGCAATGAGGTACCAGGCTTTTTTTTTAATATTGTGTGATTCATGTCAAGGGTCAAAGCCAGACTTACAGCGCCCAGCCATTTTCACAATCAACATGACAAGGAGGATAGTGTCAAATATCCAGACAGGAATAAATATGAGGAACCAGTTCCAAGGTGCCTTCTCATCCAGTTTCAACACCAACATGATCAAGAAGAGTAAGGTGAAGAGCCAGGTAAGTGGTACTCTCTGAGCCAAGGACATTCTCATTTAAACAGTTTAAAGAGGCTGTTGCAGGGTTGAAAAAAGAAAAATATGCCCTACATCAGTGACACAGGACCCCAGCTTGACATTTACATCTTCATTAACCTAATCAGCCATATTTGCTTCCTATTTTCCTTTCTTGTTAATGGTCAAGTGTGCACTCCAAAATTTGCTTAACATAGTTTCCACTTAATGTGGTTATTTCTAGTATCTGGCAGCGCCGCTGGCCAGAGAGCGGAGAGGGCCGCGAAGATCAGTAAATTCGCCAGTTTGGATTCTTGTCCTTTTTCACACTTTCCCCCACCCCCCATTAAACTCAGAACCCGTCACATGATAATTCAGAAAGAGGTTCAGTTCCGCCGCCTTGAATTTTTTTCCTTCTCTTTTCTACTGGGGAAACTGACTTTCAGAAGCAACCCAAAAATAACAAAGGCAGCAACAGAAGAAAGAGGCTGAAGACCCAAGCTGGCATAATATTGGGCCCATCAGGAGAAGGTCCATGTCCTGAGAAAGGCAATTTTCACCTTTATCACAGGTCCCTGCCTAAGTCCCCTGGCTCACCTCACTGGGCAGCCAGCATTTATGAACATTCACTTTACACATTGCAGGTACTCAGCTAACATTTTAAATCTCATTTCATGTCTCTGAACCTCTGCTGGCTATTTGGTTCAACAGGCGTTGAGAAAGCATCCTTGAGTAACAGGAAGACATGAACTGGCCTTCAAAAATTCTGCTGAGTAGGGCAGTGAGCCTCATCAATACAGAAATGACAAGGTAGACAACAGGGCCAAAGAAGGAAGGGACCTGGAAGTCTAAGGAGCTTGCAGAGGAATCTGAGGGTATTTTAGAAGACCAGTAAGGGTTTTCAGGCTGGGAAGGGAAGGCACTGAAATTCTTGCAATCCTTCCCTCCTCCAAGCTTCCCATAGCTGTTCACATGTCCACACTCATTATCACAGCCTCTGTGCTTGGCGCTGTCTTCAGTGGCATCTCTCAAACAGCTGGAATGGCAGGTCAGAGTCTGTCACATCCTCCAGAGCCAGCACCAGGGTTCAGCTAGGCAAACAAAGCCTTCAGAATACCCAGTCTTTGGGGGAAGCAATTAACATTTCAAAGAAAACCGTCACATCAATGCCTACAACAATGCCTCAGCTTTCTTAACCTGTCAACTCTGCAGGTTACCAGACTCTGACCTGCCACAGAGTCGGGAGAGAAGAGAAGGGGACATGGGGGTCTACAGTGTACCAGATGCTTCACAAAAACACGTCTTTTTTTTTTTTTTTGTCTTTAATCTCCATGATAAAGCCATAGGTGGGCACACAGCTAATAAACTGAAGGACCAAAATCAAATTCAAGACTGAACAACTAATTACGGATCTGACATTTTCTCATTATGCTACATTAATCAGTTTCCGGTATAAAGAACAACAACAACAACAACAACAACAAAAAAGAATCCCACAATCTCTCTTATTTAAATAGCAAGCTAAAAATGGGTACCCAGTCACATGAGAAAAATACACTACCAGAAGGGAGACACACTTATGACCACAGTTGAACAGACACTTGGCCTGATTAAATGACCTCTGTGAATTCCACGTCTGGGGGATCAAGGCCAGGCTCCCCAGCCGGATGCGGATTCCAGTCCAGCACAGCCTACTTCAGAGGCTCATTGCATCTCTCTCTCATTCCCTAGCAGATTTGCCAAACCGCTGCACACCTCTGTTCTTTAATGATACAGTTTCCTCTTTCTAGAATGCTTTCCCAGGCCCCATGCTCTGTGCTTGACCCCACTCAGATGTCACCTCTGTGAGCCATCACTAATCCCCAGACAGGTTAAGGACTCCTACCCCAGCTGCCACATACATTCCCTTCTGCCGAGGTGTCTCTGGACAGCCTATGTAGATGGGAGGCCTGTGAGAACAGGAGCAATTGAGTGCCCAAGCCTAGCAGCTTGGTGCCCAGGGCCAGCATGGAGCAGGCTCTACGGAAAGGCTTGTTGGGTGAACCAGACTGCAGGGAATCACAGAGCTGGAAGAGCTGGATGGCACCTGAAGACGCTCACTTTCTTTTTTTGTGGGGGTACTGGGGACTGAACTCAGGGACATACAGCCACTGAGCCACATCCCCAGCCCTATTTTGTATTTTATTTAGAGACAGGGTCTCTTTGAGTTTCTTAGTGCCTCTCCATTGCTGAGGCTGACTTTCATCTTGTGATCCTCCTGCCTCAGCCTCCCTAACCACTGGGATTATAGGCGTGTGCCACTGCGCCCAGCGCTCACTTTCTTTTGTAGCTGGGAATTATAGGAAGGGCAGGAAAGACACACAAGATGGCATGGTGAGGTGCGGCGAAGCATTTGAGCTCGAATCTGACGCTGGAAATAGTAGGAGCCACTGGAGACCTCAGAGCAGAGAAACTGTTACTCGAGCACAGGCCAGAGGCTGCTGGGATCCCAACTGGCTGGATTTGGTCACCTACCCACATCAGACATAAGATAGAATGATATAAAAAGGGGAAATGAATCTAAGTGCAGTTTGGCCGACACTGGAAGGCAGTTTCCTTCTCCCATCCTACAGAAACAGTCTAGTTTTTTTTTTTTTTTTTTATTTGTTTGTTTTTCTTTTTGTACCAGGGATTGAATTCAGGGGCACCGAGCCACATCCACAGCCCCCTTTTTTTTTCTGTTTTATTTAGAGACAGGGTCTCACTGAGTTGCTTAGCTCCTTGCCTTTGTTGAGGCTGACTTTGAACTCACGATCCTCCTGCCTCAGTCTCCTAAGCCACTGGGATTATAGGCGTGTGCCCCAGTGCCCCAGCAGAAACAGTATATTTTTTGGAAACAAACAAACAAACAAACAAACAAAAACCCAGGAAATACACATATGGAGATTCGACCAAATGGTGTGAGGCAGATATATGTTACAGTTGAGGTGTTCTGACTTTCACTGGCCCTGGGCCAGGGCTGGGGGCAGTTTCAGCTTCCGTTCTCAGCATGAGATGACCACTTACAGGAAGCTGAGATAGAGAAAACAGCTTAACTAACAGGAAATGGAAACAAAAAATAATTTGGGCTTTTAATTTTAAATAGATCCCCTTACCGAATTTAGTGACAAAGTGGCCTGGAAGATATCTCAGTTGGGTGACTCAGGCTACTTGGAGACAATGAGAGGCTCTAGAGAGACCACTTGGGGACAACAGGTGCTGCAGATTCACGTATGCTTTATTTAATGAGGAAACCCAGTGTCAACTCTGGTAACAAATTATTCATTTATGGAGCGCCTACAGCAATTATAAGATGGTTACCTTCACCGAGGGTTTACCAAGCAGCAAAGATTTTGCACTATTTAATTTAATCCTCAGAGCCACTCTCTACTTTATGGATGAGAAAACTAAGCTCAGAGAGGTACAGTGATTCATCCGCAGCCTCAGAGAGTGGCACCATGACCCCGGCCTGTATTAGCACCTGGGATAAGAGAGAGCAAAGCCAAAAACCAAATGATCAGAGTCACATGGTATGGGAGCTGCTGTGGGAGACCAACCTTACACGTGACTGAGTCACACTCTCCGGCTGGGTGCTGAGGTGCTCAGTCACAGAAATGTGGCAGAGCTTTCCCCACCCTTCTTGGGTCCGAGGGTCAGTGTCTGTGCATGGGTGTGTCTTGCTACAGCTCCATGGGTGAAGCTATGCTCACCTGATCCTTTGTAATATAACCCCTTGCCCTGTTTAGGATAGGATCTTCCATGGAAGTGCCTTGTGTGTGTCCCCTTCTCTTACTGTGCCCTTGGGTGTGGCCTACCCAGATGTCAGTCAACCTGCTGACAGTGGACATCATGAAGATAGACTCAGCCCCTGAAACCTGACCCCTTGCCTCATTTGAATAGCTTCTCCTCAATAAAAGGGGTCAGCATGTGCCCTGCTCTCTCTTCCTGTGGACCCTTAAGGTCAGAGGAGCCGTCACAGCGACCCCAAACAAAAAGGTCTTTGTGTCTCTTGTGTGGTTATTTTGCACAGCCCAGTCAGCCAAGTTCAACTGGAGTGACCCTTGAGCCTTTCAGTCGCGAAAACAGAAACCCAGCAAGCTGCCATAGCCCAGAGAGAAGCAGGGAGACAAAAAAGCCCTGAGCAGAGTCTGTAACCAATGGTGTGGGGCCAAAGATCATTGTGATGGGTAACAGAAAAATGCATCACGAGTTAAAACAGGCCTTCCAGCCTATTATTTTTTCTCATTTGGAGCAAAGCCAGACTGGGTTAAGCCTAAGAGGAAACAACTAAAAGCAGAGGGGCAAAATGCAGAGTATTACTGCTTGAGATTAAAAAATCAAATTCCTGCTTATAATCATTTAACACAGAGGCTCCCACCAGCAATTTTCCAACAATGGGTGGAAGCCATCTTTCTGCCTCAGAAAATTGTGTGCTATTAGGAGAACCCAGCAGCAGACCAGCAGCAGCTGGCCCACACAGACACACCTCTCAATTAGGTAGTTGCAAGAGACAGTGGAAAGAGATAAACCTATCAGTGGTGGTAGAGGGGGACAGGGCAGCAGGGTGCTGGTTGTGGGAGACTCCCCCAAACAGTCACTGTACACGCGGTCCTGCTTGAGCATCAGCTAGCGGGTATACGTGGGTGCACATGTGCTCTGCCAAGCAGTAAGGGAGGAAGGGTTGGTAACAAAAGGGTATGAGAGTAAGTGGCCTTCCCAGTTAGAGATTGATTGCTTTGAGATTAATTGTGATAATGGCCATGAGAGTGAAAGCAGCCTGCATACGAAGAGCCTCCTCAGCACCAGGAACTGGGTGCAGTATGCTTCCTGCTTCCTCTCATTTCCTGCTCACAGAGACCCTGTGAGGCAGCCACTGTTATCATCATTCCCATCTTCCAGAAGGAGACAGGGGCTGAGGGGTTAAGTGTCCTGACCTTGGACATCAAGAGATGCTGGGATTAAACAAGAATGGTACCATTAATAGCCATGTCCCAGGACCGAAATGGAAGACTTGGATGGAGCACCAAGACATGGGGCTCCCAATGCAGATTTCCAAAGGAAAGGCTGAGAATGGTGAAGGGACATTAGCAAGAGTCTGGGATCTGTGTAGGGACTGTTCCCCTTTCAACTGACATCACAAGAAAGGCTCAGGGACACCTGAACCTCGGAGCTATGGTGGACCAAGAACTGACCCGTCTATGAAACCCAAAGGCTCAGGAAATGGTTTGCTGACTGGTCCAGGTGCAGAGTGAAGGAGACACAGATGGCTGTGCTGTGGGGACTCCTACTCTGTGTTCATCAGTACAAACTGCACAGTGCTATTTCCCTGAACCAGAGGGGCTCGAGAGGGCTAACAGATCTCACCGATAGGAAGAAGAAGGGACTGCAGGATGCTCGGAGATGAGAAAGGAGTCCGATACCAGCCAGAGGGATCACATTTATCAAGGGGCCTGCAGGGTGAGGTCTGCGGCAATGGGTGGGGGTCTCCAAAGAGCCCAGCAAAGCACCCGCAAGAGACTGAGCACACCTAAACACCTGCTGGCCAGAGCACCCACCAGCAGAGGCCAGTCCAAGCAGGAACCTGCCTCTCTGGTTTGGCTGCCTGCCAGAAACCCTGCAAGGTTTCAAGGTGGGGCCAGGGAGGGACAGAGGGTCCAAGTAACACTGTAGGCTCCTCCCCTGGAACAAGCCAGAGAGCCAGAGGGAGAAGAATACCAATTTTAAGTAGGTACCCCTTTGCCTATTACATGGGGCTAGACATTTTAATGACTAGAGAACTTTTATTTACTGTTATTTGCCAAGTCATAAGACTTGCCCCAAATTTCATCCAAGGGAAAGGGAAGAACTTGCACCATAGAATAAACTTAAAGGCAGAGCCAGGCATGGTGGAGTCCGAGGCAGGAGGATTGCAACTTAGACCCAGTCTCAAAATAAAAAATAAAAAGGGCTGGAGATGTAGTTCAGTGGTAAAGCACCCTGGGGCCAATCCTCAATATTGAAAAATAATACTAATAATTAATTTAAAGTGATAGTTAGAAGCAAAAATAAAGTCATCTTACAATGTCCTAAGTTGTCTTTGTTCAATGTAAAAGTTACATTTACAAATAGTGACAACGTACAATGTACCAGGAGACTTAAAATGGATTTACATGTTTGATGTAATTTAATCTCAAACGAACCTTCAAGATAGAACTCATTTTTCCTATTTTACAGATTAGAACATGGATGCTCAGAGAGGTAAAGTGACCTGCCTAAAGTCATAGAACTGGTAAGTCTCTGGCAGTGCCAAGACTCAAACTCACAAGGACTCCAAGCCTATGTCTTACCATCATGTTTTTTGCTTGGGACTCCAGCAGGTTAACTAATGAAAGTGGTCCCCAGGATGGGAATCTTTTCGGCATCCCAGATTAGAAGTACATTTATTTTGAACAAATTCTCTTTCATGCATTCAATAAAGATTTCACTACAAATGGTAAGAGGCTTTGCTCTAATACCAACACACAAAGTAGTCCTTAATTTTGAGACCAAAGGGATTGAAAAGAAAAGGTTGATTGCACAGCAGCCATCACTTGATGGCTTGTCAAAGGATTAGTCTAAACTGCAGTGGTCATAACCAAATAACTAGATCTGGAGCTGAATCCAAGACTGTAAAATGAGGCTGTGGGTGTGCCGGCAGGGTGTTACTTGGAGGGAGCAGTTCTTAGAGGATAGTGAGGGAACAACAGGGAAACAGCGTCACCTGAGGGGGAGGTTGGGGAGAAGAGAAAGAAGGCAAAAGAGCCAGTCTCCATCTGCTCATGAGCTACCCACTTACCTATAATAGCTTCTTAATATCCATGGCCACGAGATACCCAGAGCAAGGGGTAGAGGATGTGAACTCTGTGTGCCTGGAACTGCGTGAGTCGGCTGCTGTCACCACTGTCATCACCACTACTGTCCTTACCACCACTGTCCTCACCGAGGTCTTCTGACTTTCCTGTCTCCACCCTCCCTCTAAAAACTACCTGCTTGAGTCACAGAGCCAGCATGTGACTCCTGGGTCTTGTTACCTCCCCACAGGTGACTATTGTCTTAGTCTGGTTTTGCTATCAGAATAATACTCACCTTATAAGATGAGCTTCACTCTTTTTTTAAAAATTTTTGGAAGTATTTGTGAAAAGTTAGTATTAATCCTTCTTTGACTGTTTGTTAGAACTCACTGGCCTAAGCTCAATTCACAATACCTAATGAAACCAACCTAGGTGTCCTTCAACAGATGAATGGATAAGAAAATGTGGAACACAAACACAATGGAATATTACTCAGCTATAAAGAAGAATGAAGTTATGGCATTTGCCAGTAAATGGATGGAACTGGAGGCTATCATGCTAGGTGAAATAAGCCAATCTCCAAAACCCAAAGGCCAAGTAGTTTTCTCTGATATGCAGATGCTGACTCACAATTGTGAGGAGAAGGTGAAGAGGGAGAAGGGGAGATTTACCAGATTAACAGGACAGAGTATGGGAAGGGAGGGGAGATGGGAATGAGAAAGATATAACTTTCATAACTTTGTATGAATACTCGACCAGTGTAACTCCATATCATGTACAACCAAAAGAATGGGAAGTTATACTCCATGTATATATGCTATGTCAAAATACACTCTACTGTCATGTTAACTAAAAAGAACAAAAAATAAATTAAAAAAAAAGAATTCACTGGCCTATTTGTTTTGTAACCCACTACATCTAGTACACAGTTGATGATCATTAAAAGATATCAAGTTAATTTTGTATCTTATTGTATATAGTTTATTATAGTTTACTTAAATACTTGAGAAGCTTGTATTTGAAATGTTATAGAATATTATAGAAGTTCCTTCTACAGGACAAATTCCTGACTATTTTTATATCAGGACTTGAGTTTTATAGTTGTGACCTAGTAGTGTGTCCTAAAAATAAATTCCTTCAAATTCCTCTGGGTGCCAGGTAAAATTCATTCAACTTAGCCTTGAACTGAGTTCCAACTTCCTGTCTGAATCCTTCCTAAACTCATTATTCATTAAAAGAATCAATAACTGCATTAAAGTACAAAATGCTTAATGTACAAAGGCTTCAAAAAAGACAAGTGATTTTCAGTGTTTCATTAATAACAAAGGATTTATCTTTTAAGAATAATTGCTATCAAACTTTGAATGTTGAATATATCGGAGAATTTGTTAATGACGAACACTCCACTGTTGCCAGTCCTGGGCTGAAGCCTCGGGATCTCTATTTTAACAGGTTCTTTGGGTGATGTTATGCAGTTGGTCATAGGAACACACTTTGAGAAACACCAAAATTGCTACCACAGAGTGATAAACACAGGAAATATTGTCCATAAAGTGCCTGGCACAGCCCTTGGCTCCAGGCACACCGTGGGTGCCAATGTGACTATGTAAGGAGTATAATTTGAATTACTTCAAAGAGAGTTATTGTTGGGTAACAGTTTAATTGTTGGTGGGACTGCTGGGAGATCTATTTTGGGTCACTGTCCTGTAATCTGCATTCATTCTCAGCAAGAACAAAGCGTGGCCCATCAAGCAGTTTGAGTTTGAAATCTCAATTATGCCATTTACCAGCTGCAGAACTTCAAGAACTGCCCTTCCTGAGCTTTGCTGTGTTGATATAAGGATTTAATGAACTATAGTAGAAGTTGGGTTTTGGGGTTCCCCACCACGTTATTTTGTTTGGTGGTGCTGGGTATGGAACTGGGACCTTGCACATACTAAGCACAAGTTCTATCACTGAGGTACACCCAGCTTCTCAAAGTATTTTCTTAAATTCCCTCTGCCCTTTGTCAACTCCCCTCCCGATCCCCTCCTCCAGATGAGATCATTTAACACAAGGCCAGAAGGAGACAGCACAAAAGCGCTTTCACAAGGACAATGATGAATGGCCCGAGAGTGACCGTGCTAGCTAACAAAACTCACACATGAAGGGAGAGGAAAGGGCAGCAGATTCAAAGGCTGTCTATTCAACGATCATGTACTTGCTTCTGAAACCTCAATCTGAAACCATTGAAATTCAGCTGCAGGAGAACACGCTTCCTTCCTTGGGTGCTTTGATATATTTAGGGGGAGACAGGAAGGGAAAGCAAGGTCAGGCCTAGAAAAAGATCAATGAAAATTGATCCTTTCTGCTGTTCCAGGAGCTAGGCACCGAGGTCCCGTCATGTTACTGAGATGGGATGATCCAGTTCTACCCAGTAAATACCACCTGCAGAAGCATTTCTGTCATTGGCAGTGGACACCAAGCGTGTGAATGAATGAATTTTTAGCAATGGTGTGGAAATTCTCTAGTCAATAGAGATTCTAAGATTCTAAGAGATTCTCTCTTAATTTCGTTTATATCTATTTTCTACTGTGATTTGAGATTCAAATGTTGGCTCTGTGCCTTGGGGGGCAAGTTCTTGACCTTACCAAACCCTCTTATTTAATCCTCATCTCAGTTTCATTAGATTTATTCTATTTTCATGAAAATGGGGTGCTGAGGATCCCTGAGTTGACAAGTGGCAGATCTGAGCCCAGGCCAGGCTTCCTTTATGTTATTCATTGCAATTCCAGGCACTTGCCCAATGATACCAAATTTGGTGGGCAATAAAAGGTGACAGTTGGGGCTGGTGGTGTAGCTCAGTGGTAGAGTGCTTGCCTAGCATGTGTGAGGCACTGGGTTCGATCCTCAGCACTATATAAAACATTAACTAATTAATTAATTAAAGGTATTGTGACCAACTACAACTAAAAAATATTAAAAGAAAATTAAAAAGGTGACAGTCACATGTGCGTGTATGTCTTTTTGTGTGCTGTTACCTACAGTCACAGGATAGCCCTTCTGATCAAGTGACACTTGAGCAGAGACTGAAGGAAATGAGCCTTGTGGACATATTGGGAAAGAGTGTTCCAGGCAGAGGGCAAAGGCCCTGAGGCAGGAGGGGTGTCTGAGTAACACCAAGGCCAGCAGAGCTGGACTGGAGCTAACAGGGGCTAGAAACCAAGAAGTGAGATAAGTGAAGGGAGGACAGATGGGGCAGGGCCTTGTACATTAGAGTGAGGGGTCTGACTCTTTTCTATGTGAGATGGGAAGCCACCATTGGGTCCAAGGGGACCCGATGTAGCTCTGAGTATGGCATGAGTTGGTTCTCATTTGAGATTTCCTCCAGCTGCTGCATTCCGAAAAGCTACCATTTGGGCAAGAGAGAAGCAGGGAGACCATTTAGTAGGAAGACTACCTTCACAATCCAGATACGAGATATGGGAGGGTTAGGCAGGAGTAGCTGTGTCCCTGTCCCCAGGCTTGGCAGCCGAGACTCTGATACTTTCTGCATAAACAAATAATATGACACGGGAAGTATTGTAAAATGTGCTCGGGCACATAAATGAGAAGTTGCATTCTTCCTTATGAAGTTGGGGGCAGTGGCAAAAATGTCAACGCAAACACAAGTTGAATCTTATTGACAGTAATTTCCCAAAGATGGGAGACGTAAGGTTTTTCACAGTCATAGGATGGTGGAAGCAAATTCCACAGACTCCAAGTTGTGCCTGTGGCCTGAGACACTGGCGGGTGGGACGTGGGGGTGCATGGCAGTCAGTGAAGCCCGACTGAGGAGCCGGGCCTGCTGCACTGAGGAGTCCCAGTGCCTTACTCCTCAGCTAAGGGCTGCTGGGAGAGCCGAGCAGGATAGACTCGGCCTCCAGGGGCTTCTAACCTGATTTCAGCAGAAAGGACTTTGAGGTGCTGGCTCTGGGGACCCATGACCGGGATACAAATTTCCTTGTCAGTCCAGTGTCTTTTCCAGCTTTCCTGGCCCATGTCTCCACCCAGGAAGTGGTGGGGCCCTGAGGCCGCTCTGCTTTATTAGTACTTTCAGGACGCTTTTGCTTATTTGGAAACCAGCTCTTCAGACAAGAAAACCTTGGTCTCTTTAAAGAAACATTAATTAAGAGAGATGCCAACAGTTTTCAAAATATTGTGCAGGAAAACTTTTTTCCTCTTAATGAGTGTTTAAGGGCTATTAAAACTGCATTTGTCGTTTGTAATTTCATAGCTTATAAAGGCCTTTCTCAAACCAAATTACTAATGAGGTAATTACCAACATAATAATTACTGTATAATTACTAAGGGAGTGGGAAGGAAAATGTGGAGCAAAATAGGCAGCCAGGAATTTGGTTGTTCTTTCAGAGATCTGAGAAGAATCGTCTCTGTGAAGGTCAGTGGACTGAGTTATCAGGTCACAACCTGGAAGCTCTATCACCAGAGTGTTGTAAGGATCACTAGTTAGATGGTAAAGGAGTGTCCTTTCAACTACCCCTGGGCCTGGAGACTTCTGGCTGGGCAATAACAGAGTCTCTATGAGCAGGCAGAGCCAGCCGGAAATCCTTATGCCTCCCATACTTCCCAGGAGATCTTGGGCAAGGGAGTAGAAATGTCTGAACTTCACCATATGGAAGTGAAGCAGGAAAATGTACCTCACAGGTAGCTGTGAGGATTGAAAATGTCAATGCCAAGGTACGAGTGGCATCTGGTGCTTAGTGAATGTTAGTCTTCCCACCCTTTCAATTTCCAGCCCCAGCTTATAGACACCCGCCTACGACAGCACTACTCAGTCAGGTCAAAGGACTTAGCAATAGTTTGATAAATTTTACTCATGTATTTTCCCTTGAAACTGCCTAAATCACTTCCAGTTAGTTTATAGTTTAAAAAATGAGATAAAAATAGAAACCCCTGGGGATAAATCAGGAATTTGAAATCACACAGTTATATCATGGCCAGGTTGTGATTGGAAACTTCTTGCAGTCTGAGGACTTGGGTTTTGGGTTTCAGGGCTTTCTGTGTGGTATCAGAACATCTGTAACATTAGCCTCCCTAAGAGCTGGCCTAAGACTGGCCAAGCTGCAGGAGGTAGGGCTCTGGGGAGGTGTGTTTATTGTACACGTGCTTATTACCTACTCAGCAGATGTGACTGAGGCCAGGAGCTGACGGGTAGGATTCTGAAGCATGGTAAAGCCTGTACTTGTAAGAATACATAAAAATCTCTTTGTGAGCATGTAGAACTTTACCCTTTATATTCTAGAAGGTGCCTAGCATTGTTTCCTCTAGGCTGTCTCCAACTCCCGTGTTTCTAGGAAACACACAGGGTAGGACTGAGGGACTTGTTAAAAGGCAGGCTCCTGAGCCCCACCCTCAGAGTCTGATTCTGGCTCCAGGTAGCTGCATATACACAGGTACACCAGGTGACCCTGTTGCAGGCTCATGTACATTGAGAGACACACTGAGATATTTGCTTGACCTGCCATCTTGCGATATAAATGGAATAAATGAGTGTTTAAACGTTGCTGAAAGGGTTTAAGTAATTTTCCCAAGGTGGGCAGCTTGCCAATGAGTGGTAGGAGCTGGGCTGCTTGCCCTCACGTGTGCCCTGCTGGAAAGCCATTTCTTCCATTAAGGCTGTGTCAGAGCAAGTATTGTAAAAACTATCTCTTTTAACACCCAAAGGGTGCTTCTCTTTTGTTACCTACAACTTTTACCCTATAGAATGCTAACATTGAGCATCTGCCTGGCCTATGAATTAGACATGTCTTCTTCCTCTGATGTTTTAGCATCTGGGGTCTTCAAGATCCCAGGAAAACTGTCCCTTATCCCCATCCCAATTCCTAGAGACAGTAAGCAACTAGCCTGTGAGCATGCCTTTCATGTGCAAACAAACCCATGCCCATTCCCCAACCATCTCCTTTATCAGGCTCTCACAGGGTCTTGCATTTGGGTCACTATCCTGTGTCCTATTGCTTCTAGGCCAGGTTTCAGTGCACATGGACAGCCCCTAAGTCCCAGAGCAATCTAAACTCTTCAAACTAGCCAATCCTCAACCTGCCTAGCCTGCTTACCCTACCTCACCATTCCTTCCCGAGAAAACCAAAACAACGTCTCTTGCCCATGCTTCCCCAACTGCTTCCTGTGTGGCCTAGTGTGGCCTGGTATTTCCTGGGGGGAATAAACTATCTTCCCAATTGGTCTTCCAATACCCGAATAATAAAACCTATAATTAAAAGAGTCTCCCAAATTAAACCAGAAGCAAACTGAATACAAACTCTCTTTTGAATAATTGTTAGATTAACTCAGTGTTTTCTTCTCTTCAAGGTTTAAAAAATATTTGTTGAATTAATTTTAAGCTAGTCAATAAGCTTAAATAAGGCTTCATTCCTTGATCTGGGTTCACTTTGGGGTTTACTTTGTGTTGATTTTCAAACTGCTCCCAAACATATATTCCTTTTTTCAAGTGAAAGTGTAGAAGTGCATGGCAGAGCAGTATGGAGTGGTCGAGTTATCACTGGTTCCTTTCAATCATGCAAGCTGATGCTAAGCTGAAAATGAGAGAGTTCTTGCTTTCTAGTTTGCCATAACAGTGACAGTATTTACTCATAAATAAATACTTATAAGGATAGAAATATGTTTTAAGGGTAGAAACACTTGCAATACAATGACCCCAGGGATTTCAAGGGTCTTGAGTGGGCTAGCTGGAGCATCCTATGTGATGGACTGTGAAATACATAAGCAGGTACAACCAAGAGATGGAGCAAGGTTGCTTGGAAGAGAAAAGAGCACTGGGCCATGAGGCCATAATGCCTTGGATTCCATTCCCTAGTGTGAAACCCACCCCTCTGCACTACAGGACAAATCACACACCCAGCAGCCAGTCTCAGCTGTCACATCAGGAAAATGGAGGAGAGGGGCAGAACAATATATTTATAAAACTCCTTCTGTTCACTAAATTGCTGGGGTTCTAAATTATGACTCTGAAATGGAGCTATTTGGGAAGGAAGGAAGGAAGCAAGCAAGCAAGGAAGTTAGTTTTGAATTAAAAGTGGTGAAAAATTGAAAATGAGTGAAACATCCAGAATATAGGAACGGTTAAATAAAACAGGCTACATCCACATGATAGTATAGTATGCAATTATTTAAATGATGCGAATAAAGAGTTTATAATGCTTTGGGGAAAAAGCACAAATACTAAGGAGACCCCGTGTGAGCCCTGGTTTGCCAGCACTCTGCTAAGCTCCCCTTGAACTAGCCTTTTCCCACAGCTCTCAGGATGGCTGACATCATCCCCATGAAATGTCCCGCTCAAGATTCTACAGAACTACACTAATTAATCAGAAAAAGAATGGTTTACACAATGAGTCCATCTGAGACACATTCAGATTGAAATGACATCTTGGTCCCTCCACATGGAATGTCTATTTTCCCCCAAACATGTTGGTGGCTGTGAGGACTCAGTTCCCACCACTAGGGTGTGCCTTCCCAACTTCCCAGTTGTACACAGGTGGGGTGACAGGAACAATAGGACCCCTGGTTCTTGCACCACTAAATCAAGAAGGAGGGCTTCATGCATGCTACCACTAACCTATACCCCCAAGCCTTTTAATTTTTTTTATTTTGAAACAGGACTCGCTAAACTGCCCAGGCTAACCTTGAACTTGTGCTCGTTCAGCTTCAATCTCCAGAGTAGCTGGGATTACAGTCATGCGCCCCCCACTCCCTGAAAGTATACATTTTAAATCTCAATGCTCATTTCAGAAACAGCAAAACAACCCCTATTACTTTCCCTCTGTTCCATTTCTTTATTTCCTTCATTCACAAGACTTTATCAAAGCTGCTTAAATACATAAGAAATGTCCAATTTGGGGCATAGGTTGTGGCTCAGAGAAAAAGCATTCGCCTAGTATGCATGAGACAATGGATTCCATCCTTAGCACTACATAAAAACAAAATAAAGGTATTGTGTCCACCTACAACTAAAAAAATAAATGTTAAAAAAATTTCCAATTCAAAAATTGGAAAATGATGCAGTGGGTGCTACCAGCTAAGGCAGTATGATAGCATTCACTTAGGAAAATCCATTTGGGATCAATTTGTTATTTCTGACTCAGCCATTAACTGAGGCTAATCTGGGATGAAAAGGGAGAAGCTATCTTACTATAAATCCCGCTTTTTTTTCCCTCTAAGCAAAATGTCTGACTCAAAAGAATTTTTTAGAAAGAAGAATGCAGAGTTGGAAATGCATGATTTCAACCTCAAGAAAAATTAAAAAAGGTAAACTAACACCAAAATTTAAGTATCAACTTATGAATGGTGGTTAATGTGAGGTGATTAAATTTTTCTTTTTTAAATAAAGTTTTCTTCTCTGTACTGTATTTACTAAATTTCCTACCACAGGAAGTAAGAAGAGAGGTAGAGAAGAGGTGAGGGACAGAGCTAGATATAGAAATTACTGGTGAGAGTCTCTAAAGTGCCCCTCCGGAGCACAGCTGTGCAGGGCCCCCTGAGTTGTCTAGAGGTTTCTTCTGAGTACCCAAATGCTAGCTTGACTGTGCTCAGGCCCCACCCTGGCTCTCACAGCTGACCACTTCCCACTCCATTGAACACACATGAGCCTGTCACTTTCGGTTCCACTTGATTTCCACTTACCCTTCTGGCAGGCTGCCACAGAGTCCTCTTGGCAACCTTCACACTGGTTTCCATGGATACCCTCCACTCTCAGACAGGCGGCTGCTCAGAGCAGATGGCCGTCGGCATTGGGTGGGGAACAGGCTGAAAGGGCATCTGAATCTTGGGCACTCTGAATCCTCTGTTTGTCCCTGTCCCTAATACAGCACACACACACACACACACACACACACACACAAACACACCATAGTCATGTTTAATTCTGGCCTTGACAAGGAACTCATCACATTTCAAACTTCACAAATACTATGTATGACAATTGCTAATATTTGTGGAGCATCTACTCTGAATCACATACCTTGCATACAAGGGAAGAAATAATTTACCAGGATAGTTGAAGGAGTTCAGTGTTTCTGACCCCATTCAGTGGGGCCAATTCTTTTTTGAATTAGTGTACACTATTGATGTGTGCAAAAACAATTTTAGAAGAATATTTAAATTTCAGGTTCCTGGAAAAAGAAATTGAAGCTCAGAGACTTGAAATAATTTCACCAAGGTGAAACAAATAGTCTGAGGCTGGGACTTGAGCTGACGTTTTCTGATCCCAAGACATTTGGTTGATCCACTGCACTGTGGTTAACAATCAGTAGCCATGGCTACGGCAGTCCCCACTATTCACTGAGGACATGTTCCCAAACCCCAGAAGATGGCTGAAACTGCAGACTGTGTGGGGCCCCACATATACTATGTTTATTTTTAGGTATACACACCTATGTCAAAGTTTAATTTAAAAAGTAAGGGAATAATAACAATACCTAATAAGCACAGCAATGATAATATACCATAATAAAATTGATAGCATCACTATCCTTGTTCTTTGGGGTCATTAATGAGTAAAATAAAGGTTACTTGTGACACTCCCCACAGTCAGTCTGATAACTGAGACACCTACAAGGAACTAATAGGTAAGGTAGTGTACAGTTGGAACATGCTGGACCCTGGGCAAAGGGATGGTTCACATCCTGAGCAAGATGGAGGGGCATAGCGTAAAAGTCATCAAGCTACTCAGAGAAGCATGTGATTTAAAGCTTATGAATTATTTATTTCTGGAATTTTCCACTTAATATTTTTAGACCAAGGTTAACTGCAGGTAACTGAAACCATGGCAAGTGAAACCATGGATGGGGGTCGGGGCGGGGGGGACTCTACACTAATTTCCCTTGATTGCTCACTTTTTCTACAGAACTTTTCCCTCCTCCATCACCAACCCCATTCCTAAAGACATTCATGTGTCTGCTGATTTGTCCTCTCCTTTCTCCCCAGCTCCAGGACCAACACCATCTTCATTATCATTACTATCACCATCATCATCATACTTCCCCTTATGATTGAAGTAGAAGCTATCACAAAAATCAGGATGTCCCAAGCCCTGGACCTCTAGTCATTTCCCCAAAGTCTAGGTATGTCTTCTTCATAAAAAGAGCTTAACAAGTATGAACTGACTGACTGAATAAATAAAGTAACACTCTGCCAAAATTCCTTCATGGACGCAGATTGGGACAGTGGTTATAAAGTATCACCTTCTCACAAATGCAGTCTAGATTAGGAGGATTCTGATGTGCTAAAAGGCACCCCAAAGAATGGGGGTGTTAGATGAGATTCTCAGCAGCTAGAATGAACAAACCCCTCTCCAGTCCAATCTCCTTTGGAGCTACATGAGGCGGGTGATTCTTTGAGGAGTCCTAAGTCCCCCAGGGTAGAGATCTTCTGTGATACTCTCGGCTGCTAGATTCTAGGCAGATTGATTACTTTCCCTTGATTGTTTTAATACCATTTATTCCTTGTCTATTTGTTTTAAAAGCCTTGTTCTAACTCCCAAGAGAACCCCATACAAAATGGTCACAGCAGCCAGAGACTAATATTATTTCATAATGGTGAATCCTGTATCTTGTATTCTTGGTTGCCATGAGAGATGACTTACTTACACATTATACATAAAGACAAAGAGGCTCTTACACTTACATAGCTTCCGGCTGCTTCTCAGCTGTAAGGAAACAAGAGAGTGACTATGTCCATTTAGGAAGGTTAAATGATGTGCTGAGTAAGGCCCAGTCAAACCAACTATTCTCAGGCATTTGTTCAGGTATTATTTGCTACTTAAATACAAAATCTGAAACCTGGCAGCCCAGTGTTCTCTTCTCAATAGCAGAGGTCAGAAATTGGTAAAATATGGCCTGCAAGCCACATTCAGCTCTCCACCTGGTTTTGATTAGCCATGAGCAAGGAAAGGATGTTTATTCGTTTGATTCTTTGTTTTGGCAGTACTGGGGATTAACCCAGGGCCACCCACATGCTAGGCAGGAGTTCTACCACTGAGCCCCAGCCCCACCCCACCCCCGAAGGAATGTTTTTTGTGGATTGATATTTGCAATAAATTTAATAATAGTCAACACTAATTTTGAACCCTCAGCCAATGTTACTTTCCTAAAAAATCTATTCTTCTCATTAACAGACCTATATTACATAAAATTATTCCATTATTATTATTATTTTTAATTTTGTCACTAAAATTTTTTGAGAAATTTGTTTTCTCTCTAATTTTATAAGTATATACATAATATTCTCAATTTTGCATGTTGGCCTACACAAAGTCTCTAATATTTACATTCTGTCCCTTCACAGAAAGTTAGCCCATCCCTGGTCTAGACTGAACTACCTTCCCAGACTCATCCCTGCCAGGTCAGTCCTTTTCCTTGGAACGCTTGTCATATCTGAAGGTCTGTGGCTCCCCATAGGCAAGCCTAATTCTCCATGCCCAGCAGCCCTCCTGACTAGAAAGTGCCACCTCACTGCCTGCCTGATTATTTTGTTTTATCTACTGAATCCAGAAGGTTTCCTTGATGCTTCAAGTCAGAATGGGTAGGATGACTGCTCAAAAAGCACAAGAAGTCCTGTAAGGCTTAACCAAGTTTGCTGTAGGTCAGAGTTCACATTGTGGCTCTCTTCCATGTTAGACAGAAGTGTCTCTGGACAGGAAGCTACATGTGTACAGTAGGAGACTGACAAATGTCTGCTTCAAAGTGGAATAACCGATTGGAAATGAATAATGAAAAGCTAACCTGACTCCTTTTGAAAGAGTGATCTACGCACCCAACTTATTGTCTGGCTTTTATTTTTGCCAGTGCCTTAGGCATTTGCCTGCCTTCAGAAGGGAGGAAATGGCCTCTGCAAAGCAAGGTTATGGTAAGTTAAAAGGATGGAAAATTGTGGGTGACTATGTACTACAGGAGTATAGTTGAGAAATGATACTCCATCCTTAGTGACCTTGATAATACTCTCTTCTCATGTCATCAGGCTGTGGGGTGTGGCACTGGTGGGCAACAATACTCCCACTGACAGGCCTACTGACATTTCTCTCCCACTTTTATTATACCTTTACTCCTCATTTTCCCTCTTCCTGTGCCCTCTGAATAGATCTGAATTGCATATTTAATCCAGTGGCCCACTAAATCTTCAAGGGAGAAATGGTCAGGTCCTGCTCCCCACTGGAGACATTCTGCACACATTGGTTGTGCAGTCTTTTGTGTCTGGACCACAGAGAGGGATAAAAGCACAAGGGTCAAGCACTGCCTTCAGGGAACTTAGGCTGAATGGACTTTCTTGTACAGCTCTGCAAAAATCCAGTGAGGAGTCCTTAAGGTTCCTGTGCTTTGTGGGGAGATACTGGCAAATGTCAGAGAAGCACAGAAAGATCCTCAGCAGGGAAGTCATTACAGCCCATGAAGGAAATGCTATCCAGAGCTCGCACACAATCAACCCACACTCTGGTGGTTCCTAGGAAATTCAAACTCCAGACTTCAGTAAAAATTAGATAATAGTACTAAGCACAAAAATAGTTCTTAATTCATTTTCAGAGAAAATTTAAGCTTGTTAACAATCATTCTTTTCTAATTGCTCTCATTAAGATTCTAATTTTATGTTTCTTGTTTTATGCATGCAATGATTTCATGTGTACAGCCTGGAATGAAGCTGGCCTCCCATTTAATTAATATTTACATAGGCAGATTATAAAATAGTGACTCGGAAATGGTTGCTAGAGTAAAAATATCCATAAAAAATCTTTTCGAGCATTTTATGGTTCTTTTCCCAAAAGTTTCGAGTTTGTGCAAACAGAAGAGCAAAGGGGCTTCTTTCTATTAGCCAAGTGGCACTCAACCTACCAGGGATAACAGTGATGAGGCTAATTGCCATTTATTAAGTGGTTATAAAATATGGGCTAAGCACTAGATAAATACTGTACATACATCACTTATCCTCTTGTTCAAATAATATCTTTTAAGCAGCTACTAAACACCCTGAACTAGGCTAGGTGATGAGGTGCAATGGTAAATAAGGCAGGTAAGAGTCACTGACTTAATAAAATATTAATATCGTTCAACAGCCTTACAATGTAGATACTATTCATTATATTTTATGAGTAAGGGAACAAATCAGAATTCTAAGAGTGGTTAAGTAATCAAAGTTGTACAGTTAGTATGTGGTATGCAGGATTTGAACCCCAAGTCCCAAATAGAGCAGGACACTTGAAAGAAGGAAGTACTGTACCTCAAATGGCCTTCTGTACCTGTAGTTCATTGTTAAGGACCTCGGGAAGGGATATACAGTTTCTTATTCTTTCCCTTCCCAGTGGAACTGAGTCCTGTGCTCTGACACACTGCACAGGTACAGCTAGCTCCTCTAGGGAGTATTCCAGAACCCAGAACCCATACTCAGAGTCCCCCTGACCTCCCTCAACACCTCCTGCAAATTTCTATTACGGCAATGACTACCATTACCGTAATCTTCTTCACATGCGTTTCTCACACTAGACCAGGAGCTCCTTTAGGACAGGTACCAAATTATCCACCTCTGCACCTTACAGGTGCACAGTCCCTCATCCGAGAAGGAATAGATGTTGCCAGATAAATAAATGAAAGATTTCCCTTGGTAACCTACTCTGCCTCATTCTCTCAACAACAACAACAACAACAAAAGCAGCCAGCACTTACTGAGACAGGCACAGGCTGTGCACAAACATGAAGTCTCTCCATCTGCATCATGACTCTGTGATCTGCACTGTACCATTTGATGAGAAAAGTCAAAGCTTCCCCAAGGACACTCTTTAAGTTAAAAAGGCATGCTTCACACTGAGTTTTAGTGGTCACTAAGCCCTTCACCAGCTACCAGACACCTCCCAGGATGCAAACAATCATTCCTTCCACAATCTTCCAAAGAATTAACACCCCCTGTAGTGCCTCTAGAGAACGCTGGCCCTGATTTTAACCCTCACCAGCACCTGCCTGGACTTAGTTACATGCATCCATGTTATCTCCCTCATGAGAAGCAGTCTCCATCAAGCAGAGATCATATACTCTGCATCAGGGACCCTCATGGCCCATAGTCCCAGTATATTCTTAAGATGTTGCATTGAACTTGGAACAAAAATATTAAACACACTTAATTATTATCGTGAAATTGTGATCAAATAGATCCAACCTAATTCCTATTTTTACAGCATGAATCAATCCTTAAAAGATAGAAGGCTTACAAAATGTCACTATGAACTAAAAGCCCTGAAGGAGAGGAAAGATTTAGAAAAAATATAGGAGGAAGGCAGGAAGGAAAACTGTGAGTGAAACCCAGGCCTGGAGAAGTGTGGGCTTTGTGAGAGCCCATCTTAGGCTATGGTTTGGCCAGAGCATCCCTGGGGTCCCTGTGATTTTCATGTGCAACCAGGGCTGAGAACACCCAGGAAAAACATCAGGTATTTAAAAAACAAAACAAACAAACAAACAACAACAACAACAAAACCACCATTAGCAATGAATAGAAAGGTTAGAAGCATAAGATAGGTCAGATTCTGGCAGGCTTTGACTGCAGACCCAAGGCTGGGCCTTGCACTGGAGGGAAGGGGATCCAGAGACATTTTAGGACAGGGAATGGCAAGAGTACTTGTCCCTTCCCACTGCAGAAACAAGGAGAATGGCAAGGGCTTAGGACAGTGAGGAAAGATGGCATGAAGGCAGAGGATGGCAGCAGCCCCCCTGAGGATGGTGTCTTAATGGGGGTCTGCTTGAGCTATTCGAGCAAGATACAGCTGTGGTCTGGAATGAGGAGAAGCAGATCTCTGAGCCATGTGGCCACTGACTGGCTGTGTGATCTCAGTCCCCACACCTCCATAACTCTATTCTTCATCTTTAGAGATAGAGATGTTTACCTTAAAAAGCCAATAAGAAGTCTAAATAAAAAGACATGCTTAAGTGTTGGGTACAAGGTAAGCACTCAGCAAATGAGGTCAAAGCTCAATTGGTCTCAGTTCTTTCTAATATTCTGCTCTTTGGTATTTTTTCATTGTCTACCTTTCTAATTATAATGCTTTAGTGGTAACCAATCTTTAAAGGACAGAAGACTTGCAAAAAATGCACTCTAAGGTATGTCACACATGGCCGATTTTTGAAATCACTGTGGGAAATGGACAATGACCACAAGGGAGTAGCACCGTAGAGGAGGGAGTATTTCAGGGAGGTACTTGTGGGTTTTGCGGCCTGAGGCTGGACACAATTTTTCCAACAAGAGAAGTTACACCGGCTTGGTCCTGCAAAAATCTCTTCATTCATCTGGAAAGCTACACAGTGATGGAGACCATGCTAGAATAAGCGGGGATATTGAGGACTATCATTACTGCACACAGCCAGGGGTACTGCCCAGGGCTAACTGGTAGGAGCTGGGGGGTAGAGGCAGTGGAGGAGGGTGGAGAGCAAGCAGAAGCCAATGCCAATCCTTCACTGATGCTCTCCCCTCTTCTCTGAGGTCTAACTGCCTGCTGGGCTCTGGCTTCCATGTCCTCATCCTCTTTATTCCCTCCCAGCCCAGCATCCATGAGTTCGATTCTCACCAACAGGTTTGTGTTGTCCAGATCTTTCTTTTTTCTGTTCTGCCTTTTCTCTTGGGCATCAAACTACACTTCCATTTAGTTTGTATTTTGATTTTATTTTTTGTTGAGGTATAACATGCCTAGAATAAAGTCCATAAGTGTTTACTGTTGCATATGTAGAACCATCTAACTGCCACTCAGATCAACATACAGAACCTTCCCAATGCCACAGAAGGTTCGTCTAAGCCAATACCTGTCTACCCATCCCCCACAGAGACTTCCAATATCCTAACTACCACTATCATCCAGTACTTTTTTTTGTACTGGGGATTGAACTCAGGAGCACTCAACCACTGAGCCACATCCCCATTTTATTTTGTATTTATTTTGTATTTTATTTAGAGACAGGGTCTCACTGAGTTGTTTAGTGTCTCGATTTTGCTGAGGCTGGCTTTGAACTCTCAATCCTCCTGCCTCAGCCTCCCCAGCCACTGGGATTACAGGCATGTGCCACCACATCCAGCTCTGTACTTTTATCATCTGTCTTTGAAATCATATAATTTGGGTCATTCACTTCGTGCATGATATGGTTTGGAAAGTGAGGTGTCCCCCAAAAGCTCACATGTGAGACAATGCAAGGAAGTTTGAAGGAGAAATGATTGGGCAAGGGCTTAGGATAGTAAAGAAAGATGGCATGAAGGCTGAAGCTGGCAGCAGCTCCCTTAAGGGATTAATCGCCTGATAGGATTAACTGAGTGATAACTAAAGTCCGGTAGGGTGTGGCCAGCGGAAGTGGGAATTGGGGATGTGCCTTTAAGGTATATATTTGTATCTGGCAAGTGGAGTTTTTCTCTCTGCTTTCTGATCATCATGTGAGCTGCTTCCCTCCACCACATTCTTCTGCCATGATGTCCAGCCTCACTTCGAGCCCCAGGAGCTGGCTGTCCATGGACTGGGACCTCTGAAACAGTGAGCCCCCAAATAAATTTTTCCTCTTCTACAGTTGTTCTGGTTAGATCTTTCAGTCACAGCAGCAAAAAAAAGCTGACTAAAACAGTGCGCTTATATTTAGTTTCTTTCATTTATCCTTTGGTCTATGACTTGTTCTTTTTCATTGCACTGTAACAGTTGTTCTCGGATAAGGAATAAATGTGTCCCCCAAAATGGCCTTTGGTGATGTCTGGAGATATTTATTGCTGCAACTCAGGGCAGGGAGGGGCAGGAAACCCTAATGGCTGGAGTGGGTAAAGCCAGGGCTGCTGCTAAACATTCCACAGTGCACCAGGCGGCCCCTCAATACAAGGAAGTATCTGGTGTAAACTGCCAACAGAAATCCCACAAATCATCTAAGCTACTATAACAAAAGACCACAAAACAATGCCATTTATTATTTTACAGTGCTGTTGTTTAGAAGTCCAAAATGGGTGTCATTAGGGACTTTAGGGCAGAATCCATTTCCTTGCTTTTTCCTGTTCTTAGCCGCTCCTGCATTCCTTGGCACTGATCCCCCTTCTCTCTTCAAAGCCAGTCACGGCCAGCCAAGACTTTATCACACTGCACCCTTCTGACATCCGTGCCTGACTTCCTCAGGACTCTTATGATTACACCAGGCCCATCTGGATCATCCAGGTTCCTCTCCCCATCTCAAGATCCTTAACTTTATGACATCTTCAAAGTCCTTTTTTGCCATATATTTATTTATAAGTTCCAAGAGTTAGGATGGAGACATCTTTGAGGGAGACCTTATTCTGCCTACCATGTCCTGTAAGAATATTCTGCATAGTTTGTGCATCCTATTGTTGAAGGTCATTTGGGCTATTTTAGTTTTAGTTATGATTAATAATTTTTCCATAAACTTTCTTGTACAAATCTTCTGCACTCATTTCTGTTAAGTATATATTCAAGAATGAAAATGCTAGGTTATAGGATAAAAATGTGTTTAAATTGAATAAATCATACCAAAGAGTTTTATAAAGTGATTGTACCAGTTGACATCCTTATTAGTAGTGTGTTTACATTTTCCTTCTGCACTAAGCACTCATGTAAACCTTCCAAAGACACCTCAACAACTTGGCCACAACCATGCTTTACAGCCCAGTGAATGATATCGTTCTTCTCCAGACATCATGAAACCTGGGAGACATCCTGGACTCCTCCTCCCTTTCTGACTACCTTCCATTAGCCACTCATCATTTTCTTCTATGCCATCAACATATATTGACATGATTCCCTTGATGAATGTCCTGTCATCATCTCTCACCTAGACTACAGCTTTCTTCCTTGACCCTGTTCTTCCTAATGCCTCCAATCCAAATTTCTCACTGCTGTCAAAATCACCTTTTCTAAAATCCAAGAACTGATCCTGATTCTTCCCTTTGTTTATAAGATAAAAGAAGCCTACATCCCTCCTTGCCATCTCATCTTATGAAATGATAACCTCTAAGTTCTACTGTATGAAATTGATTGCAACCTTTATTCTAATTGGTTCCTTCCTCATTGAGTGTCCACTCATCTTTCAAGACTCAGCCTGCCAGTCACATTCTCTGCTGAGTCCTTTCCCAATAAACCTCGAATCAAGAGGACTTAATTCCTCCTCCCATTTGTGTCCAACTACACTGCACAGGCTTTGTATCATGGCACCTATAATTCTCAGCACATTTGCCCCTGCCTTATAAACACAAACCCCTTGAGAACAAGGACCATTTTGTCATCTCAAGACTTAGTTCAGGGATTGTTATATGGTAGATATTAACATTTACAGACTGCAACTGAGTTGAAACAGTACATGTTAATATGGCATGCAGAAAGTGCCAAGTAGAAAGAAAAGACCAGCGCAGAGAAAACCTGTGCTTTCCAAGCTCTTAAGCCTAAATGCAAACAAGAGGCCTATGGATCCCAAGCTCCAACAGGGAAGTAACTTCTATTACTGCAGGACCATTATGAAGATTACAGAAGATAATGTATCTAAGGCTACCAGCCCTCTGACAAGTACACAGCAGGCACTCAACTAACTACCATGATTATTATTTCTAATGATGAATCTAGCTTCTACAGGAAACTTTTAATTTTGATGCTTCAGGCCCATCTTGAAGTAACCTTTATTCAGCAAGAAAGAGAGCCTCACCTGTCCACATTGGTACAACTGACATAATTTGTAAAGGCAAAGCTGCATTACAGAGATGGCCCCTTCATCCTACTGAACACTTGTTGGATTAGTTTAGATTTGTTGCTAGAACATTAAGTGCTTGATTCTTAGTGGTTGTAGATTTAGAACGATCACTGGATTGACTTTTCAAGTTCATATGTGCATTAGATGCCATTTTTCTCTAGGAAAGCAACTAAGAATTAATTGTATTGTATCTCCTTTGGGGATTAGTATTGGTTAGTGTTATATCTCTGAGAGTTAAAGGTTCAGGGTCAACCAAAGAATGAACAAAATGCCTTTCACACAGTAGGTTCTCTATAAAAATTTCCAAATAGGAAGAGCACTGCTAATTTAGGGCCTTGATGTAATTTCCATGACAACCGTCTCTCCTAGTTTCTTCACTCCCTCCGGTAACTCCTTTATCTTTTTCACAAATATTCCTTATGCTGTCAGTACCCCAAATGCTTGTATCCCCTAGCACTCCATTCTTTGATGGCTAATTTTCTCTACTCCCTCCGAAAGGATGATTTCACTTGCTCCCACAGCTTAATACTACCCACAAGCTGAGGTTTTTCAAATTTATATTTACAGGTGATACTGCTCCCTGAGCTTCAGATCCATCTGCTCGACTGATTCTTGAACTCCTCTTCTCAGTATCCCCAAATGCAAATTCTATCTATTAAAAAGTAAGCTCCACCTCCACTTCAGACATTTTTCTCCTCTATAATCCTCATCCCAGTGACTAGTGACTAACATCATTGCCAGTTATCCAAACAGGAAACACAAGTGTCATCCTGAATTGCAACCTCCTCCCTACACCTCAGTTGGTCAGTATGATCCACTGTTTTCTACCTGCATTATGTTATGAATCACCAGCCCACAGACATGGCAAAGGCTTTATCCTTCTCTCTGGATGGTTTCAATAGCTTGCCTCTTATTGGCCCCTCTTCTCTTATCAGTCAGCAAGAATTGTACAAAATTTAAATCAAATTATCTTGTTTCCCTGCTAGGATTCCTTCATCGACTCATGATTGTCTACAAAAACAAATCCAAAATCTTTATCCAGAGTTGCAGAGCCAGAGGTAACCTAGCCAATACCTACCTCTCAGCAGAAGCATGAAAAGAAAGGGAATAAGGCTGGGGATGAAGTTCAGAGATAAAGAACTTGCCTAGCATGCACAAGAAACTAGGTTCCATGCTCAGAAACACACATACACACAAAGGAATAGTAAAAATAAGGGTTAGATTTACTGAGAGAGAGATTAATTTTCAACAAACCCAAAATTTTGTTCTTGAAAAGACTAAAAAGCAAAATTAACCTCAATAATACTAATCCTAAAAAAAGATACAAATTAATATCAGGTATGAAAAAGGGGATATAGCTACAGATAAGCAGAGAATTTTTATGTTAATACATTTTAAAATTAGAAAAAAATGTAAATTTTCCAGAAAAAATATAAATTATAAAAATTGGTTCAAGAAGAAATACAAAACTGACTTAATCTCTATGAAAGACATCAAATTGATAGAATTAACAAGTTCATGAAAAAAATATCAGATCCAGAAGTTTTATAGGAGAATCTTATCAGATATTTAAGGAACAGCCTTTCCCATACAAATTGTTCCAAACAATTAAAAAGGAGAAAAATGTATTCATCTAATTTTATAATCTTTCTTCCAATATAAAAAAGTAAAACTATAGACCAGTTTCACTTACAAATATATAGGCAAGCATTTTAAATAAAAAAATAGCAAACCAAATTCAGGACACAAAAATATTTTTGTCTAAGCAAGATTATCCCAGGAATGTAAAGATGGTTTGACATCAGGAAGAAATCTAACATCATATTTAAAAAAAAGCCATAAGACCCTTTCAATTGATGCTTCATTCAATACAATTCAACACCCATCTGCATTTTAGAAATCCCTAGCAAACTAGGATAACAAGAAGTTTCTTACCCTAATCTCATAAAAACAGAGCAAACATTGTTTTTTTATTGTTATATTGTTATTTTATTGTTAATTTTATTAACAATAAAATTTTAGAAGTAGGCCCATGTCACAAGACAAAAAAAAATGTCTGTTACTGCATATTATTTAAACCTAAACTGGATTTTCTAATCAATGCAGCAATTCAACAACAAGATACATAGATATTCAAAAGGAAAATAAAAATTGCTATTTGCTAAAAACATACATTATCTCTATAGACAATCCTAAAGCATGTATATATAAAACTAGTTAGAGAGTATGGTAAGGTTCCTGAATATAAGATTAACTTATAAAAAATAATGCATCTGAGCAATAATAAGTTAGAAAATGTAATAAAATAAACTCTTTGTAATAGGAACACTAATTAAAACACAGCTTGTAAAAAAAAGAAAATAAGAGACTGTGGAATTAGCTCAAACTAATATAATAGAACAAAGAGCCCAGAAATAATAACTAAGCATGTATGACCCTTATGTGATAAGGAGACATCATGAATTAGTGGGGAAAAGGTAAATTTTTAAAAAGGGCCTGAGATAAATGACTTTCCATATGGGGGGAAATTTTGGTTCTGACTTCATTCTATACATAAAGATAGAATCCAGTTAAAGATTTATCTATAAAAAAAATAAAACTTAAAAACTATAATTATATCTGGGCACAGTGTTGAAGGCCCAGCAGCTCAGAAGCCTGAGGCAGGAGGATCACGAGTTCAAAGACAGCCTTAGCAACTTAACTAGACCCTAAGCAATTTAGAGAGAGCCTGTCACTAAATAAAATATTTTTTAAAGGGATGGGTATATGGCTCTGTGGTTCAATTCTTGGTACCAAAAAAAAAAAAGAAAAAGAAAAAAGAAACAACAACAACAAAAAAAACCCAACAACCCTATAATTATAGACATGATCTTTATGGAGAAAATTATAAAACATAAGCAAAGAACATGAAAGAAAATGTAAGTTGACCCATATATAAATGTATATGGGCAAATCATCCCTTAAAGACAGCAAATCTCTCTGAGCAGTGTCTCCTTGAGTAAAGCCAGAAGTCTAATTGCAACAAGATTATCTATAGTGTTTATTAAAAATAGATTCTTAGGCTCCACATTAAACCTATTGAAGCAGCATGCCTGAGAATGTGGCCCAGGAATCTGAATCTTGGTAAGCTCTTCAGGTGATTCTTCTGCATACTGAATTTTGAGAAGCTTGCCTTGTGGACATATGTCATAACCTGATTGCCCATTAGAATAACCCAAGAGAGCTTTAAAACATATAGATGCCCAGGCTCCACCCCAGACCAACTGTATCAGCGTCTCTCCATGCAACAGCATTTTTAAAGGCCTCCAGATCATCCAACGTGCA
Source organism: Callospermophilus lateralis (assembly GCF_048772815.1). Classification (NCBI taxonomy): domain Eukaryota; kingdom Metazoa; phylum Chordata; class Mammalia; order Rodentia; family Sciuridae; genus Callospermophilus; species Callospermophilus lateralis. The sequence goes on along the minus strand of NC_135306.1, from coordinate 148,512,901 downwards.
GCCAGGGTTGAGGCCCCTGGCTCTAAGCAAAGGTACATCAAGAGTCAGGCCTGGAATGCTCACCACCCTTCCCCATCTGAACATTGCCTTCTGGTGTAAGCTAGAGGAATTCAGACTGTATCCCAATTAAAGAGGACATGACTTCCCTCCGTATAATTGTAACTTATTTTTCAGTATCCCTAGCTTGAATACATAGCAAGGGCTTGTTGGTCATTTTCTGAAATAAATTCAATTAAACAAGACAAAAGGAAATTAGTCAACATGTAGATTAATAAAATGTTCACTAAGTCCTATATATCCCACTGGATCAACAAATCTAAACAATGCAGAGGAACATAGGCTGTGAAAGGTATAGAAATGGCCAAATGCAGCCCTTCTCTTTAAGTGTCCATGATCTGGGAGGTGGAATACATATGGATAAACCACACACACACACACACACACACACACACACACACACACAAATAAATAAATAAATAAATAAATAAAATGTTAAAAAATAAAAAGTATTTGACAAATAAGCAGACAGTAATAACAGTTTAGATAGTAAAAATGGTAATTCTGAATGGCAGGATCTAGGAAGGCATTGCTAAAGACTCAGAATCCAAGACTGACCTTGAGGTATTGGTGGGACTTAAGCAGGAGGCAATTAGGAAAATGGGCAGTTGTGGTACAGGGCAGTTCTGCATAGCACAAGCTAAGTCAGATGGGCCTTTCTCTCACATTCACACAAGGCCGTAGGGCAGACATTAAAGGCTCTTTTTCTTCCTGACTTCCTTGTTATTACTCTCATTTTTCAAGTATTTTGCCTCTGGTTTATTAATTCTGCCTCCTGTTGCCCCAGCTGATTTCTTCTAGGAACAGTTTCTCATTAGCATTTCTATAGGGACACCTGCTACCCCATCTATCCCTATTAACCAATGGCCAGGGCAATGGGGTTGACGGGGAGAGAAATTTTAATCCCCTCCTATGACTCATCTATTTTCTAATTGAGAATGCCAGAGCTAAAGTCACAAATGGCTTCCCAGTGAAATCCATCCTCAACATGAAAAACTGTAACAAAGACATGCTTCTCAAAAAAAAAAAAAAAAAAAAAGACATGCTCTTCAATTTTATAATATCATCTGTGTAAAATGAATGTATTAAAATAAATAAACCTTATGATGTGAAATATTCTCAAAGCCTCAGATAGCCACTTGAATGTGAAACTCCCAGCTAGTATGAATGCATTATGAGTCAGATGAACTATTGAGTAAGGAAGGTTTCTCAAAACCATACTCAAAGGATATCTAATACTATTAACTGGCTGTCTATTAGCATATATATCATTCTGAAAGCTGAATTGTATTTTATGTTATATACCGATATATTATGTTGATAGATTATGTGTCCTTTCTCAAGCAAACTGCTCACATTGATATCATGTGACAGATGTCACTTGTAAAGCCCATGAGAGGAACCAGTCACCATGGTGTAAATATACCATGATTCATGTAAAGTGGCAGAAGAAAAGATTTTATAAATCAAATTATCATTGAAATGGAGTCTTACTTAGTTTCTGTGATTATGTAAGGCCCACCAACAGTGGACATGGGACATACTTAAATTCAGTAAATATCCAGAATTATAGCAAGGAAAATAATTTGAGATAATAGGGAGGGAATATCAATGTTTCAGGTAAGCCTATAATTCCTTACCATTTCTCTAATACTGTATTTCTCTAATAGTGTATTTAATTTATTAAATATCTTATTTCTTTCAAATTTTATTTCACCCAAAGTGCATTTTTCTGTCATTGGTTAATTTTTATTCTGGAACAAAAAATAATGTTAAATTTCACATCAAATTTGTCTTGCACACAAACTGTTAATTAAAGAAATTAACGTTTCTTAGCAACACTCGTTCTCTTAATGTTTCAAAATGCTTTGACTATCAAGCAAAAAGGCACTCGTGGCCCAAAGTCATATTATCATTAAATTTTAGAGAAGACCTGAATTGTTTAAAAAAAAAAAAATTGTGAGGTGTTCAAAGATTTTTCTTAACAGGCTGATAGAGTTCCAATAGCTCCTAAAAAATAGTCATTCTCACCAGCTGCACGAGCACAGCCTTCCCCTACCCAATCTAATCATTTCCATATGTGTATAATTCAAACTGTGAAACATAACATGCTTATTACACAGCTAAGGTTTTGTTTTAAGGGAAAAGGCACAGAGCAAAGGTACAAACCCAAATTTGGTACAAACCAAAATTTTCATCTGACAGGTTGTAGTCATTCCTTGACTCACCAATAATCCAGAAACAAAACAAGTCCTACAAATTAGGGAACATAAACTGAATAGGAAGTTTGAGAACCTGGGCCCTCTCCTGTGGACTGTCATTAACTACATGGAGGTGAGAAGAGGTAGCTCCTGCCTAGCGGGTGGTGAGGTTCCACCTGCCATAGGATGGTAGAATAGGAAGAGGAAGATGAAGCCACAGACCAGCGATCTGTAATGTTGGGCCAGCCAAAGGGTTCTCAGGGAATGCAGTAGGACCTTATAAACAAGAAATTCATTGCAGAACCAGAAAAGTACCTCTTGGTTTCATTTATGCTCCTTGCTTATTTGTTTCCTTTCTTGGTAACAGCATAAAAATATTATGAAAATTCCACCTCATTGTGGCTATCTAAAGAAAAGGATATGTGTCCTTGTTTGATCCAGAACTTTAAAAGGAAGCAATGTATTTCTAGGAGAACAGTGAGGTTGTGATAGCAGTAAATCAAGAGAGAGATGGTAAGTAGGAGGTGAAATTTAGGAAGACAAGAGAAGATGTCTCCATATGCTAGTTTTTTCTCAGCATGGGAGAAAGTATTTGTCATGTTCACTGGAGGACATCAGTCTGATTGAAGGTATGTATGGGTACCTTATAGGGTACTGGCAGAGGACACTAATTCTGCAACCTGCCCCCCACCCTCAGTCACAAGGAAGAAGGCAACTAATTGCTGTGGTACTGATGAAGGACCCCATAAGCCACATTTTGAATACCTCTAGCTCAGTTATTCATCATGCACATCTGCTTCTTTAGAGACCCCAACCCAGTGTTACATTTTCAGCCAACTGTGATTGGTTAGCTAACTGATGTTGGTTGAAACATAAGGGCAGGTGAGAAAACAGACTGAAAGCATTGAGACTGCAGCAGAGGGAGAATTTGGGAGCGGGGAGATGCTTGGAGACATTCATTTACAAGGAATTTGAACCTTGCTAAAGATGGAGTTCTTGGTGGTGAGAGAGTAAGAAACACATCTGGAGACCATGAAGGGCAGAGAGAGAGAAAGGAGATGCCTCATTAGGAGAAATGGGCCCAGGCATCTAGGAAGTAGAAATCAGAGCAATGAAGCATCCTGTAGAAGGTCAGAATGGAAACGAACTAATGACCACTATGTCCCTGGCATGAGCAGTCCTCCTGAATCCTCACAATGTCAGCACAGTGCTTGGCCTATAGTAGGTATTGAAAAATACCCTGGATGTTTAACTTAAAATCAATAAATCAGCAAAAAAAAAACACTAAGAGATATCTATTATTAATAACAACTTACAGTTAAGAACCTGGCTCTGAAAAAGATTGAGAAATTTGACCAATGTGTGACAGTAAGTAAGAAGAAGGAGGAAAATGACTTCAAAGTCTGAGTGATAGAGGAGGAGGGTGATTTGTAAGGACCTGAGGGGAAATCTAGAAAAGGGTGTGGTGCTTGAGTGTAGCCCAGAGACTGAGAGAAAAAAAGAATGAAGAGCCAAAAGAAGTGTTCTGGGGAGGAGGGTGAGAGGTCACTTGGAAAGTATTCTTCTAGAAGGATGAGAACCCTGCAGGAAGACAAGGTAGGTGGGCAACAATGAAGCCAGCAAGGGGCAGCGGCCGAGTTAACGCAGCAGGTGAGTTGCAGGGAACAGAAAGGAAGTGTAACCCAGCTGTGAAGAAACCCGCAGGGTCTCTGTTGGGTAAGTGGGGATCTGAGGTGAGCAAGGATGGGGGAAAGGTGACTAAAGTAGTAAAGAGAAAGATCTGGGAAGGCTGGAGTGGTAACTAACAGCTTTAACACAGGACAAGGGAAAGGAGTATGCAGTGGGAGAGTGCCTGGCATGAGACTGGAGGACAGGCGTGGTCTGGCATAAGAGAGGAATCGGAATGTGTGGTCTGTGAAGGCAATCTTAAGGAGAGGATAAGGGTGACAGCCCCACTGCAAGAGCTGCTGCCGGTGTCTCACCTGTAGGAGCTGCTCACTGTACTGGTCACCTCCTCGCGAATTTGCCGGTTGAGGGCATCTGCAGCTGCGCGCCCCTTGCCACCCTCTGGGCCAGTGGCCTGGGCAGCTGGCAGCGGCGTCTGCTCGTATCCCTCAGAGCGACGCACCATCCAGGCGGGCCCGGCCCTCCTGCGTGTGTCACGCTCATCTCCACCAGACGCCTTTCCAGCCGCTCCGGCCTGGGCTTGGGCCTGTGCCTGCGCTAGAGCCTCGGACGGGGGCGTCTGCTCGTGCCCCTCGGAGCGATGCACCATCCAGGGGGGCCCCGCCTTCCTGCGAGTGTCGCGCTCATCTGCACCAGACGCCTTTCCAGCCGCTCCGGCCTGGGCCTGGGCCTGTGCCTGCGCTAGAGCCTCGGACGGGGGCGTCTGCTCGTGCCCCTCAGAGCGATGCACCATCCAGGGGGGCCCCGCCTTCCTGCGAGTGTCGCACTCATCTGCACCAGACGCCTTTCCAGCCGCTCCGGCCTGGGCCTGGGCCTGTGCCTGCGCTAGAGCCTCGGACGGGGGCGTCTGCTCGTGCCCCTCGGAGCGATGCACCATCCAGGGGGGCCCGGCCCTCCTGCGTGTGTCACGCTCATCTCCACCAGACGCTTTTCCAGCCGCCGGGCCACCTTCTTCGGCCTGGACCTGAGCAGCCGGCACAGACATCTGATCTTGCCCTTCGGTGCGATGCACCATCCAGGGGGGCCCCGCCTTCCTGCGAGTGTCGCGCTCATCTGCACCAGACGCCTTTCCAGCCGCTCCGGCCTGGGCCTGGGCCTGTGCCTGCGCTAGAGCCTCGGACGGGGGCGTCTGCTCGTGCCCCTCAGAGCGATGCACCATCCAGGGGGGCCCCGCCTTCCTGCGAGTGTCGCGCTCATCTGCACCAGACGCCTTTCCAGCCGCTCCGGCCTGGGCCTGGGCCTGTGCCTGCGTTAGAGCCTCGGACGGGGGCGTCTGCTCGTGCCCCTCGGAGCGATGCACCATCCAGGGGGGCCCGGCCCTCCTGCGTGTGTCACGCTCATCTCCACCAGACGCTTTTCCAGCCGCTGGGCCACCTTCTTCGGCCTGGACCTGAGCAGCCGGCACAGACATCTGATCTTGCCCTTCGGTGCGATGCACCATCCAGGGGGGCCCCGCCTTCCTGCGAGTGTCGCGCTCATCTGCACCAGACGCCTTTCCAGCCGCTCCGGCCTGGGCCTGGGCCTGTGCCTGCGCTAGAGCCTCGGACGGGGGCGTCTGCTCGTGCCCCTCAGAGCGATGCACCATCCAGGGGGGCCCCGCCTTCCTGCGAGTGTCGCGCTCATCTGCACCAGACGCCTTTCCAGCCGCTCCGGCCTGGGCCTGGGCCTGTGCCTGCGCTAGAGCCTCGGACGGGGGCGTCTGCTCGTGCCCCTCGGAGCGATGCACCATCCAGGGGGGCCCCGCCTTCCTGCGAGTGTCGCGCTCATCTGCACCAGACGCCTTTCCAGCCGCTCCGGCCTGGGCCTGGGCCTGTGCCTGCGCTAGAGCCTCGGACGGGGGCGTCTGCTCGTGCCCCTCAGAGCGATGCACCATCCAGGGGGGCCCCGCCTTCCTGCGAGTGTCGCACTCATCTGCACCAGACGCCTTTCCAGCCGCCCCGGCCTGTGCCTGGGCCTGTGCCTGCGTTAGAGCCTCGGACGGGGGCGTCTGCTCGTGCCCCTCGGAGCGATGCACCATCCAGGGGGGCCCCGCCTTCCTGCGAGTGTCGCACTCATCTGCACCAGACGCCTTTCCAGCCGCCCCGGCCTGTGCCTGGGCCTGTGCCTGCGTTAGAGCCTCGGACGGGGGCGTCTGCTCGTGCCCCTCGGAGCGACGCACCATCCAGGCGGGCCCGGCCTTCCTGCGGGTGTCTCTCTCGTCCGCACCGGAAGCCTTTCCGGCCGCCAGGACACCGGCTCCTCCTGGGGCGTCCTGCTCCATGGCTTCGGCGGCGGTGGTCACCGGCCAACGCTCCTGGCTCTGCGGCCGGCGTTTGGGGGCCCCTAGAATAGGCGCGGTAGCCTGAGAGGACGAGGGGATCTGCACCGGCTTGGGGATCCACGGGTGGTCCCCGCGGCGCGGCAGCGGCCAGGCACGGAAGTCCTTCTGATACTGGGTCTCCCGCTCAAAGGGCGCGTCCGAAGGCTGGTACTCACTGCGCGGCCTGCGGCTAGGCTCAGGCCGCTGCACTTTCCAGGCGCGGTAGTCCTGCCGCATCACCGAGTCCGCGGGGCCTGCCCTGGAGGTGGAGCCGGAACCCGCGCCGGAGCCCGGCCCACTCCGGGCGGAGGCCGCCGCCGCCGCCGCCTCACGTTCGCCGCTAGGCCGGGGCGCTGGCCCTGTTGCCCGGGCAACTGCATCCAACTCGCCCAGGGCCGGCTGCGTCTCTATGGTGACCGCGCGCGCCGAGGGGGGCTGAGTCTGCTGCTGTTGTGGCGGTGGCGGCTGCGGTGGGGCGCCCGGGTGCTCGGTGGCCTCCGAGTACTTGGTGAAAACCAGCGGCACCGCTATGTCCGCCTTGTCCAACTGGTTCCAGAAACGGGCGATGCAGCAGGCCCGTGTGATGCACGGCCACGCCATGATGCTAGATGCAAAACTGGCCCTCTTTCTTTTTGTATCTTTAAAGCAAGTCTCTAGAATCTTCCTTCAGCCCCTGGCCCCTACCCACCAATGTGATTCCCACCGCTTTCTCCCCAAATCAGCCTGCTACCTCGCCCTCCTCCCTCAGAGAGCACCCGGGGAGAGCTATCGCTAAGATAAAGTCTGTAAAGTGCCTCGATTACCGGCTGCAAACGCCTTCGGGAACGCAGCTGCTGCGAGCGCCGAAGGGCCAGCTGCACAGCGTCCTGGAGTCCCCGGCTAGGGCGTCTGGGACGCGCCCCTCCCTGCTGCTGCGGCGGCGCGCAGACCCTGGTGGAGCGAGGCGACGCGAGGCGAGGTGACTGCGGGCTTAAGCCATGGCGCAGAGGAAGTGCTGGGCGGTGTGGCTGCAGGCTCCACGGACCGGGCTTGATTCTCCTTTCCGCCGGTCCAGTAGCAGCCGGCCACCTAGTAGGGCATGGAGGCGATCACCTCCAGCGCAGACCGAGCACCGCCGTCTCCGCTGCTGCCTTGGATGATGCTGCAGCCGCTGCCGCCGCCGCCTCTGCTGCAGAGAGGCGGCCCCACCCTTTTCTGCCGCTCAGCAAGGGGGGTTGGGGGGGACCCAGGAAAGATGCTGAGAGGGAGAGCGCTGCAGAAAAAAAAATCACCTGCTGTCGTCAGCGCGCGCTGCTGGGAGCTTGCCCTCTCTTTCCCCTCCTCCTTCAACTCTGGCAGCTCCTCCCTCCTCTGCTCCCAGGCAACAGCGGATCTGTGGCCTTGGTAGGTTCAATCTCAAGCACTTGCTGCCCTTGTGCTGGTCACCTCACCTCCAGGAACCTGAGGCTCTTCTTTTGTAAAATAGAGCCAATCATTGAAGGAGAAGAAATATTAGATGAAATATGGAAGGAAATCCCTTGTGAAATGTCTGTGCCTTAATAGATGTTTTTAAAAAGAGAGGTGCTGCTTGGTCCATCATGGGACTGTATTTGAACCCAGTGTTACTGGCTACTGATCCAAGCACTTAATGGGTGTCAGGCCTTGTTCAGATGTGTGGAAATGGGGGTCTCAGGCTGGGGTGTCCTGATTATTTGTTCCCTGGAGGATCCTTGGGAAGCAGTGTCTTAGACCTTCCCAAGAACCACAGGGTTCCTCTTCAGCCCAGAGGCCATAGCGGGAGAAAGTCGATGGTAATAGGATTCTGGAATAGGGGTATAGGTGAGGAAATTGAGGGGTAAACTGGAGGGGGACTATTCCCCAGGAAAGTGTAGGGTCTGACCTGCAGGGACTTTCTGGCAGGGGGCATCCCTGTTCCCCAGGGTCTTCTACCTTGGAGGAAAAATAGATTTTTGGAATCAGACAGTGTCTTTGTCATCCCTGGGCCTTGTCAGTGTCTTGGGTCATCCCTGGGCCTCGGTCTTTTCTGGAAAATGGAGGAAATAATACTTGTCATAAGGTGATATTCTTGTGATAGTTAAGGACTCAGAGCAAAAGCTTTGAGTCAAATCCAATCTGCAGGGATTCAAATCCCAGCATTTGTAGTCCTTGTTGTATGGCCATGGGCAAATCATTGCAACTTTCTGGTCTTAAAATTCATCTATGAACCAGGGTGCCAACTCTGAACTTGCAATGTTGTTCTGAAAAGTAAAATGAGAACATGCACTTACAATGCTTGCTACCACATCTAGCATATAACAGTGGCATATAAATGGTGGCTATTATATTCAAAATACACACCCAGAAGACACATAGTTGGCACTTCCTAAGCAAGCCACTTAGATACTTCTCCAGCAAGGTTCTTGTTTCTCTGGTTACCTTTTGGTCTGTCCTTGATGTCTCTCCACGTGTGTTTCCCACACTGTTCTCCACTTCCTACCCCTAGTTACATTGCCTGATGTTCAGCTTCTTTCCCCTCAAATAAAGGCATATTTTCAGCATCATTTAAGCTGGCATTGGTGTTTCTGGGAGAGAAAGTCATTATATGTTTAGATTAGGAATTGATTGCAAAACACAGCCCCGATTTTTTAACCTTGGAATCAAACAGGATGATAAGACAGCTGGATTAGTCAATTATCTCCTGTACTTCCTCCCACTTGGGTCTTTCCTCTTGGTGATTTGATTTGAATTCCATAAATAAAAGGATGGCTGCTACAATTTTCCAGTCATTAGGAGATAAATTTCTATAAGCAACATAATTTGTTCTGATGCTTCCTACCCCAATCCTGCAGATCCCTGGATTTGACTAATATCTTTGTAATAATGATCTACAAAGGCAATAAGGAGAGCCAAGAATTGAAGGGGGATGTCTTTTCTGGGGGTCATTGAGAATTTATCCTTCTTTCATTTTAAATAAGTCTGGTTCCCTGATGCCTACTCTGTGCCTTGGGCATTATCAGACACAAATGGAATCTAGGTCTAGAGAAGCCGTCAATTGGAAGTGTGTGTTATGGGAGGCCTGGGAGACAGACATAAGTAAATAATTGGCACACAATATGGTCAGTATAACAGGTGAACATAGGTGCTGAGTGAATGGCACCTAAACTGGACAGCAGAAAGCAAAAGCATTTCAAACAACTCTGTCATCAAGTCACTTTCCATATTTGTTTACTTGAGTTTTTAAAATACATTCAGTTCTACAACATCCTTAGAACATCCAATAGCCCTATGGAACAATTTTAACGATTATCTATTATGTGGCTTATTCAGCATTCATTCTGGTGTTAACAGCACCTTAATATTTGACTTTTGAAGACAACTTTTTTTCCTACTTTCAGGCTATGTGGTTTGGGGTATGCCTATCCCACCAACCTTTCTGAGCAGATGAATGACACACCTGTTTATCAGGGGACTGCATCTGTCTGATCAAAGCAACTTGTTTAGTGATATGATCCACATTGAACCAATCAGGAAAAATCAACCTAAATAGATACTTTCTCTTTTTTATTGGAATTGCTAAAATGAGAGATCATGAGATTATTGTTGTTAATGACCATGAGGTTATTATTGTTAGTAACTTTTTTTTTCCAGTCACTGGGGGGTAGCTGCCTACAGTTAAAATAAACACAGAAAACATCAGAAGAGAACACAGGATTCTGATGTTTGTACACCAAAGCCCATTCCCTCCTTCTTTTGCTGTAATAAAGCCCCCAACTTTTAGATGGACTCTTGGTCATCCAGCCAGAAACTGCATTTCCCAACCTTTCTTGCAGCATAAAACAACCATATATACTTCCAGGTCACTTCCTTATAATAATTACTTGTGTTCAACTTTGTCTTCCTCCTTAGAGGGAAGAATGTGGACATGGTAGAGGCAATTATCATTTGGGTAGTTAAAACAAGTTTTTAAGAGTACAATATGATGGTTAAGAATGTTGTGGTCAGAATTTAATCCTGGGGAGGGAAGGGCATAAAAAACAAGATAGAAGAAAGCTGTTTAGGTGATGACCTCATGGGATCTAGCACTTGGCCCACCCATTCACTACTGGACTGTGATGTGAGAAAGAAACATACATCTCTCATTTGAGCCATTGTTTTAAGGATCTGTTTTAGTATTTTAATCACTTAAGCATGTGGATCTAATCATGCCTGAACAACTTTCAGGTGTATGAAAATGACATGGAACAAAAAATCTCGCAGATAATACCAAGTTAAGATGGGAATGAGGGATCAGAATCAAGGTATTCTAATGTTCTTATTGTTTGTGAGGGTAGTAAAGTATAAACTTACTAACTTATAATGTTTATTAATATAAAATTTAACACTAAAAAGAAAAGGGAAACTTTATGTATAAGTGTAAATATTTTATATACATGTGATATGTTATATGTGGTACATTTTATATAAATATAACACATTCATAAATAAAGCTCATAGAAAACATAAGTCCAAAACTACGTATTATGGTTTGGATGTGAGGTAGCTCCCAAAAGTTCATGTGTGTGAGACAATGCAAGGAGAAATGATTGGGTTATGAGAGCCTTAACCCAATCAGTGAATTAATTCAGAGGTAATTAGGGCAGGTAGGAGGAAGTGGTGCATTGGGGCCATGGTTTGGGGGTACATGTTTGATTTTTTTAAAAAATATATATACATATATTTTTAGGTGTAGATGGACACAACACAATGCCTTTATTTTTATGTGGTGTGGCGGACCGAACCCTGGTCCTGCCCGTGCTAGGTGAGGGCTCTACCCATGAGCCACATATGAGCTGCTTCCCTCTGCCATGCTCTTCTGCCATGATGTTCAGCCTCACCTCCAGGCCCCATGAATGGAGCCTGCTGTCTATGGATTGAGACTTTTGAAATTGTGAGCCCTCAAACTTTTCTTCCTCTAAAATTGCTGTGGTCAGATCTTTTAGTGACAGTAGTGAAAAAGCTGACTAAAAAACTAAGAAAGGAAAAAAAAACATGGCAAACATTAAATACAAAATAAGGGAGTAGAGATATTTCCAAACATATGAGTGATTGGGGTGAATATCAATGATCAAAACTTTCCCACTAAAAGAGAATCTCAGATTGGAGTAAAACACAAAACAAAGCATAGCACAACTAAACATTATTTGCAAGAAACATACAAATTGAAAAAAAGGTGGTTTGAAAAGATGTATTAGGTAAATAAGAAAGATGGCACCACGGTCTATATCAGACAAAATTGGTCTTAAAATAAAAAGCATTTTAGGGATAGTGAAGGTCCATATTAAAATGGAAGAAACAGTTTGCCAGAAATATGTATCGTGGCTTTCATTTAACAATAGAGCTCCAAAATACATAAAGCAAAACTTGGTAGAATTTTGAGAAAAAAAATACACAAACCATTCATCGTCATCATCAACTTCATCCCCAAGGGATATTTTTTAAAAAGTACCTCCTGGTAACTGACAAATGAAACACATAAAATTTTAGAGATGCAGAAAGTTTAAACTGTTAGTAAGCTTGATCTAATGAGTCCTGCATCCAACAACTGGGGGATATATATTTTCAAACTTACATGGAATATATAAAAATTGACTATATATGAGGCTACAATACAAATATAAATGAGAACCAAAAATTCATACAAATCATATGCATGACAGCACAATGTTAAAAGTCAATAACAAAAGATTAATCACAAATCTAAACATACTTAGAAATGAAGCAAAGAAAAACAACTTTGAAAAGAGTTCATGGGTTTAAAAAGAAACTACTATTATTAGAAAATATTTATAACTGAAAGGAAATTAAAACAGTACATTATCAAAGCTTGTGAGATGTTGGGGTTGAGGATTTAGCTCAGTGGCTGAGCACTTGCTTAACATCTGGAAGGTCCTAAGTACAATCCTCAGCTCTGAAAAGAAAAAAAGAGAGATGCAACTAAGTACAGTATTAACAGAGACATCTATGGTCTAAATGCTTATTTTAGATACAATAAAAGATTAAAAATCTTCTAGAGATTACACTCAAGATGTAAAAAATAGTACAGAGCAAACCCAAACCAAAGGGAAACATTACAGAAAAGAGCAATGTGATTAAATATAAACAAACATACATTAAAGACTTGTCAAAAAAATCAATAGCTTCTTTGAAATAGATGTTTATCTTGAAACAAAAATAATCATGCATCAGTGATTTTAATATAGTAAGGATTGCAGAAATAGCAGATTGAAAGAATCATTGGCAAAGACTAAGAATTACTTTCTGCTGACAAGATTGAAAAAGGTTACACAGCAGCAAGCTTCCAAGAGTGTTCCCAGTACCCCTGACATTCTGATGTCACAGCCTTGTGTGGTTCTCCCACACTGGCTGTAACCAACCTATGTAACCAACAGGATGATACAAAAATACCCGGGTGTGACTTTTGCAGCTAGATTAGAAAAGGCATAGTGGCTTCCACTGTCTTCCACTTTTCCCACTTCTCATCACTTACTGGGGATGGGGGTGGGGGAGGATGACCTCCATATTACACGAACTTCTTCCCCACTGCAACTGCATGATGACAAACTAAAGCCTCCTGCAATCAGCCATGGGAGGGAAACAATCTTCAAATGATTGCAGTCTTGATTAAGATATTTTTTTTTTGTTGTGTGGCGGTGGTGGTACTAGGGATTGAACCTCTTAGTAGAGGGGGCACTCTTATTGCTGAGTTACATCCCCAACCCTTTGTTATTTTTTATTTTGAGACAGGGTCTTGCTAAGTTGCCCAGGCTGGTCTTGAACTTGCAATGCTCCTGCCTAGCCTCCTGAGTCATTAGGATCACAGGTGTCTGCTACCGCATCCCACTTGGCTAAAATCTTGATTGCAATCTCATGTGACAGTTTGATCCAGATTCATCCTGCTAATTTTTTACCCAAGGAAACTGTGCGAAATAAGGTCTATTGTAATTTAAAGTACTAAATTTGGGGTAATTTTAATATTTTAAGTAAATATTTTTTAAAGTAACTTTACAATCTCAGAGTAGTTTTAGGTTCACAGCAAAATTGAACAGAGAGTTCAGAGAGTTCTCAAATGCCCCATTTCCCCCGTACACATATAGCCTCCTCCATTATCAACATGGTGCACCAAAGTGGCACATTCACTATGAATGATGAGCCTATGTTGACACCTCATTATCACCCAAAGTCCATATCTTACGATAGGGCTCACCCTTGGTGATACTTTCTATAGGTTTGAACAAATGTATAATGGCAGGTATCCACCATGATAGCATCATATAGAGTAGTTTCACTGTCTTAAAAATCCTCTGTCCTTTGCCTTTTCATCCCCCCCCGCATCAGCCCTAGGCAACCATTGATCATTTTACAGACTATAATTTTCACTTTTCCAGAAGGTCATAGTGGTGGAATCAAACAGTGGTAGACTTTTCAGATTTGTTCTTTCACTTAGTAATATGCAGTCACAGCACTTTTGTGTCTTTTCGTGGCTCAATAGCTCATTTCTTTGTAGTGCTAACATTTCTTTATCTGGATGCCCCACACTTGATTTATCCATTTACCTACTGAAGGGCATCTTGGTTGATTCCAAGTTTGGGCAGTTGTGTATAAACCTGCTAAAACACCTGTGTGCAGGATTTTGTAAGGACATAAGATTGAACTCCTTTGGGTAACTATCAATGGGCATAACTGCTAGATCATACAGTAAGAGCATGTTTAGTTTTGTAAAAAATTACCAAACTGTCTTCCACAGTGTCTGGACGCCTTCTCACTACCAACAGATGAGAGTTCCCATGCTTCTCATCCTTGCAGGTATTTGGTGTAGTCAGCATTTGGGATTTTTTGCCATTCTAGTAGATCAGCATAGTAGTATATCACTGTTGTTTTCATTTGCATGTCCCAAAGGACAAATGGTGTTGAGTATCTTTGTTTGGCTATTTGCTTCAGTACATCTTCTTTGGTGAGGTGTCTGTACAGGTTTTTTGTCCATTTTTTGATGGAATTGTTCATTTTCTTAGTGTTGAGTTTTAAGAGTTCTTTGTGAATTCTGGGGATAACAGTGCTTCATTGGATATGTCTTTTGCAAGTATTTTTCCCAGTTTGTGTTCTGCAGTCTCATTCTCTTCGCGGTGTCTTTGAAGAGCAGAAACATTTAGTTTTAATGAAGTCCATCTTGTTGATTCATTCTTTCATAGATGATGCCTTTGGTGTTATATCTAAAATGCCATTACCATCACTTAGATTTTCTCCTGTTATCCTCTAAGAGTTTTATAGTTTCACATTTACATTTTAGGTCAATAAGCCATTTAGAGTCAATTTTTGTAAAGGTGCTTTTTTTCCCTTTTTCTTTCTTTTTTTGCTTGTAGATGTTCAATTGATCCAGTAACATTTGTAGAAAAGATAATCTTTGCTCCATTGTATTGCCTTTGCTCCTTTGTCAAAGATCTGCTGAATGTATTTATGTGGATCTACTTTTGGGCTCGTTATTCTGTCCCTTTTATTTGTCTGTCTTTCACCAGTACCACACTGTGTGGATTACTGTATCTTTATAATGAGTCTTGATGTTAAGTAACCTCAGACCCCAACTTTGTCCTCTTCCTTCAATATTGTGTTGACCATTCTGAACTTTTGCCTCTCCAGGTTGAGTAAGCTTTAGAATCCATTTGTCAATAGCCACACAATAACTTTAAATTGAGCCAGGTGTGGTGGTTTATGCTTGTAATCCCAATTGTTCAAGAGGCTGAGGCAAGAGGATCAAAGCCAGCCTCAGGAACTTAGTAAGGCCCTAAGTAACTCAGCAAGACCCTGCCTCTAAAAAAAATATTTTTAAAAATGGGCTGGAGATGTGGCTCAGTGGTTAAGCGCCACTGGGTTCAATCCCCAGTACAAAAAAAAAAAAAAAAAGATTGAATTGATTGAAGCTTGGGGGTAATTTCTAATTAGTATACCTAGGGGAACTAAACAATCTTTCTAGGATAAAATATATCTTACTAAAACCAATTTAAGAAAGAACAGAAAACCTGAATAATTCAATAAATTGAACCAGTAGTTCAAAATCTGCACACAAAAGACAGCAAAACTAAGTAAAATAAAATTGGTCCATTTGAACTTACAGGTGAGTCCCACAAAACTTTAATGGAATAGATCATATCTATGATATCTATGATATGATATTCTACAGAACAGAAAAAAAAGAAAACTTTCCATCAAAGTTTAGGTAGCTGATATAATAGTTGTGCCAAAACTAGATAAGGATAGCACAAAGATGGAAAATTAAAGGCTAATCATAGGTACAAAAGTCATAAATAAAACATCAGCAAACAATTTAGAGCTATATAATAAAACAATTGTCAATATTCAGTAATATTTATGCCAGGAATAAATACTGTTTTAATAACAGAAAACCTGTAGATGTAATATCATACACAATGGATTAAAGTGAAAAAGTTAAGCTGGGCATGATGGAAATGCCTGTAATCCCAGTGGCTCTGCAGGCTGAAGCAGGAGAATCACAAGTTCAAAGCCAGCCTCAACAACTTGGCAAGGCCCTAAACAAATTTGTGAGACCCTGTCTCAAAAAATATATACATATAAAAAGAAGGACTGGGGATGTGGTTCAGAGGTGCCCCTGGGTTAAATCCTTCATAATAAATAAGTAAATAAATAAAGAGAAAAGCCAAACGATAATCTCAAATACACATTTTAAAAAATATGATGCAAGTTGACACCAAATAATTAATTTTTAAAGCATCGTAACAAACTTGAACTTCCCTAACAGGTCAAAGAGTGACTATCAAAAAATAAAACCTATCACAAATAGTGTATTTTATTGTGAAACACTGGGAGCCTTTCTAATACCACTAGGAATACAACCAGGAGAGAGTGGATCCCAATTTTTAGGCTGGATAGGGGGAGTGGTTGATGGATTTGGATCATCAGTTATGAAACTACTAGAGGATTAGGGTTTTATAACTCAGTGCTTTTGCTATGAGCAGTATGACTACAGAAATAGGAATTAGAGCAGAAAAGTGGTATCCTTGAATCCTGGAATCAAAGGAATGGCAGAATTTTAAAACCATAAAATATTTATTTGGAATCCTAGAATCTCAGTATAATAGAACAATACAGCCCTAGATCCTAGAATAAATAAACATTAAGAATCCGAGAATCTGGGAATTCTAGAATATATCTCTTAGATGGTTGTTGCGGACTATTATGGACTGCTTACTTATATCCCCTAAAACTTACTTGTTAAAACCCCAACCCCTAAGGCGATGATATTAGGAGGTAAGGCTTTGGGACAGATGAGGTCATGAGGGTGCAGCCTCCACAGTGGACTAGTGTCCTTATCAGAAGAGAAAGAGCAAGTGCTAGCATGTGACTGCCATGTGACTGTGCACTGTGAAGAGCCTCTGCCTGCCAGGAAGCAGGCTCTTGCCAAACAACAGATCTGTCAACACCTTGATCTTGGACTTCTCAGGCTCCAGAACTGTGAGAAATAAATGTTTGTTTTTGAAACATCCACTCCATGGTATTCCATTTATAGCAGCCCAAACTAAGACCCAGCCTAAAAAATTCTTCCTTTTCTTGAGCCAAAACAAGAATTCTTGCAAATTCCATCTGTCTTTGAGACCACCATATGACATCATCTAAAGATATATATTTAAAGTATCTATTATATCCCTAGATCTCTAGCTAAATATTCCTAATTATAATATCCAAATATGATACTAAGGCCAGATACCTCTAGAGTCTAGCTCTCCTGCTACTCATCAAATGTTTATTCACTAGTTTTAACAACTATTGGGGACTCTTGCCTGATCAATTATGACTATAATGTTTGCCAAATAATGATTTCTACATTTGCTAGTTGACATCTTTCTTTGTTTATACCAGTATGGCTTCATGAATTGTTATTTTTATAGGTTGAATCTATTATTCTCTCTTTTTATTTTGATGCTCATATCATTCAGATTTTCCTCGTGAGAGTCCCCTGGTGGAGGCACAGATGCATTCCAAGCTCTATACTGAGCCCACCCTGGCTCCTTCCTCCAATGTTGCCACCAGAGAGAAGATAGTGAGGGGATATGTTTTTGTGCTTTCCGTAAATATACATGAGCCTATAATAAATGTGTTTCGTGTGTTTGTATGTGTGTGTGGTTTGAATGCTTTTTTTCTGAATGTTATAATGCTTTCAGAAGCCCTTACAAGTGCTCCTTTCAGTCATCAATAGGAATTTGAGATTTATCTATACTGATATCCAGATCTGGTTAGGCCATTTTAACTACTCTTTAACAACGAGTCTGTTGTTAATAAACCCACTCATACACACACACACACACACACACACACACACACACACACCCCATCATCATCATTCATCATTTAATGACAGGAGCACATTCTGAGACACGTGCCAGTAGATGACCTTGTTGTGCTACAGACATCAGAGAGTGCACTTGCATGAGCTTAGATGCAGAGCAGATGGCACACCTAGGTCACATGGCCACACCAATTTTACACGTGGTCTGTCGCTGATGGAAATGTTACCCAGTGGCACATTCACACCTCCAGTGAGGAATATTTAAGTTTTTTCTGCTTTCTAGTTACTATAAATAGTATGTCTCTTCTCCTATGTATATCATCATGGTCCAAGTGAGAGCAATTCTCTAAGTAATTCTCTTGCTAATCCAGAATTGAAATTTCTGGGTCCTAGGGTGAATGCCTTTTCAAATGTATGGGAACAAATTCTGTCCATAGAACTTTTACCAGTTTACATCCTGACTTGTGATATGAGAGTCTCTATTTCTGAATAACCACACATGACCTGTTATTACCAGACTTGCTCACTTTTGCCAATCAGATGGGTATGAAATGTCATGTCATGGGATTTAAATTTGATTCTGGCTGGGTGCAGCGGCACACACCTGTAATCCCAGCAACTCAGGAGGCTGAGATGGGAGGACTGCGAGTTCAAAGCCTGCCTCAGCAACTCAGCAAAGCACTAAGCAACTCAGCAAGACCCTGTCTCTAAATAAAATACAAAAAAGGGCAGAGGATGTAGCTCAGTATTAAGTGCCCTGGGGTTCAATCCCTGGCACAAAAGGAAAAAAAAAATTGATTACTAGTGAGACTGAACATCTTTTCACATGCTGATTGCCTATCAGAAACATGATTCCAAGTTTTGCCTATTCATATCTTGGCCCATTTTTCTATTAGGTTGTTTATAGGAATTATTTATATATCTACATGTTAATCTTTTGCATTGCAAATATCATTTCCCAGGCTGTGGCTTATCTTTTCACCCTGTTGATAATATCTTTTGACATACAAATGTCTTAAATTTTAATGTGGGAAAGCTATCCATCCATTACTTTGTGGAAAATTTACTTAATGTAGGAAAACTTGTCCCTCTATTACTCTGTGGATTGTATTCCTCCTCTTCCTCCCCCTCCTCCTCCTTTTTCTTCTTCTTTTTTATTTTTTGACAGTACTGAGAATTGAACCCAATGATGCTCTACCACTGAACTATATCCCTAGCCCTATTTTTTTTTAAGAGAGAATCTTGCAAAACTACCCAGGCAAGCCTTGAACTTGTGATCTTCTTGCCTCAGTCTCATGAGTAGCAAGGATTATAGGTATGCACTACCACAACAGGCTCACATTTTTGCATCTTTTGCATTTTTTACATCTGATGTCATTCGGATGATTTCTTTTAAGTATTTTTTCTTTATTTAAATCTACCTTTGTTTGTGATATGAGGGAGTACAGCAGATTTCCTTTCTTCCTTACTGAGAGCACCTGTGTTGCTTCAGTTCAGGTCAGCGAGGTCCTTACTCATTTGCCTGTGGACTTTCTTATCTCCCATGTTCATGAGCCATGGTTCTGTCCAATGAGGCATAAGCAGAAGACTGCTAGGGGGTTCTGGGAAAATAATGGATTTCTTGACACAAGTATTTTTCTTTTATCCTTCCTTCCTTCATCTACATTTCTGAAAAAAATTGACACAGGCTAGACTGAATCCCTCTTTGGCCACCATGAGGCGACAAGCTTGCAAAGACAAACTGCAGCCTAAGGATTGAGGAAGGACAGACGGAGAGAAACAGGAACATTAATGACGTTGTGGAGATGCTGAACTAGCCTTCTGGATTTTCATGATGTTTTCAATCTTTGTGCTTTTCTTCTTTTGTTCCCTTTTGGAATTCTATTTATGACAGAAGATAAATTCATTTGTTGTTAGGTAATCTTCATGTGGCTTGTGAATTCTGAAACAGATGTGGATCTAGTTTCTGCCATGTTTCTTTGAGCATGGGATTTGAATAATACATCCTTTCCTCACCTTCAGTGCTTCCTCTAGCATGTTACAAAGTTTTCTCATGTACCTGGATCTGTTTCTAAGCTCCATATTTTGCTTTATTGGTCTATTAATTTATTCCTGTGACTAAATCATACAAATTGTTATAGTTGACAATATTGGATAGGGTGAATCTCTCCTCCTCCTATATCTTTTCTTTTAAGTTGTCATTCATTTTTTTTCACAAGTATTTTTTATTAATTATTTGTAGTTATACATAACATTAGGGTCTGTTTTTAACATAATTACAAAAGCATGGAATATAATTTGCTCTAATTCAGTTCCTGAACCTCCCCTCTCTCTCCTCTCTTCTTCCCCCTTTTTCCTTCCCTCTCTGCTACTAATCTTTCTGCTATTTACTATTTTTTTAAAAAACAGTGTCTTTTTTTCACAAATATTTTTTCGAGTATGTATAAGGTCTCAGGCACTGTTCCATACTCTGATAAAACATTGAACAAAATAGACAAACATCTCTGTTCCCAGGGTGCTTACATTGCAGTGGAAAGTCTTGCCCTCAATTCTTCCATATTAATTTTAGAGTAGCTTGTCATATTCTTTGAAAACTTTCCAGGAAAAAAAGTTTTGTGGAATGCTTTATGGAATGGTATTGAATTCATTGAATATTTAAGAATTTCCATTTTGTGATTTTTGAGAATTTCCACTCATGAAGCTGGCAAATTTCTCTGCTTATTTGGTTCTTTATGTTTTCTTATAGTGGTTATCGTTGTAGTTACAAATGGAGTATCTTTTAAACTTTTTATTTTTAAATAATTTTAGATTTGCAAACTGAAAAAATAGCACAAGAAAGTCCCATCGTCTGGGCTTTCCTAAGGCTAACGTCTTAATTATAGCATGTTATCTAAATGAGGAAATGACATTGGCACTTCACAATTAACTAGACCACAGACCTTACTTGCATGTCCCCAGTGTTTTCATGCTCTTGTTTGTGTGCCATCCTGTGACATTCATCCCATCTATAGATTCATGTAACCAGCACCACAATGAAGATACAGAACTATTCTGTTACCACAAAGGAGCTCCCTTGTGTTACCCCACATAGTCAACCCACACACACACTCATACCATGACTCTGGTTCCCCCATCAACCACTGATCTGTTCTTTATCTCTGAAATCTTGACATTTGAGAATGTTTTCTAGATGGAATTATAGAGTGTATGACTTCATGTGTGTGTGTGTGTGTGTGTGTGTGTGTGTGTGTGTGTGTGCTCTCTGTGTAACTGCGTGCATGAGCACGCACACTGAAAACTAAACCCAGGGACTCATGCATGGTAAATACATGCTTTATCACTGAGTTAAACTCCAGATCCCAGCCCCAACATATAGCCTTTTAAGATTTGACTTTTTATTCATTATGATGCCTTTATATCTATCCATGTTGTCACAGGCGTCAACAGTTTATTCTTGTGGGGCAAGGTGCCACACGCCTATATCATAGCAACTCAGAAGGGAGGCTGAGGCAAGAGAATCAAGTTCAAAGCTAGTCTGAGCAATTTAGCAAAACCCTAAGAAACTTAGTGAGATCCTGTCTCTAAATAAAATATAAAAAGGGGCTGGGGATGTGACTTAATGGCTAAGCACCCCTGGGTTCAATCCCTGATACAAAAAAAAAAAAAAATAGAAAAGTTATTTTGGGGTGTGCCAAGTAGTACTTCATTCTGTGGAGGGGCTATATTTTGTTTAACCATTCACTCATGGAAGAACTTTTGGGTTGTTTCTAGTTTTCGGATATTAAGACATCATCCTTCTGTGAACATTCATGTACAAGTTTTGTGTGAACATGTTTTTATTTCTCTAGGATAAACATTTAGGAGCACAATTGCTGGGTTGTATAATAAGTTTGTTTAACTTTTTAAGAAACTGCCAAACTGATTTTCAGAGTGGCTATATTAATTTATTTTCTTTCTATCAGTGGATGAGAGATCCTATTTCTCTACATCCTTAACAGCATTTGGTAGTGTCAGTGCTTTTTATTTTAGCCATTCTAATAGATGTGCAGTGATACTTGGTTGTATTAAATAGTTTTCTGTCACTGTGAAAAAATACCTGAGATAATCAACTTACAAAGAGAAAAAGTTTATTTCCTCTCATGGTTTTGTTGCGGTGTCCAGTTAGGGTCCAGGTTTTTGGTCCTTAGTGAAGAATTGAACAAGACACATAGAAGAAACAGACACAACACAAATTTATTGAAGGTGGAGGTAAAAGTAGCACTTCCTTGCAGCAGTCTGGCTGGGCACACTTCACGAGCCACTTGTCAGGCAGAAACAACCACACTAGCTCTTCAAGAATTCCCTCGGAGCCCAATTGCCACCACCAGGTCTCAACCCCCACTCCTCCCACTCTTGAGGCCGATTGGCTGGGTCCTGTGGGCAGAGCCAAAAGACTCCCCCATTGAGCAGCTCCGTGGTCTGAAAGGGCAGGGAAACAGCCCAATGAGCATCACCGCAGAGGAGCCAATCAGCTGGCAGCTGGAAGTTTGCTGGGGCCACGGTGAGCCAATCAGCTGGAAGTTTGATCGGGCTGCTGTGAGCCAATCAGCTGGAAGTTTGCTGGGTCCCCTTCCGCTGTGGCTCTCAACACTTCATAAGGTGGAGTAGAGTGGGCAAAGCAAGAGAGAGAGAGGCTCCAGTGTCTGGGAATTCTTGTCTTATCTGCTTAGTGGTGAGGCATTCTCCTCCCTTTACAGCCTGATGAAGACCTTCCCATTGGTTACCCTATGATACTTGATTTGAATACCGCCTTATTTACCCCCACTGGTATTTAGAATAACAAACCATGGCAGGAGTTGTCATGGGCCATAAGTCTTCGGTGGTGGGAGTTGTCTTGTTAATGGGACTTATGTAAACGGGAGTATGATAATTCATCCCCTGTTTTATGCTCCAGTGGCATTTTTCTTGTGCCCTGCTCCACCATCTTGGCATCCCTAACCTCCTACCTTACGGTTTCACAGGTTTCAGTCCATGGTTACTTGGGACCCTTGCCTTTGGGGTTGTGGGGAAGTAACACACCATGGCAGGGGCATGTGACAGAGGGGGTCTGTTCACCAATGGCAAGGAGGAGGCAAAGAGAGAGGAAGAGGAAGGTTCCAATATCCCCTCAAGGGCATGCCCCCAGAGACCTAACTGCCTTCCACCAGGCCACACCTCCTACTGGACCTGCCACCTCCCAATAGTGTCATGGGCTGAGGACACATGGGATTCTGGGGGATATTTAAGATCCAAACCTTAGCATTTATGGTTTTAATTTGCATTTCCTTAATGTCTGGTGACGTTGAACATCTTTTCAGTGCTTCTTTGAAATGATTTGTTTTAAAAATTGCATCCATTGTTTTTAATCATAATTATAGACAACATGATTATTGAATTCTTTACAGGTACTGATCTCTTTTCAGCAATCACACTAAACTGTCTAGTTACAATAGGTCATCTTGAATTTATTGTTCAATTAATGACAGTTTTCCTTTTTTCTCAATTTTATGCCTCTCATATCCAATTGCTCTTCCTATATCTCTAGAATTATTATCCCTGTCTTTAATAAGAAAGTTTCCAGTAACTCACCATTAGGCATGTTGTTGACTTTTGGCATAAAATATTTAGAAGTATCCATCTTCTTTTATTTGACTAAGGAAGTATTGTAAAAATCAAGGACAGATGACGAATGTACAAAATGCTTTATCAGCCACTTTAGTGATGATCATATCTTTTCCACTTTGATTTGTCAACACATTTAATTACCAAATCAGTTATTCATATTAAGACATTCATGCCTTTTTGGCAGAAAGCTAATTTGGTTGTGGTATGTGTTTTTTTAATGTGCTTCAGAATTCCTTTTACTAAACTTTGAAGATTTTTGTTAATATGCATAAATGAGCTTCATTTTTCCTTTTCTTTTTGCTGCACTTTTTTGTCAAGGTAAACCACGGTGTTATGGTGACTTCCCCCCCAAAAAATCATTTAGATGACATCCTTTCTGTGCTCTGCGGCCACACACATGGAATTGGATTTATCCCTTTCCTAGTGACTTGATATGGATCCCCTGAGCCTGGAGCTCCTTGCCCACCTGCCATGGGAATCATGTCATTCCCCTGTGTAGAACTCTTCAGTGCCTTGCTGCTGCTCCTAGAATAAAATCTAGACTCCTAACCATGATCTTCCAGATCCTGCGGGACCTTGTTCAGGCTGAGCACCCTCCTCTGGTTTAACCTCCCAGTGTTCCCTGCTTTCCAGTCCCACTGACGCCTTCCTATTACTGAAGCACTTTAGGTTCTTTCCAGCACAGGGCCTTTGCACTTGCTGGTTCCTCTGCCTAGAATGTTCTTCTTTCAGCTCTTCATATGGCTAGCTTATCCTTGTCTTCCAGGTCTTGCTTAATGTCACATCTTCAAAGAAGCCTTCCCTAAGCATCTTTCTAGTGTGAGGTCCCTTAGTTCTCTTTCATCAATCTGTTTCCTTAACATGTCGCTCATTCTGCTCTAGAATTACTTCACTCATTTTTTTACTTGCTTTTTGCTTGATACTCCACATTCTACCCCACTATTGCCTGAGAAATTCTTCAAGTTCCCTAGGATCTTGCCTCTTTTATTCTCTGCTTCTTTTCTCTGGAACTGTGTTTGGCACATAGCACATGACCTCTCCCCCCATCAAAGTATTGACTGAATGAATCAGAGGATCAGCCAGGAGGAATGGCTATACCGTTGTCCAAAAGAATCAGAAGGAATCAGCTAGGAGAGAGTTCGGGTTTGTACAGGTTTGGTTTTAGGTGACAGCAAAGGAGCCACGTGGATATTTTTACATGCATTTGGGGATGGAGGGAAATGGAGAGGGTTGGGAATGCAGATTTAAGAGTTATCCTTAATCTTTGATTAATGCACTTATTCACCAACTCTTCTTCTGTCCATCCATTGGTCTCTTTATCCATCTATTCATAATCTATCCACTCATTGACAAATTCATCCCACAAACTTTTGAGTACATCATGAGCCACGCCCTGGTCCCTAGATACACTGTGTAATAGACCATCTCTGCTTTCAACTAGTGTAAGTCTTAAGGGACTAGGAGACTAGTAGGTCTAAATTTGTAACAGATTCTAGTTAAGTGCTGCAGGGCTTTACCTTGGACCCTCATGGAGGAATGCTTATCTTGCTCATCGCACAGCAGGGAAGTCCTAACATAGAACGCCATGTTTTGGGACAAAGTGCTGTCAGAACTCTGGCAAGCGACATTTCCTTGCTCCTTTGACAAGAAGTTATTCCACTGTTGGTGTGGGGTCAGGCTACGTGGCAGTTTCAGGACTCTTAGTGTCTGGACTTCCCTAAGATGATATGTATGTATCACCCCTGGCCTATCAGGACTGTTCTATGTAAATTGGCACATACTCACTATAAAACCTATTTTTGCTGTAAAATAAAGTAGATGCTGTTCTCTGAAACCAACTCCAGTGGGGTTTTCTCCACGTCCTCAAGCTTCTCAGTGGATGTTGGAGGGCTAAGCCCCCCAGCAAGTAAGTTCTAGAACAAGGGAGTCGCAAGTACCTAGAGCTTGGAGTTGAAAGCATGTGGATAAAAACAGAATATTTGATCTTGAGGGCATGCCAGGAATTTGGGAGCACTGTAGAGGAGCAGCTAACAAGTAAAGAAAGAGGGGGGTGATCAAAGAGAAAACAGGAAAAACAGGAAATAAATTATATCATGGTAGAAAAAAAATCTGGACTTTGGAGTCAATAAGGCCCAGCCCCATTTCTTACCAGCAGGGCAATTAGAGAAATGATTTATCTCTCTTCTGGAGTCTCAGTTTTCCTATTTTGAAAATAGAGATAATAGTAGTAACCTGGTAGTGATGTTATGGGGTAACTGCCTGATGCCTAGCAGGTGATTGGATGGTGTGATGATAACAGTAATGGTGCTGCTGGTGCTGAGGGTGACAGTGGTGATAATAATGCATATGAGGTTGGTGACTAGAAGGCACATTAGAGACCCTGCTTGTTAAGCAGCAAGGCGTTGTCCATGGTTTTGAGAAAAGCACATGAAATTTTGGTGGAGAGAAGGGTCAGCCAGATTGGTGCTGCCATCTTTTGCAGGTGATTACAGTTTGGAAAGAAGCTGGATGCCAGCCATCCACTCTCTGCAAGGAAAGTACATTAACTGCAATCCACTTAATGGTTTGCTGACTCAGAATCTTTCATGATGAATGTTCAAATTAAGTAATTATGGTTATTTCTATTTTAAAAGATATGCCTTCTTACTGGGCTTAAATAGTAGGGTCAAGTGCAATGGTCAAGGGAAGTAGTTTTTGTTAGTCCATTTGCTTTTGATGAATATGGGGAACTGTGGCTTGGAACCTGGCCAAGAGGATCCACATTCGGCCTTTTGCATGTCTTTGGGGACAGGGCATGGAGAGACTGGGGATAAGAAAGGGGAGCAGAGGATGTGGCGAAACATTACACACTCTACCAGGCTAGCCAAAAATGAGAATATCACCTTCATATCATCTGTGCGAGTTGCCTAGTGCTGTGCTTAGCAGGCATTGGTTACAAGCAGACAGACTTCCCAGCCCTTTAGCACAGAAGATTCACCTCCAGGATGCCTTGGTAGCAAGGACCACTGGAAAAGGGAAGGAAGCTGGGACAGTGACTGAGGAGTTCAAGGACCAGGAAAACTGGAGGAAAAGAAACTACTCTTCAAGCACCTACACTCACTGAAGAGCATCGAGCTGGTGGATCCACATCGGATCAGATCCTCAGAGCAACCCCTGAGTGGGTATTATTTACCCCATCCTACAGGTGAGGAAACTGGGACTCAGACAGGGAAATGACTTGCCCCAAATCATGGAACTATTTCATTTCCCAGCTTCCTTCCCTTTTGAGCCAGCCTTTCTGATCCAGGTCTTTCTGATCCCAAAGCCTCTACTCATCCCATTCTATGGCCCTGAGAGGCAGGGATTCTGGGAGAGAGGGACACTAAAATGAGACTGACTTATGCCAGAGCCAATGGCTCTGACCTTGCTCTATTCAGCTTAGGGCAGTAGGTTCTTGGAGGAACCAAACTTCTAGAGAGCTGGATCAGAGCCAGCATCACAGGTGGGGCAGAGGTGGGGCCAGGGTGGGCAAGAGAAGACAGCAGGAGGGTACCAGGTGGGGAGGGATGCTTAGAATTTCCTAGAGCCCCTGGAGTGGGGATCCCCTCTTTAACCTCCCTTTCCTCCCCAGGACCGCTCAGGCACAGCAGATGTGGCCCTAATGCCTATGGATGTGGAGTGCCAACCACCCAGCTCTGTGGTGATAGCCCTAAGCTCTTTGGGGGCCAGGCCTCTTTGCAGATACTCAGGGACTAATATTCTCATGGCTTAGGGCTCATGAGCTTTGCAAGAGCTTACACAAATATTTAAGCCCTGAGAAGAGAAATGTATTGGCTCCAAAGTACATGCAGAAAAACAGTAACACCAAAATTAATACGTTTAATTAAATGTCTACACACATGGTATTGTGCCAACTAGTCAAGGGCAGCACAGATCAACTCTTACTTAGTTATAAATACAGGCTCAAGTTACAAAACAAGATGAATAATCGACTCTTCCCAAAACACAAGATGATAAAAATCCTTTTAAAAATTGTACTGCAGTAAATGGTATTTAATGTAAAAGCAGTTTATTATGCTTGTCAGGATGAGAATGGACTTTGGGCCTCAGCAGGGCTCAGAAGGATTCTGCCAGCCTTTCCGTGCAAGGTCCCTTCAGGTCGCAGCTGTGGCTGGGGAGGAAAGAGGCTGCAGCTGTTTCCTGGAAGAACTGGATATCATAGTTCGGCAGGCAGAGTCACGCTGGGCCTCTCGGAAACCCTGATGTGGGCAAAGGGCAAGGCAGCCCCACTGGCTGACGGAGGGGACCAAAACCCCTGTCTGTCTCCTGCTGTCATAGGTTCTAGAAACTTCCTCTGCCTATGGCCAAGTGGAGGGGAGTTGGCTGGGGTGGGGGACAAGGGCAGAAAGAACAGGGAGAAAGCTGTGGCGGGGCCCAGTGAAGAGGTGAGAGTGGTCCAGCCTGCAGTCCAGAGAGGGAAGACATGGAAGGCAGCTATGCTCACCACTATACCACCAATGCGACCATGGATTTGAGAGATGATAGAACCTTCTAGAGAACTGAATGTGGGGCCTATAGGAAGCAAATGGACTAACAAAAACTACTTCTCTTGACCATTGCACTTGACCCTACTCCAGAGTATGGGAGCCTCAAGTGTTTAGGCATTGTTGATGTCACGTTGGGACTTGTGGCGTGTCCAAAGGAAACTGTCCAGGATGCAGAGTGCCGTGTTGGTTTCCCAAGGTGGGCCAAGGTGAAGGCACAGAGCATGGAGGGGATAGACCTTTCTACTTAGACTTTCAGCTCATGCACTGTTCATTTATCCCACCCACAGAACCTCTCTGGGTGTTCACAGTGGGGTTGCAGCGGGAAACAGACCTGTATAGAGGCCGTGAGCTGCACTTGGATGGGGGTGAACTGGCAGGCCCAGCGGAGAACAAGCTCCAAATTCTGAGACCTAATCCACAGCTTTTCACAACATGTGTAGGTTTGGCATCATCTTAGACCTGTCTTATCATTGGGGCTTTTTTCTTCTTTAAAAAAAAAAAAAAAAAAAAATTCTGATTTACAAGGCTGAAGGCCTGTGCAGGGTTTCTAACGTAAAGCATGCAGATAAGAAGAAACAGCTCTGTTCAGAGGCTTCTGTTAACTCTCTAGCCTTCAATCCTGGCACAGGGGTGTTTACATTTCAAAAGGGAGTAGTCAGCCTCCTAGAGACAGGGTAGGACCCATGGTTAACTAGGGTTCCTGGAGAAAGGCTAATGGAGGGGAGGGAACTGGCGCTTTCCCCAGGCATTGGTTTCTTACCATAATGTTTTCATAATTTCATTTTACAATCAGGTCTGGTTTTGCCATCACAGGGTAGGGGATGAGGCGGGGGCATGGAGTGGGAAGGTTCCCACTTGAGTCCTGTGGATCCCTGCTTCAGCCTGGTGGGGTCACAGCAGGCCTCCTGAAGGAAGTGGTGTTTGACTTGGTCCTTGAGGGTGGACCAGGCTCTGCACAGAAAGTGAGGCAGACCAGCTGGAGGAGCACAGATTGTTGGCTAAGAATGTTGTCAGGGATGTTAGGGAGAGAAAAAGGAAAAACTTTAGAAGCGAGCCACAGTGAGGCCATGTGGATTCACTTCCCATGGCTGCTGTAACAATGGCCACAGTGGAGTGGCTTCAAACAATGCAGGTTCATTCTCTTGTGGTTCCAGAAGTCTGGAAATTAGCATTGCTGAGCTAAGTCGAGGTGTGGCCAGGCTGTATCCCTCTGGAGGCCCTGAGAATCTTCTAGCTTCTTGGCATGCCCCACCTACCACATTCCAAGTAAGAACTAGAGTCCCTACTCCATGGTCACACAGCCTTCTCCTGTGATTCTCATTTCCCTTAGCCTTTTACAAGGACCACAGTGATTACATCAGGCACATCCAGATAAGATAGGATAATCCAAGACAATTTCAAACACCTTAATTTAGCTACCCCCAAAAAAATCTCTTTTCCGGTAGAAAATATTGCTCACAGTTTCTGGGATTAAAATGTAGAAATCAAGCTGGGCACAGTTGGCACATGCCTGTAATCCGAGAAGTTTGCAAGGCTGGGGCAAGAGGATTAAGAGTTCAAAGCCAGCCTCAGCAACTTAATGAGGCCCTAAGCAACCCAGTCAGACCCCTGTCTCTAAATAAAATTAAAATAGGGCTGGGGATGTGGCCCAGTGGTCAAGTGCCCCTGAGTTCAATCCCTGGTACCAAAAAAAAAAAAAAAAAAAAAATGTGGACATTGTTGGGGTGCTTTATTCAGCCAACTATAGGCACCCAGCTATTCATCACTACCAGGTCACAGAGGACCACACTTAGCCCTGGGACCCTGTGTGGCCCAACACCCAGGCTCCAGTGCTTAGTCCAGGCTGCCTCTGCAGCAATTTCTGGGCAGATTCTGGCCACTGACCCTGAGCCCATCTAAATCGTATCTCAACAATTAGGCAAACAAGGTCGGGAACAACTGGGTTCATAGCTAAATGGGCTCTTTACAGTAGGATTTCTCTGAGCCTTGACTATGCTGTGTCCTGTGACCCTCTAAACTTAATTCACCATGGAGCCCTTCTGAGATCAAAATATTCCACAGAACACAGTTTAGACACTGCTGCATAGACCAGGCAACTACACGGGGTGTAGCAGGAAGCATCAGAAGAGCAGGCACTTCCATCAGCTCTCAGAAAGACTACGGTGGGAAGAGAAAGCCTTAGTTCCACATTCCTTTACTCAACAAACACATCTCCCAGGGAAGAGGTGGATGAGTTACATCATTGGGTTTACTAGCTCAGAAGAATTCACCATTCACTAAAATAGATGTAGATACAGATACAGATGCAATGGTTTCAACAGATTAGGACTGTGGCAGAGATATCTAGAGTGCAGGGAGAGGGAGCAACCGCTGCTCAGAGAAGGCAACACCTAAATCAAGACTTGAAGGAGGAGGAGTCAGCAGCCCAAAGGCTGGGAAAGAACACTCCAGGCCTAGGGAACAGCACAAGAAAGGCCCTGTGCTGGCAAGGAAGGTGGAACATTTGAGGAGCTGGAAGATGAGAGGAAGGCAGGAAGGCCAAAGCCCAGGGAACCTGGGTGGGCAAGAGGAGGAGCTTGGCTAGAAGAGCTGCTGGAGACACCAGAGCAAGGGGGCACTTGTGGGCCATGGTGAGGAGCTTGGAAGTCCTCATGCAGTCACCACATTAAACAGGGAAGTGCACAGTTAAAACGAACACACACAACGACAGCCACATTTTTGGAGAAGAGCCTTTAAGGAGCAGAAAGGGTCAGTCCTGCTCCTGGATTGAAAGGTGAAGGAATATGCTCCAGGGATGGGATGGAAAGAGAGCCAGGAGTTCACGCTAGGCACGTGGAGTTGGAGATGCCTTCGAGATGTCCAAGTGAGGCCACCACATTGGCAGTCTGGAGCCCTGAACTTGGAAGTCATCATACACAGAGGAGTTTTAAAACCATGTCATGAGCAAGGTCACCTAGGAGAGAATGGGAGCCAAGAGAAGAGGGCTAGGACCTAAGTGGGTTCAAAACAGTCTCATAAAACAAGCAATAAACAAATGCAAATAAAAACCAAGCAAAGAAAGGAGTTATTATTGTGGTGGGCTGGAGCAATTAGTTTAACACCTCCGAGTTTGTTTTCTCTTCTGGAGAATAATTCCTCCTCCTTCTCATAGAGTCATACTCCAAAGCATACATGATACCATACAGTCCTAAGGATCTCACTAGCCTCCATCCTGACAGCCCTTCTCCAGTCACACCCAGCAGCTCTCCCCTTTGCCACCTCCCTAATGAGCCTTTCCAGCCCCACCCTAGGAACCAAGTCTATCTTACCTGCAGTTTTCAGAATGACCACTAGAGGGAGTAGCTCCTGGCTCTGGTGCTGGAGCCCTCTTCTGCTCTTTCCTCCTCCTCCTCCCATTTCCCCATTCCCCTCTACTCACTTTCTGCCTTTTCTGGATCTTTCATCAAAACTCTCTGCACTAGATTCTCTCATTTTGAGCCACCAGATTGATTCCTGAGCATAAGTGTTTCACTGACTGTTCTAGAAAGCAAACCAGTTGTAATCATGGAATGGAGAGTGTGACCATGGGGAAAGAAAGCTCTGGAGTAAGAAGGACGCAGACCGAACCTTAATTCTGTACTCAAAAATCAATCTGCCCTAATATATGTAATATGAGATGTCAAGAGCTTTGTAATATTTTGAACAACCAATTAAAAAAAATCAATCTGCCACATTGAAAGGCTAATGAAGGCAAAAAATCATATCAACTGCTGCTGAATAGCATTCGACCAAGTCCAATACCCACACATGATCAAAACTCTCAAACAACTAGGAACATAAGGGAACTTCCTCAGTGTAGTACATAACATCCACGAGTAACCTGTAGTTAGCAGAATACTCAATGGTGAGACACTGGATACTTTCCCTTAAAATTGGGAGCCTGGCAAGGATGTCCTCTCTCATCAGCTAATGTGATAAAACAAGAAAAATATGTAAGAGGCATACAGACTGGGAAGGCAGAAATAAAATTTTCTTTGCTCACAGGTGACTTGGCTATCTATTTAGAAAACTCCAAAGAGGCCACAAAGTCTTCTGAAACTAATACATTTCAAAAAGCAAGCTTCCAAATACAAGGTCAACACACAAAAGTTAATTCCTCTTTATTTAATTTATACATTTAGTATATTCTCATTTTTTTCATATATGTTTCCTCAAATGAGCTATGAGTTCAATCAAAGTCCAACATTCCAAGAGAGATTCTCTTGAAATTTGTTAAGATGATTCTAAAATATGTATAGAGAGTAAAGGACCAATGTTAGCCTGGACACTTCCAAGATAGAAAGCAAGGAAAGTGGCCCAGATATTAGAATTAAATAATTAAGACAGTAAGACACCAACAGATAAACTGACTAATGGGAGAGAATAAAAGCCCAGGCACAGGCCAGGCCTGTGTGGAACTCTGTTCCATGACAGAGGCGGCATACATAGGTATCATGGGGAAAAGAGGGCACGTTCAGCAAGTGGAAATTGAAAAAATGGTTATCCTTAGGTTAAAAGATAAAATTGGAACCTAACTCATACTATGTAAAAATCCAGAGGAATTAAAAGTTATATCAAAGCAAAACTTTAAAATTCTTAATGGTATCTAAGAAAAAGTTTCCTGAATCAGACCAAACAATGTCTGTCTAATAAAAGACTAATTATGTTCATCAAATAACACCTTAAAAGAGAAGTTAAATCCGAGATATTTGGTGCCATAACTGCATAAAAATTTCTTCAAGCTTGTACAAAAAGCACACACACGCACACACACACAAAAAAAAAACACTGAAAAAAAATAGGCAAAAGTTAGGACCAAACTTTTCACACACACACACACACACACACACACACACACAATACCTATAAAGGAAGAGATGTTCAACATGAGTGATCAGGAAATGCAAAGCAAGATACCATTTCACGCCACATGCGGTGGCACAAGCCTATAATCCCAGTGGCTTGGGAGGCTGAGGCAGGAGGATCATGAGTTCAAAGCCAGCCTCAGCAATTTAGCAAGGCCCTAAGCAACTTAGCAAAAGCCTGTCTCTAAATAAAATATAAAATGGGGTGGGATATGGCTAAGTGGTTAAGCACCCTGGGTTCAATCCCTAGTACCAAACAACAACAACAACAACAAAAACAGTTTATATTCAGCTAAAAACAAGAAGCCTGACTACATCAAGTGTCAGGATATGGACACAAGGGGTTCTCTCATACATGTAAATTGAAGAATGAATGTTGGTGTTGGAGCATTTTGGAAAGCAGTTTGGTACTACTCCCCAACCTGAATGTGTACATACCCTTAGACCCAGCAGTCTCTGTGACTGTGCTGAGATTGATGATGGAAAGATGGGACGACAGAGACTCCGTAAGGAAGCTGGAATCACAGTGTATGAGAGGCTGGCCGTGGAGGTGGAAAGGATATGTAAATCAACAAAAGACTAGAAGAAGAACTTTCAGAAGATGATACCCAAATGGCCAAAAAATCATATTAAAATGTGCTCAAACTTATGAGTTGTTAGGAAAATACTGTAAGCACAATGAAGTACCATTGCACACCCACAAAAATGGAGGAGGATGTACAATAACCAGAATTCTCAGATAAGACGTGTGGAAGCATAAATTTGTGTCCCCACTTCAGAAAAGTATCTAGCTTTATGCCTCGAGACTCCATGACTCTATTTCCAGGCATGTACCAACAGAAATGTGTAAGAATGTGCATCAGCAGATACGTGTGAGAAAGTGTATAGCAGCACAATTCTTAGAAGCCAGAAATAATGACATCCCAAATACCTATCAGCAGTAAAATGGATAAACTATGGCGTACTCACACAACCAAATACTGTACAACGAGAACAAGTGTACAACAGATATGCTAGACACTGAAAAACATAATCATGAGTCAAATAAGCCAGTCTCAAAAAATTATATAGTACATGAGGGAGGTGAGGTGGTGCACGCCTATAATCCCACAGGCTCAGGAGGCAGAGGCAGGAAGATCGCAAGTTCAAAGACAGCCTCAGCAACTCAGTGAGACCCTGTCTCTAAATAAAATACAAAATAGGGCTGGGGATGTGGATGAGTGCCCCTGAATTCAATCCCTGGTACTCCCCCCAAATAAAATAAAATTATGTAGTACATGATTTACTCTTTATAAATTTCAAAATCATAGACAGGATGGTGAGCCTCCAGGAGGAGCAGTGACTGGCAGAGACATGAGATGCTGGTGATGGTCTATCTGTGATCTCAGTAGTGGCAACATGAGGGTGTTTAGTTTATGAAAACACACCATTCTGTATACACTTGTGATCTTTCTGTGTGTCTGATGCTCTCATTTGGATAAGTGTCCTGCAAAGATCCACATGTTGAAGGTTTAGTCCCCAGGTGCCATGTTGGTACCATTGGCAGGAAATGGAAACTTTAAGAGATGGGGCCTGGTAGAAGATCTTTAGACTATTGGGGGAAAACTCTTGAAAGGGATTGTGGGACTCGCTTTCTCTTCTTCTGTTTTGCTTCCAGGTCGTGAGGTACATGGTTTTGCTCTGCTCTATGCTTCCTGCTGCCTTACCACATGCCCAAAAGAAAAGGAGCCAATCAATAATGAACTTGAACCTCCCACACTGTAAACCAAAATAAACCTTTTCTCTTTATAAGTTTATTAATTTCAGATATTTTGTTACAATTACAGAAAGCTGACAAACACTGTTTCTATGTAAAAGGAGAGATTTAGAGAAACCAACAGGACATGGTGAGTGATAGACATGGATGGAGAGGAATAGAAAGAATCTAATGTGATTCTGATTTTGGCAACTGGGTAAATGGTGTTACCCTGCCACCTCGTTTTTTTATACCAAGGATTGAACCCAGGGGCACTTACCCACTGGGCCACATCCCCAGCCCTTTTTATATTTTATTTAGAGAGAGGGTCTTGTTGAGTTGCTTAGGGCCTCACTAAGTTGCTGAGGCTGGCTTTGAACTTGCAATCCTCCTGCCTTCAGGCTCCCGAGCCACTGGGATACCGGGCATATGCCATGACACCAGGCTACTGAAGTTACCCTTTACTGGAATGAGAAGGAGAAGAGGAAGAGCTGGTATGGGCAAAGGCGGGAATTGAGTTCAGCTTTAGACATGCTATGATAGAGGTAACTAGGCATTCAAGCGAAGATGTCAAATAGCCACTTAGATTTTCAAGTTTAGAAGCTCAGGGAGAAGTCAGAGCTAGAGATGCAGGTTCGGAAGTTCTTCCTGTGTAAACTACACAATGAGAACCTGGATGCGATCTCCAAGAGAGTGAATGTGGATAGCAGGGAGAAGGCCCAAGGGCGGAGGATGTGGGGAGGCTCAAACATTTAGTCTGATAAAGGACACCAGAATGAGCAGACAGAGAGCTAGGAAGAAAACCAGGAGAGCGAGGTGTTCCTAGGCCAAGTGGTGTGCAGGAAGAAGGAACATCAGCCATGTCCAAGGCTGTTCCTAGGCCAGGATGAGGTCTGGGCAGCGTGGAGGTCAAGGGCAGTTTTGTGGAATGTTGGTCTCTAAAATGTGGAGTAGGAGGAGACAGATGGGAGGTGAAGGTGGCAAGCAGAGAGCACAGTCATTCTAAGTCATTTGCTTTCTGGGTAAGCAGAGAAGTGGTGCAGGAGGTGGTGGGGTCGGGGCCTTCGATAGGAACTATTGCAGATGTTCTTGGATAGGGAGCGATGGACACGGCAAGAAAGGGGAAATTGAGAGATGGAACTAAGTACTGACCAGGAGGAAGGGGAGGGGATTACATGACACTTGGGACTTCACGGCCAAGTGGCAGGAAGAGCAAAATTCAACCAGTCACAGAGGTGGCCTGTCAGATAAGGCCTTGCCTAAGGCGGTGATAAGAGTTGTACAACTTCCTTCAGCCAGGCCCCAGCAGATGAATTCAAAGGTTCCTTCTAGGAAGCTGTCCCTGCCTGGGCGGGACAGAGGCCTGGAGCTGGGCTGGGCTGGCTGAGCCCGGCACCCTGTCCACAGGTTTGTACACACCTTGACACAGCAGTGTGGAGAGGCCTTGGGAGCCAGGCCAGCATGGTGGAGTTTGCTCCCTTGTCCGTGCCTTGGGAGCGCAGGCTGCAGACACTGGCGGTCCTACAGTGGGTCTTCTCCTTCTTAGCCCTGGGTAAGTCAGGTTGGGTGAGACGGGAGACCAGGAGCAGCCACCAGCTGCATCCAGAATGTTGGTCGTGGGAGGTTCTTGGAGGCCTCAGAGCCCTACCCTGAGAGACTGGGCCATGGGGTGGGGTTGCCTGTGCTTTGAGCAGTTTTTGGCCAAGCATTCCCCCTTGACACAAGGAGACCCTGCTGCAGGCTACTGAAGGTGTGGGAAGCATCGAGCTGATGCTAGGAAAGTTCCAGGCTGCTCTTTCCTTTCTGAAGGGATGAGTGGGAATTGGGGTAAGGAAGGAGAGGGGAACCAGGAACTAGGTTCTCTGGGCCTCGGTTTTGTCATCTGCAGCAATGTGTGGCCCAGACTCCAGCTCTGCTGAAGGGAATGTTTTCAAGGAGGGTTTGGGCCAGATGCTGCGATGCACACCTGTAATCTCAGTGGCTCGGAAGGCTGAGGCAGGAGGATCATGAATTCAAAGCCAGCCTTGGCAGTTTAGTGAGGCCCTAAGCAACTCAGGGAAACCCTGTCTCTAAATAAAATATAAAAGGGCTGGGGATGTGGCTCAGTGATTAAGCACCCCTGAGTTTGGGACAGTGTTGGGAGGCAGAAGTGAATGAATGGATTTCTTCATTTCATCTGCTGGCACCAGACTAGGGAATAACTGTTCCCCCTGGGTCTAGGTTGCTAAAATGTCGACACATTGTGGTCAGCGGCCTTTTAACACAAATATATGTGCCCACCCCACACTTCCTCAGAATTTCTTTGTGGTTTCACAGCTGAAGAACTTATCCCCAGCAAGGCAGGCTCTCCTGGACCCTACGTTAGCATCCTTTCTAATTGACGTGGGTTTCTGCCCTAAGGGTTAATAAACATGTCACACATACTTGGTTATTTCTACTACGTAGATGAGCAGAGAAAGTGCCTTACAGGCCCAGGCTGCAGAGCCAGAGTCCTGGGCTCCTCCTGCCGGAGAAAGGTCTAAGGAGGTAGAAGAGGGGAGAGGGGCTGGGGTGGGAGGAGGTGGGAGCCACAGTCGGTAAGAGAGCAGAAGGAGGGAGGCCTAAGCTGTCAAGTCCAAGGGCTCTGGGGACC
Organism: Callospermophilus lateralis; assembly: GCF_048772815.1. NCBI lineage: Eukaryota > Metazoa > Chordata > Mammalia > Rodentia > Sciuridae > Callospermophilus > Callospermophilus lateralis. The sequence continues at coordinate 148,475,907 of NC_135306.1, read as the reverse complement.
CAGTGCCAGGTGACTGTAGCCAACAGATCACAGAAGACGAGGGACACCGTGCCCAGCCTGCCTCCTGTTATCTTTTAGGGCAAGAGTGTTTCCAGCTGGCCATGCCCACCCCACCCTGCAGCCCTGTGGCCCTGCCTGGCTCCTTCACTATTACAGGAACCTGGAAGGTCAGGACCAGTGTAGGGGTCAAAGCAGCCCTGGGCCTGGAGGGCCAGAGGGAGGACAGCTGGAAAAAGGATCTGGGCTCCTTTGTGCCAAGAGCAGGAGGTTTTGCCTTATCCCTTAACCTGAGGGCAAAGGAGAGCTGAGGAAGTTTCAGGTAGCGGAGTGACAAGGTCCAGCCTGGGTGTTAAAGGTCCCTGTGCCTGCCGTCGATGTATCTGCTGTGCTGGGGGTGTGGGGAAGGGACCAAAAGCAGGAGCATTCTGTCTAGATCAGAAGTCACCAAATCAGGGCCCATGGGCCACATTCAGCCTCCTGGTTTTGTTCGGTCCAAGGGTTCAGAATGGTTTTTATATTTTTTAAAGGCTACATTTAAAAATAGCTGCTTAAGTATATGCATAATATCCTCCAATTTGCCCCTTAAACTGCAAAGTCTAAAATATTTGCCATCTGAACCCCTTAAGAAAAAGTCTGGAAAGGGTGGCAGTGGGTGGAGAGAAGTTTGGGGTCAGGAGATATTCAGGAGATGGGCTCCTGGGCAGGAGCAGAAGGAATGGATGGGTGGAGGGAGAAGGCCAAGTTGATGCCCAGTCTCACCCACGTTTGGCTGGCTGTCGTCACTGAACTTGGGCACTCAGGAGCAGCCTTGAGAGATTAGGAGTTCAGTCCTGAATGTCACTGTTCTTGAGGGGCTGTGGAGCCTGGAGCCAAGAAGTCACCCTGTGAGCTGGGGGATGAGAGTGTAAGGTCAGGCAGCAGCAACCAACAGGAGGCAGATTTTAAAAGGCTCTGAATGAGGCTTTATTGAGATTTCACTCCTGGACGGGACCCTCAGACCAGCAGAATAGGTGTAAGGAGAAGTGCATGGGGCTGGAATTTTTATTGGGCTTAGGGCAGGAAGGGAGGGCTTGGGACAAGAAAAGGGGTTTTTAGAGTCCCTTGTCCTACTGGGGTTGGTTGGGGGTAGCTGGCTAAGATCCAAGATTGGCCAGGAGACCCTGCTGATTGACAGGCAGTTCTATGGGCGCCTGATTGGTGGTTCTTTGGTGCGCATGGGTGGGTTGCTTAATCACCTCAAACGGATCTAACAGAGGGAACAGAGTGGCAGGGTTGGTGACAAGCAGAGGTAGCACTTCAGGCAGCCACTATTTTTTGTTTGTTTGGTACCAGGGATTGAACCCAGGGGTGCTTAACCACTGAGCCATGCCCCCAGCCCTTTTTATTCTTATTTTTTTTAACTTAAGAGTCAGGGTCTTGCTAAGTTGCTGAGGCTGCCTTTGAATTTACAATCCTCCTGCCTCACTCTCCCAAGCTGAGGTTTTAAAGAACACTAAGGTTTCAAAGACTGGTAGGAAAATCAAGCCCCCCAGGCAGGGAGTCCCCTGTGCAGAGCAGAGGAGGAATAAGGGACCTTCTACACAGTTCATGCTGGAGGTCACGGACACATTTTGCAAAATGGCACAGAAGTGGCTGGGAAAGTCAACTAGGACCACTCACCAAAGACTCAGAGCCCCAAGTCTTGGGTGACTTGTTTGCTGGCTGTGTCCTTTCCTCTCCTCCACAACTCCCACCTCTTACATGGGAAAGGAAGGTGTTTCCTGTGCTGTTCTTGGTTATGGCTACAGCTCCTTGAAGAGTCCGAGTCCAGAACATCTGTTGAGTGAATGAGGAATGCTGGGAGCATGATCTGGTCCAAGCAGCAGGACTGAATCCCAGGTCCCCCCTTACTAGTATGCTGTGTGACCTTAGCCAATTTAAAGACCCTCTCTGTGGTACTGAAAGCTCTGTTCTTGTCCCCGATGCCAATCCAATAACAAGGACATAGTTTTGAGAAAAAGAAATTTTATTATTGCATTGCTAGCAAAGAAGAAGCACAGGAGACTCCTGTCCCAGAGGCTGTGATTCTGCCCATCAGGGAACAGGAGGCTCTTAAAGAGGTGCATCAAAGGTCACATTCCACATTTCTTTTTGGAGTTGTCATTCACTTGTTCGTTTGGGAGATAGTCATTTCTGCTGCCACCCCCAACTCTGAGTTACTTGTTTCAGTGGTATGTGCTCAAGGACAGATAACTCTGCCTAGGATGGGGAAGAAAGGTAATCCTGTTTCCCTGAGATTAGGGAGGGGGAGCAGTTAGGGAAGAGCAGGCAGAAAGGGAGAGGAAGAAACAGGTCATTTTAAAATAAGTCCATCTGGCCAGGCGCAGTTGTGCACGCCTATAATCCCAGTGGCTCGGAGGCTGAGACAAGAGGATCATGAGTTCAAAACCAACCTCAGCAATGGCAAGGCACTAAGCAACTCAGTGAGACCCTGTCTCTAAATAAAATACAAAATAGGGCGGGGGATGTGGCTCAGTGGTTGAGTGCCCCTGAGTTCAATCCCTGGTACCCACTCCCCCCCCCCAAAAAAAAGTCACATGGCAGAGCAGCAAGGGCTATACTCAAAACATAAAGTGGACCACTGTCACATCTAGGCCTTAAAGTGGGCATTTTAATTGTTTCCCCCTCAGGTCATGAGGATTATATAAAAGAAGGTGGTGTCTTCCTTCCTAAATTACTGAAAAGACCCACAGACTGGGTTTGCTTCCCAATAGGGGTTAAAGGGTGAGCCCATGGTCGAGGCATAATGCAGTGGTGGGAGTCATTCTGGTCAGGGTAGATACCCTGTCTTCCTCCTGACTTCAAAAATAATACATATTACTGTAACACATTCAAACAAAACATGGACCCTTAAAGTAAAATACTTCCAGCCAGTCATGGTGGTGCACTTCTGTAATCCCAGCGACTCGGAGGCTAGGAGGATCTAAGTAGAGGGCCCTTGAGTTCAGTCCCCAGCACCCCACCCACACCCTGCCCAAAGACTTCCCATACTCTTGCCTCCAGGTAGCCACTATTAACAATTCATCTTTATTTTCCAGAGCTCCTTTTCTTAAAAGGTTTTGCCCAAGGGAAGAATCCTAGCTGGGAGTTTAAAATTATTTTTATTTTTACAGTAAATATTTTTAATGTAAAAATTAAAAACAATTTAAGTCAATCTCCTTTCTTTTTTGAATTCAGGGGCACTCTAACATTGAGCCACATCCCCAGCCCTATTTTGTATTTTATTTAGAGACTGGGTCTCACCTAGTCACTTAAGGCCTCTCTAAATTGCTGAGGCTGACCTTGAACTCATCCTCCTGGGATTACAGACATGTGCCACCACTCCGGTAGCGAATTATTCAATAGTGTTTGAAAACAAAGAGCAAATTTGGAAGCAACCCTATGTCCATGAACAGATAAATGAATAAACAAAATAGAATATTATTCGGCCTTAAAAAGAAAGGAGATTCAGACACATCCACAACTTGAATGAACTGCAAACATTACGCCAAATAAAATAAGCCAGTCACAAAAGCCAAACGCTGTAGGATCTTACTTATGTGAAGTACCCAGCGTAGTCAACATTTCAGAGAATAGAAGGCTGGTTGCTTGGGTCTGGAGGGAGGGGCAGTGGGAGGTCTACTGGGATGATAAATAAATTCTGTGATTGACAGTGGTGCTGGCTGCACAGAGTATGAAGGTCCTTAATGCCACTGAATTGTTCAGATGATAATTCATGTCATGTGTGTTACTAGAGCAAAAAAATTTAAAGGAAAACATGTATTCAAAGTGCCCCAAACACAACTCTAGAAAGTCAGCTTTGTGACAGCCAGAAGTCATCCATTGCTCACAGCTGGACTCCAGCACCTGGCACTTTGTAGGTGCTCCATGCAGAGAGAATATTTGTTGTCTTTATCTGCTGGCTACCAAATTTTTCCTACTGTTCAAACTGACTCAAGAGTCCCTTCCTCCAGGAAGTCTGGCAGGATGGGCAGGCCCATTCCACCCTACTTCCAAGAGGAGTTACACAACCGGAAGCTGGCCTCCTTTAAGAACACGAGTGTAGGGACTGAGGCTGAGGCCCAGTGGCAGAGCACTGGCCTGGTGTGCATGATTCTCAGAGTTCCAACTTGAGCCCTGCCAGAGAGAAGAAAAAGGAAGAGATGAGTGTGTGGAGAAAATGGAATGCAGAGGGAGTGATATTCTCTGGGAATAATGCTTCATTGGCGTCAGATGAGGGGTGGTCCTAAAGACCTCCTGACCTGAGGAGAAGCCAGGTTTAGCTTGCAGCCAGGGATGGGGAACTGCAGATCAGAGGGGTTTCCACGCTGGGCCTGGTCCTGGCCCTGCTGTACGCACAGGGCGGTCAGGGGTTGGCCTCTTCCTGCCTCCCCACTTCTCACCAAGGGCTTTGGAGGCCAGGTCAATGGAGCTTGGAGGGTTGAGGAAGAGCAAGCGTTGGGACTGCATATTGGGAGAGGGGAGGGAGGAGCAGGAAGAGACGGGGCCAGCTCCTGGGAGCCTGATGCCAGGCTGAGCTGTTTGGGCTGTGCCCTGAAGTTGTGCGGAAGCCACAGGAGGGCTCTTTTCATAAGAGAAGCGAGGGACCCCGACACACTTACCTTTGGAAAGATGAAGCAGAGGGTGAACAGAAGGGGGAATGGGCAGAAAGGGGTCTCCTTTTTCTATGGGATCCTCAAACACAGAAACTAGAACCTTTGTTGCAATCAGCGGCTCCCATTTTTTGAGCACCAGGGAGATGGCAGGGGTCAGGCCGCTTGGGGCAGCAGGGCTCAGCCTGGGTGTCTCACCTGCCTTCCTTCCTTCCCAGCCCAGGTCTGCGTGGTCATCTTCATAGGCCTCCTCTTCACAAGGTTCTGGCTCCTCACCATCCTGTACGCCACCTGGTGGTACCTGGACTGGGACAAGCCGTGGCGGGGAGGCAGGCCCATCCAGACCTTCAGGCGCTGGGTCATATGGAAGCACATGAAGGACTATTTCCCCGTCTCGGTGAGTCCTGGGGCTGCTTTGGGGGGATGGGGGAGAAGCTGGCTGAGTGGGGTCAGGGCCCCAGTGCCTCACGTCTCCATGGGGCAGTGCAGCCCTGTGTGCGTTGTTCAAGATGCTGGACCGGAAGGCCCAGGCCTGGGTCCCCTGCCACCCTGAGGCCTAGAGAAGAGCCCAGCTCTTCTCTAGCTGTGGCTTTCCATTTACACGGACAAGGGGCCAGCGTGAGGTTAATGAACATACAGGACTTAAAGGAGCTTTGTGGGACATGTACTGTGTCTCTCATGTGGACCTTCAGGGAGCAATCCTATCAGCAGCCCAGTTTAAAATAAAGTTAAACTATGGGTCCTAAGAAACCAGCTAACCCTACAGTCATACTCTGCCAATAAGAGAAGGACACCAGTGTGACCAAGGTCGGTCAGTCAGTTGTCAACAAATTTTAAAGCTTTGCATTGGTATGGATAAGGAAGGGTATCAGGAAGAGAGCCCTGAACTGTCCTCAGGTTCTAACCTGCTCCTACTTCTGCCAAGCTGTGTGCCCTTGAATAAGGCCTTGTCCCACTCTGAGCCTTGATTTCCCATGGATCCAGTAAGCCAACTGATCTTCCTGTTCTGAGTGCCTTCGTCTCTCTCTCTCTCTCTCTCTCTCTCTCTCTCTCTCTCTCTCTCTCTCTCTCTCTCTCTCTGGTTCATGACACCTCACAGCGATTGTGAACACTTGGCCCTGGACTTGAAGATTGGCCCTGAATGAACCAGATCTCTGGATCTGAAAAGACCTGTAGGTTCCTTCAACTGAGCCCAGAAAAACTAAACTTGTGGTCTACGCAGCCAGGCAGTGACAGTTTATTGAACAGATGGGATAGGATGGAGGAAGGCAGTGGGGACACAGGAGGGTAGGTAGGGCTAATTGGCCTGAAAACAGGAAAGAAGGTAGGTGTGGAGTGTGGTCTTTAGAGCTGGTTGGACTAGATTCGAATCCCAAGTCTGCCACATAGCAGATGTGTGACATTGGGTGAGTTACACATTTTCTCAGAGCCAGAGCCTCACTCTCTGCATATGTAAAATGGAGATGGTGTCACATACTGGGCTTTGTGGATTCCATGAGACCAGGCAGGCCAGCTCTCATAGGTTCTCAGAACCTCAAGACTCAGCGGAATTCCAAGGAGACCTGGGCATGGCTTCAGGTCCAAGGGACTCTGAGAACCTAGAGCCCTGGGGCTCTGACCTTCATACCTGCCTGGCTTCTCTACCCCATCCAGGAGCCCCCCCACTTCCTGCCCCTCCAGGAATTAGATCTCCAGGTAGCAAAAGAGGGGAGGTGGAGGAAATAGGCCTGCAGAGGCTGAACAGCTTGCCGAAGTCATGGGAACTCAAAGTCAGGGATCTTGCCTTTTTTCCCTTTGAGATTCCTGCGGCCCCCTGAAGCTAGAAAGGTCTGGGCTACAACAGGGAGCAAGGCCTGTAAGGTATAGGGTCAGCGTGGGTAGGGCTGAACTGAAGGGAGCTGGCAGAGGCTGCCATGCCCATGGGGGCCAAAGGGGTCAAAGGGCAGAACATGTGGGCTAGCGAGGGGGGACCCAGGTGGAAGGCAATCTTCTCCACCCCTTAGTTGTGCTTCCTCTGCAGGGCCCCGTCCCAGGATCTTGTCAGCAAAGACAAGCAAGGCTTGTGGGGTCTGGAGAGCAGCCATGGATATTTTGTGGGCGGAATCCCCATCCCTTCCCCAGGACTTCTGAGCTCTGAGGTTCTGAATTCCATTCTCCAGCCCCAGGCTCCTTCTTTTGAAGTTCAGAGCTCTCCTGGGGAAGTGTGACCTGTAGCATGGGGAAGTGTAGGTGACATCAGATCACCTGCAGCAGGTTCTAGCCCCTAGTTGAGCTTTGCAGGTCCTGACCCTGGCCTCTCGTCCCATGTGTGCTGGATCCTCACACACCATGAAAAGAAAGGCCACCTACAAAGGGGGTGGTACAAGCAGAGACCCAGAAGCCTCAGGGTTGTGAGCAGCAGCCTGGGGTTCCGGGAGAATAAAGCAGAGTACACCTGTGGGGAGGCTGGAGAGGAGCTCAGGTCACTGCAGAGGACTTAGAGGCCACCCTGCAGAACTGAAAAACCGGAAGTTCTCTGGGGAATGTCTTCTGACAGCCCACTGGCCTCCAAAGGACATCGTCCAGCTGCTCTGTCCCTGGCATACTTCCTGCTGCAGGTTGGCAGAGGCGATGCTGAGGCAGCTCCACTGCCTTTCTTGCTCCTTCCCTCCTTGGTGGCTCTTAATGAGGGTTTCTCAACCTCACAACTATCAGCACTGGATGGACTTGATTTACAGAAATTCTATGTGCACAGTTTTTCAGGCTTGTTGCACACTGAAGGCCCTTTGCTGCAGTACCATAAGTGGCCAGCAGAGGGAGAGATGCTGTTCATTTCTGTTTTGTGGCTCCTAGACTGGGAGCTGCAGACTACCCCTTCTTTCTGCACACCTGGGCAGCAAGGCCCTGCAGAGACCCTGGAGTGAGCAAAAGGCAGGCTGTCCTGGCTCTACTGAGCTCTCCCTGCATTCACAAGCCTCCTCACTCTCTTGTGGAATGTGAGGTCCTTCCATGATTTCTCAGCTTCTGTCAGTTCTCCCTGTGTTTTTATGCACTAGCCTCTAGTGTTGAAATTTCAGGCAAAATTAGAAAACTGTGCCTTGGCCTTGAAGCTTTCCAAAGTCATCCTGTTGGCTTTCTACAGAGACAATGCAGGAGAGTCAGGCCATTCATGTAAGAGTCAGGCCATTCATGTAGCTGTCCCCACCTCATGCCAAGACTGGCCCAGGAGCTGGGTGTCCCCCACTGTGAATGTTTCATCACCCAGAGTAAATAGTCTAGACAGGCCAAGGCCTTGGGAGGGACCAAGTTCTGTGGCCAGGGCTATGACCTAGGGTCATGAAGTACTGCCCACAATGTGCTTGCTGGTCATGATCCGAACCAGGCTGGGGACAGTGTAGGACAACTCCCCACCCATACCCATACCTGGGACAAGCCCTTAGTTCCCCTGTAGCCCACCAGGCATTACTAGGGACTTAGTGGCCTCTCCTTCCTGTCTGCCACATCTTGGTACACTGGGCTCTGTTCACCTGAGACAGTGGGGCTCAGGTGGCCACCTTTCACATAACAGGAACTCTAGCTTACAGGAGAAGGGGGAGGGGGAGAGGGCAACATTTGATTTATTTTCCAACCAGACCCCACCTTCCCGATCGGACCTAATTATTTATTATCAATATTGACTGTCTTTTTGAACCCTGGCTTCACTGAGATGTCTGTAAGGAGGTGTTTCTTCACAGGAAGCTGGGTCTGGCTCCAGTGTTCTCCCAGGAGTCCAGGGCAAGGGGAACTAGCATGGGGCATAGCTGTTCCCCAGCCCTAGGGCTGCCCTGCAGGGAACTGGGCCTCCTACACTGTCCCCTTCTGCTCCCAGCCAGGTAGATCTCTGGGAGGCTTGGTGAACTCCAACAGCATCAACATTTGGATTGGATAATTTTTGTGTGTGTATGTGGGGACTGTTCCTATCCCTGGCATCTACCCACTCAATGCCAGAAGTACTACCCTCTCCCAATGGTAAAACCCAAACTGTCTGCAGATATTACCAGATGTCCACATCAAGAGAGCAGGAGGTGGCAAACTCACCTTAGCTGAGAACCAATGATCCAGAGCATGGGGTCTGGGTCCTACACTCCTGTTCTGACTCTTCCCTCCTCCCCTCTACCCACAGTCCTGACCACAGCTATCTTTTTGTCTAGGTTCCATGTCCTCTGGTGCCCCCTGGAGTTCATCCTCCACAATACCTCTTACTTAGAATAAAACCTATTTTTTCTGCAGCCTGCAAGTACTTGCACTCTGAGCCCTTACCTGCTTCTCCTTCCCCCTTTGTCATTCCAGTCCGGCAGGCATGAGCTGTACCACTTGTTCTGGTGCCTTATTGGAGTGTCCCCCACCCTGCTGATGCCAAATAATGTGGGGACATAAGTAGGCCCTGAATAGGACTACTACATAAGTAGTCCTCTGGGGCCCTAGAGGAGTGAGAGGTGGGTTGCCGATGCAGGAAACACCTCTCCCAGGAGAGCAAGGCTTGAGTCTTGAAAATCCCAAACCAGTCATGAGCCAGCTTGCCTAGCCTGAGTAGGCCTCCTTGGGTCAATGAGCCCCATGGTCAACTCTATCAAGTTTGACCAGATAGTTCCAAAGTCAGTCCTCAGTGCCAGTTGTCTCCCTGGGTCTGGAATAAAGGCTTCCTGCCTCTTTGTGTTCTCTGTATAGATGGCAGAATTCAGATCCCAGTCACCTGTGTGGCTTTGTGCAAGTCACTTAACCCCTCAGCAAGCCTCTCAGCTTGCTTAACTGAGAAGTAGGGCTATCATACCACAGCCAGCGTTCCTGTGGTCTTAGTGGGTGTTAAACAAGCCATCAGCATGGGTGCTTGCTTTTTTGTTGTTGTTCTTGGGATTGAACTCAAGGGCACCCCAGCCCTCTTTTGTATTTTATTCAGAGACAGGGTCTCACTGAGGAGCTTAGAGAGAGTTCACTTTTACTGGGGTTGGCTTCAAAGGGTAGAAACTCAACTGTCCATCAACTGACAAATGGACAAACATGTGCTCTAGCCATGCAATGGAATGTCATCCAGTCAAATGTGAAAGGAGTTCTGATACATGCTACAACATGGATAGACCTAGAAAATATGACACCAAGAGAAAGAAGCCAAGTTCAAAGTCCACCTGTTGCAAGATTCCATCTGTATGAGGTGTCCTGAACAGGTAAACTCAGAGAGGTAGAGAGCAGATTAGCAATGCTAGGGCCCTGGGGAGAGGGAAAATGACTCCTAATGGGTATGGGTTTCTTTTTGGGGTGTTGAGAATGAGCTGGAAGTAGTGGTAATGCTTACACAATCTTATAAAATTGCATTGAGTTGAGAGTGGTGGTGTATACCTGTAATCCCAGCTATTCCTGAGGCTGAGGCAGGAGAATACCAAGTTTGAGGTCAGTCTAGACCACTTAGCAAGGCCCTGCCTCAAATTTTTAAAAAGTTTTAAAAAGGGGGCACTGGGGATGTAGCTCAGTGGTAGAACACTGCTGAGTTCTATTCCCAGTACCCCCCCCAAAAAAAAGAGTGCATTGAACTGTATATTTTAATGGGATGAATATTATGGTATATAAATGAAATCAATAAAAAATAGTTGGGCTGGAGATGTGGCTCAAGTGGTAGCGTGCTTGCCTGGCATGTGTGGGGTGCTGGGTTCGATCCTTAGCACCACATAAAAATAAAATAAAGATGCTGTGTCCACCGAAAACTTTAAAAAAATAGTAAATATTAAAAAATTCTTTCTCTCTCTCTCTCTCTCTCTCTCTCTCTCTCTCTCTCTCTTTAAAAAAAATAGCAAACTTTGAAGCTTAGGAAGCTGCTGTGCCCTTTTCTAGACCCACTGCCCAGTGTACCACACCCAGCCTCAGGGCATGTAGCCAGGGTATCCCCAGACCCCCACCATCTTGCTCAGTTACAATCAACATTCCCCCAACAGAATGGAGGAAGCAAGACAAACCACAGCTCTTCACCAACTGCCTCCTCCTCTTTATTTATCTTTATATATCTCTCTGAACCCTGTAGTAAACCTGAAGTGTCATCATTGTCCTGTGGAAGAGGATAACTGAGGCACTGAGGGGGCCAGAGCCTGGCAAAGGTCCCAGGGATGAGCCAGTGGTAAAATCCAGTCTCCTGACTCCCTGCTCAGGGTTCTCCTGACTCCATGCTAGTGGGATGCAGGTGACCTGCTGGGATAGGATTCAAGTCAGGGTCCCTCCTTCTGAGGTGGGATATCTCAGTCTCATCTTCTTGGCTCCTTCATTCCCACCTTCCTTCCACACTTTCCAGAGCATCTCCTTTGTCCCAGACCAGCACTGGGGACACACCTTGGACACAGTGATCTATGATTTTCAGTAAGGGCCAGGTAGACGTGGGGACAAGAGTCATGTACAAGGGGCTAGCACAGAAAGATAAAGTAGAGACCACGTCTGGGGGAGGTACAGATTAGGCCTCATTGGGACTATGATGGCTCCACAGTGCACACACGTGGACACATGTAGATATACATGCAAATACTGGCCTACTCGCCTAGACACAGGTCCCTACCTTTGCAAGGTTTTTCTCTATGCACAAATGCTTTCTTTTATATATTTTTTGTATAGGGATTGAGTCCAGGGGCACTCAACCACTGAGCCATATTCCCAGCCCCTCATCCCCCTTTTTAAATTTAGAGACAGGGTCTCAGTGAGTTGCTTAGGGCCTCTCAAAGTTGCTGAGGCTGGTTTTGAACTCGTGAATCTCCTGAGATGCTTGTTATAGGCATGTGCAACTGCACTGGGTTTTTGTTTGTTTGTGTTTTGTTTTTGTTTTTGTTTTTTGGTTTTGATAGATATTGTCAAATTGCCTTTATGAAGGTACAAAATTTCTTCCCACTAGCAGAAATAGAACTTCTAAGGAAGTGTTTCAATGGGTTCTAGAGCAAGTGCCTTCCCAGTGAGAAAAACCAGGGTCTCTATCTTGCCATATCTACTAAGTCCCCTACTGCCCAGGGGAAGAGGTTTGTCCTGGTCTGGGGGGGCCATCTTGGTGATGGGGGGGGGTTTGTCAAAGCCAAGGCTAGAAGAATCTAGAGCTATTCAGGCTGGACTAGGCAGACAGGGTCCAGTGCTGTCTCCAGTGCTCTGAGGGTGAGCAGCCCGGCTTCAGTGGCCCCAAAGGCAGCAATGAGAATCCTCAGGGAATCATCTCTGACCCTTTCAGCTTGATGACAGGAAGACCGCTTACCCTGGCAAAGCGAAGTCTGAGCGGAAGGAGCTGCCCTGGCCCAGGGAGTGCAAATTGCAGGCTGGCAGGGTGCCTCCTGCCCTAGGCCTGGCCCCACCCTGATGGCAATGGTTCCCAGAGCCAGGTTGGGCTCCAGGGTTCCCAGTGGAGTGAGGCCAAGATTGCTAACAACCTTGGCCTCCAGCAATAATCTCTGCAGATCCAGGTGACCAGTACAGCCTCTGTTAGCTCAGGTCCCGCCCCGTTGGTCCTCGCCCTATTTCATCAAGAAGCTGCTAAGGACACACAGTTCTTTCTCCCTCTCCATCTACAGAGTCTGGTGGACCCTGGCACACCCTCCATGCCACAGGCCCCACCAAGGCAAGCCTCTGTCCTGGCAGGGGGAGAGAACAAAGGGCAACAAAGGTCTGGCCTGCGGGGTGGCTGGGAGAGGAGAGAACCAGCGGGTGAATCACTTGTGCAGTACAGGGCGGCAGTCCAGAACAGAGCCAGTCTAGGGGTCTGCATGCTCTTTCAACCCGACAGGAATCCTTGCCTCTTACAGCTTGCGCATGCTCAGCCCCAGGTCTGAAGTGTGCAGTATTGCTAGCATGGGCTTTCCAGAGTGGTGGCGCCCCCGTGTGGTCCTTTGATTCCTTCACATCACATCCTGTGGGCTGATTGGCAATTCTAGGAACCCTCCTCATAGCACAGCTTGTCAGCAGCCTGGCAAGGGACAGGGGCAGAACCAAATGTTCCCCTTTTACAGAAGAGGAGCCTGAGGAAACAGTTTATCCAAAGCCAGCCCCTTGGTATCACCAGAAATGGTCCCTCGCCACAGCACAGGGCTGTCCGACTTATGAATGAAGCACTTAAGGCTCAGAGAGGGGCAACGACTTACCCAAGGTCACACTAGAGTGGCAGAGTCAAGATCCGTAACAGGCCCAGCTCTGACTCACCAGGGTGCTGTCCCTGCAGCTGGTCAAGACCGCTGAGCTGGACCCCTCCAAGAACTACATTGCGGGCTTCCATCCCCACGGAGTCCTGGCAGCCGGAGCCTTTATCAACCTGTGCACTGAGAGCACAGGCTTCTCCTCGCTCTTCCCGGGCATCCGCCCCCATCTGATGATGCTGAACCTGTGGTTCCGGGCCCCCTTCTTCCGGGATTACATCATGTCTGGGGGTAAGTCTTCCTGCTCCAGGTAGCTCAGGAACATAAGATTGGTGTTTCAGGTGGGGGGACTTTAGGGAGGGCTTCCAAAAGTTCTGTATTTCTTCTAAAAACATGCACAGGAGGAGAAGGTGGCTAGACCCAAAAGGAACTTCCTGCCGTGCTGTGCTGGTCACTGAGCCCAGTGAAGAGATTGGGAAGAAGGAGAGGACTCAGGGGACTCCCAGCTGGATCCCAGGCCTCTGTGGGCACTCCTGGTGGTCTTTCTCTTGGGCACACCCACCCTCACAGTCCCTGTCCCCTCACCACACACCTACCTTCCTCTCTCCCCAGGGCTGGTCACGTCAGATAAGGAGAGCGCTGCTTACATTCTGAACAAGAAGGGCAACGGGAACCTGCTAGCCATCATTGTGGGGGGCTCCCAGGAGGCCCTGGATGCCAGGCCCGGGGCCTTCACGCTGCTACTGCGGAATCGCAAGGGCTTTGTCAGGCAGGCCCTGATACATGGGTATGGATGGGGCTCTGGGGACTGCACTCAGTTCAATCTGAAGTTGACAAGAATGATATTTTGGTGGGGAGGCAAGAAAGACTAACCAGATTCTATTTTAGCAGAGAGCTTCTCAGTTCATTCACAATGAAGATTATCTTTTTAATGATTCATGCCCAAATTCCTGGAAAAGTTTCCATTTTTCCAGAGAAATTCGATGACTGATGGACATAGTTCAAGGTGGGAGTGGACATCTTCCCCAAAGCTGGCAGGAGAGCTGAGACCTATGGGATCTGAAAGAATGGGGATAGGAGCATATGGAAGAGACATTCTCCCACCTTGGGTGAAGCTTCTGGGAGGAAAGGAGCCAACTGGCATGGGAAGAGTTTTCTAGGAGAGAATGCAGGTGTTTTCTGTCTGGGAGGACTCTCTGCAGCACTCTGTCCACATGTCACGGAGCAACCGAGGTCAGAGAGGGAGCCATGGAAGGTCTAGGAGGCAATCCAAGCCTCCTACTTCTAGCCCAAGGCTGGCTCCTCTGCTCCCGTTCTTGGTCATGGAGTCCCTGCAAGAAGCCCAGTGAACTTTCCACTCCTGTTTTTTCTGGAGCCTCCTCCCACAGACCTCTTCTGTTTCCCTCCAGGGCAGCTCTAGTGCCGATCTTCTCCTTTGGGGAGAATAACCTATTTGACCAGGTGCAGAACTCTTCTGGCTCCTGTTTGCGCCGAGTCCAGAATCGGCTGCAGAAGATCATGGGCATCTCCCTCCCCCTCTTCCACGGCCGCGGCATCTTCCAGTACAGCTTTGGTTTCCTGCCCTACCGCCAGCCCATCACCACCATCGGTAAGCCCAGAGCCAGTCTGCAAGAGGGAGGTTACAGGAACAGGGACCTGGGCTATGTGGTGCCAGGGCACATGGAGGTGGACCAGGTACATCCCTTCCCTCATGGGGCTCACATTCTAGATTGGGAGGCACAGACACTGGCAGATGGCCCTAATATAAGGCAGTCTTAGATAAGGCCTGTGACACAGACACAAAGAACAGTCACTACTGGCTGCTGAGCACCTGTCGTGTGCCCAGCACTACGCAGCTGACTTCTGTGCAACAGCCCAAAGTATTCTAGCATCCTTTGAGGCGGGGTTATTGTATATTTCACTGATGATAAACTGAGGGCCAGAGAAGTTAAGTAACTGCTTTTGAGTAACAAAGTTGAAGTTTGAATCAGGAGGGTTTAATTCTGACTCAGAGGATCTGGTGAGGTTTATTTGGAAAGGTAGATACCGGGGAAGGGCACTCTGTGTATGCTAAAATTGTGTGCAAAGTAGAAATCAATAGGCTCTGAATTAGAGCGTAAGGTATCTTCCCGCAAGAAATGGAATTGAAATTTAATGCATAGACTTAACACCATCTTTTCAGCTATCCAGACACTTTTTGTTTTCTTCTTGTATTCCAAGTAGGTTCCTCTGACAAAATTTGTAGAGAGGTCCATTCATCTCATCTCCATCCATCATTTGTTAGTTGAACAGACTTGGTAAATCCCCATATTTGGAAACTTCCTGTGTCATGTGGCAGTATTTTCATGAGTTTTAATACTTTTGCTGCCTTCAGAGCTATTGGCAAGAGGAGAGGGTTGGGGAGCTGCTTTCTCAGCCAGACAGAACCAGAGGAAGAGGGCTAGTTATAGCCTTCTGATTCTTCCCTGTGATTAGGAGTGAAGTGCAGGTCAGCTTGTGGGGCAGTAAGGGAAGAAAAGCTGCCTGGGCTGTGAACCCCCTTATCCCAGCAATACGGCACTTCTGACTGTAGCATCCTGGGCTCCCAGAATCATATAGCCTGGAAGGGAAGAGCACACACCCAGGACTTAAAACCTGGTACTGTCTCTTCCTAGCTATGTGACCTTGAACAAGTTAGTTAACTTCTCAGAACCTCAATGCCTCACCTGTTAAATAGGAATATTGATAGGTTTTGTTCCCATAGGATTAAAGGGAAGAACACATGTAGAGCACCTAGCGTAATTCCTGGCACATTGACACCTGTCTGTTGATAGATTTTTATCAGAATGTTAGAGTTGCCCTACCACTTAGAATCCATTTCCTGAAGTTGGGTTTGAAAGGGGTAGCTGAAGGCACTTTCCTGCAGCATGACAGTGGGGCTGGGCACCTGCTCCAAGGACCTCTGCCACCCCAGTGGTTCCCACTCTGCTTCTCTGCCCACCTGTGTGTCTTGCAGTGGGAAAGCCCATCGAGGTGCGGAAGATACTGAGGCCCTCAGAGGAGGAGGTGGACCAGCTCCACCAGCGCTATATCAATGAGCTATGCAACCTCTTTGAGGCCCACAAGTCCAAGTTCAACATCCCTGCTGACCAACACTTGGAGTTCTGTTGAACACCTCCAGCCAGGAGGGAGGTTGTTCCCAGGGTAAACCAGCATTTGGGAGCCCAGCCAGAGTGCTGGAACCTGAGGAGGCGTCCTGCATGTGTTTTGAACACATCTCCAGAGCTTCCCCAGGCTTCTACAAGTCCAACTACAGCTGGCAACGTGGAAGAGGAGACCAGACTGAAATCTGTGATTGCCCTCCTACAGCCAAAGCTCTGCCAGTCTCCCTCTCCTTGGCCTCTGGATGCTCATCTATGAAACGTGAGAGAGAACTGGAAGAAAATGACTCCTGAGGGCTCTGTCCTCTCCTGTAATGTCACTCAAAGATTACAAAAGAGCATGTAGGGAAAAAGAGTAACGAGGCTTTTCTTCCTCTACTCTTGAGTAACAGCACAAAAGAAGCTCCCAGCTCCAGCCCTTTCCCCTACCTGCCCCCTTGTATCACACCCTGGATGTCCCTCCCTCCCCCAGCTGGAGAGAAGGTGGTGGGCAGTGAGTCCCTGCACTCACCCAATGCACCTTCAAGTTTCTGGACCCTCTGAGCTGTGGAGTGGCAGCCAGAGGTTATTGGAAGGTGGGCAAAGAGAATTCCACTGTCACTGACTGACGTGACTGGGGACAGGCCTCTCCCCCCAACACCCTCTGAGCCTCAGTTTCCCCAAATAAGATGACCTTTGAGTCTCAGTTTTGACATTGCATAATTTGAGAACTCCAGGAGGACTCCTCTTGTTCATTCTTTGTAACTTCAGACCTTGGTACAAAAGGAGGGACCCAACAAATGTCAGTTCAATAAAAGAAAGCATTCTATTTTACCCCCCCCCTTTTTTTCTTTCCTACCTGCCACTGCACCTACCCTCATCAAGGACACAGGTCAAAGCTTTTGACCCTCAGCTAGGCCCTGTGGCCCTGTGGCCCTGTGGCCCTGACCCATTTTCCCAAGACCTGGATTACTCTGGTCCACAGAAGACCATGTTCTTTCCTGACTCATCATCTAAGTTAATCACCTCTGGTCCTATTCTTTTAGGAAATAGGGGAAAACAATATGTCTATGGCCAGCTGACTCAGAGAACAAAAGCCAGGTGTGGGGTGTGTGAGACTGCATGTGTCTGGGGCAGAGTGATGTCCTGGCCAGGAGAATTCTGGATTCCTGGGTCAGGGACATGCATCAGGAGGATGGCCAGGAGGCATGAGGCCCCCTCTCCTCTAGCGAAGAAGCAGACCCTTCCCTCCAAGAGCAGATCCCTGCGACCTGGGGGCGGACATTTGGAGAAGTGTAATTTGGGTTCCAATCTGGTCCCATCTACTTTCAGAGACCCTGAGAAAAATCACATCCAAGCCTCAAATTTGTCATCTGACAAAGACTAAATCTCCCTCCATTGCTGTGGTTCCCAAGTCAATGAGCCACTCCATGTCCTTATGGAATGATGCACTATACATGCCATGCAGCAGTCAGGTGACTCCAGGGTCTTATGAAGGGGCCTGGTACCATGCTATTTGTCATATGGGTCACAATAGTATTGGGAATAAGGAGCAGAAGGGAGTGATGACTTCCAGCCCAGGGAAAGCCTTGGAGAAAGTGGCCATGAGCCAGGCCTGGAAGGAAGGGCAAGAGTCTCAAAGGAGATACACAGTGGCCTGCTAGTGGGTCGTGAACCACTTCCAAACGTACTGCCTGAAGACTGCAAGGATTCATTATTTCTCACAATTCTGTGGGTTTGCAGAATTTTGGGGGTTCTTAGGTCTTTCTTGGGCCGCCATGTTGCATTCAGCCAGTGGGTCAGAGGGAGCTGGGACAGCTAGGGTGCTGAGACCGTAGGGCCTCTCTTTGCATGTGGGGGACATTGGCCTGGCTCTATCCTGACTGGTCTTTGAGGATTTGAGAGTGGCTGGATTCCAAAAAAATGACAGCCACAGCTGCGAGGACTCAAGCCCTGGGCCACACAACTTGTAGAGTCGCTTCCACTGGTCCATTGGTGGGAGCAAGGCAGGAGACCCAGGCGAGGAATAGGCTCCGCCTCGGGATGGGAGGTGCTGCAATGTCACAGTACAAAAGGCAGGGACACAGAGAGGGTTCTACAGGCCATCTTTGCAATTGACCAAAACTTTAAAAGTGTCCTCCCCCATCCCCAACTCTGTCTCTCTCCCATTCCCCGTCTGGCCTTGATAAAGCCAACAGCCCCAGCTCAACCTTGCCTCTCTGCCCTGTTTCCATCTCTCTGTCCCCCACCCACCCACATGCACAGCCATGGTGGGCTTTCAAAAACACAAATCTTGGCACTGGAGTCCCAGGCCAGAGGTGAAACCCTGGAGGTCCCAACAAATCAGGTCCAGTTACTTGTCCCAAAATGAAACAGAAAAAGTAACAGTGAAAAGCAGGAAAGGAACTTTAATCATGGCTCTTTGGGCAAAGCAAAGTGAGAGCAAGTGTCTCAGCCCTGTCTTCAAGGTACTGACATGAGCTCCAGATTACATAGACAAGGAGACTAGACTTAGTCAAACTGGGCTTTAGTTGATCATTACCTCAGAATTGGCCAGGTGGGGCCTTGTCGGAGATAAGAAAGTTGCTGTTGCCTGGAGGTGGTTTGACTTCTCACAAGATATTTATCAATTAGACCTGTTGTTCTGGAATCCAAAGCAATTTTGAACAAAGGAGACCGATGCAAAATGGAGGCAGAGATGCCAACTTTTTTTTTTTTTTGTACTAGGAATTGAACCCTAGTGCATTTAACCACTGAGCCACATTCCGCAGCTCTTTTTAAAATATATTTTATTTAGAGACAGGGTCTTGCTGATTTGTTTAGGGCCTTGCAAAGTTGCTGAGGCTGGCTTTGAACATGTGATCCTCCTGCCTCAGCCTCCTGAGCCTCTGGAATTACAGGCCAATTTTTAAATCCTGTTACCTATTGGACATTTGCAGGCAAAAGTTGGAGAATCTTAGTCCCTGTTAAAAGTCAGCCACATTGTTTCCCTGCTCAAAGTCCTGTGGCTCCCCATCACTGCTAGGCTAGTGTTTATACCAGTCCCATGTCAGCAAGAACCAGAAGATAATTTGAGGAGGGTGTCATTAAGAAAGAATTTCCTGAGAATGGTGACATAAGTCAGGGCCATGGTGGTGGGGCACTGTTACTGCCCTGAGGCCTGGAAGGACAAACACAGCAGGCATCTCAATCTAGAGAGGTCATGCCCATGTGCCATCCTTGCTCAAGGAGCACAAGCAGTTTTTGGTGACCCTGCAGGGAAGGAGCCAAGCACATGCACCTCACTGTCTTCCCCAGAGTCCACCCCACTCTTCCCTCTATCCTATCTCCTGCCAAGTTCCCCATTGCCTGAACCCAACTGGAAGCTAGAGGGAAGGAGGACCTGTGGCTGAAGTCCAGAGCCAGGCGGAGAGTAGACTGGAGGGATCAATGGAAGACAGAAGATGTCTACCTGAAGCCTAAGCTTCTTAGCCTACCATTGGTCATTCCCCACCATCTGCCCAATTTCCTTCATCCTTGTCTCTCTCTCTTCCTTATCCCTAGGCTCCCATCACACTGAACCATTTTCAGGCCCATGTACCATTTCCGCTCCTGGCTTTAGTCACACTGTTCCGTTAATCTGGAATGCCATCTTCTCCCACCCCATCACTTCTGCCTTGCCTGGGGAATTCCTCCTCCTCATCACACTGATTTCATCTATTCAAGGGAGTCTTCTCTAAGTCCCTGATGAAGAGGGGTTTCCTCTGTCTTCCCGAGAGCTTCCCTTCCTCTTCCACAACACTAAGTACCCTGGGAAGCACTATGCACAGATACCTCTGCCTGTGGTCACTTCCACCTGCCTAGCCTCAAACAGCACCTGTGTCCTCTCAAACAAAACCAAACTTCATAAGACACTCTTAATGCTGGGGATAGAGCCTAAACTCCCGCTCAGGGTGGCATTCCAGGCCCTTTATCATCTGCCCTAAACCTAGCCAGCCTCACCTGGGCCCTCTCCCTGCCACCTACCATTCTTGACCCTTCACTGTGCTCTGGGTGCACACAGCGCCCACATTTGCTGGGCTTGGGCACACTCCTCTGCTGGGAGCCATCAGCCAAGTAGGTATGACAAATTCCTTGCCAGCTTACTCCCATGCTGTCTAATGGAAGGACTTCTGAAAGGTGACCTTGCTCAAGGACCAGGGCAGGATCCGTGTTTAGGGTGTTCCCCCTTTAGAATAGGGCGGTTTAGCATAATAGAAGATTAGGGTGTTCCCCCTTTAGAATAGGGCAGTTTAGCATAATAGGAGATTAGGGTGTTCCCCCTTTAGAATAGGGCGTATCCTGCTGCTGAGTTCCTCTTGAGTGCTTAGGGTCAGACCGTATATTTTGGGAGACAGAAGCCCATGTGGAGTGGATTTAGGCAGAGTAGTGGATTTGGGCAGAGAGTGGATTTGAGCAGCCCAGAACGTGTTTGTAGACGGCCGGTGTGAGTTCGGGAATAAAGAATTGCTGTTTGAATCTACAAGCTGTGTGGAGACTCGTGATTTGTGCCCAGCCAGAGACTGCGGCACTCCTCCCTTTCTTCTGAATTCTTGACCTGGTCAATGTCCTATGTCCCTCAGGTTACCTTCTTTATCACGTCTCAGCCCACCCCACACACCTCAAGTTGCCCTGTTCTTTGAATCAGAGCTGGTACCTTCTTATGGGCTTTGGGGGTAGAAGGATCATGGTCACTAGTGTGTGAGTGGACTTCTCTGTCTCCCAATGGATGAGGACCCATGAGAACCAAGGCCATAGCCTTGCTGCCTTCAGTCCCCAGCCCCACTCCACACAGGACCTGACGCAGCGCAGAATCCCCAGGAAATGGGAATTGGCTGAAGAAATCCATTGTCTTCCTTTTTCTCAATCCAGTACCTGCTGGGCCTGGGGCAGGGATGAGGGAGAAAGAGCACAGGCTTTGCCGTCAGAGGTGACTAAATTCATTATCTATAGCTGTATACAATAAATCGTTTCAAAACTTAACTGCTATAAACAACAACAGGTCTCACAGTTCCTGAGGGCCAGAGATCTGGGAGTGGCTTAGCTGGTGGTTCCGCTCAGGGGTCTCACAAGCAGCAACCAGGCTGTCCCCTGGGCCTGCAGTCTGTGAGGCCTTGCTCAGGGCTGGAGGGTCCACCTCCAAGCTCACTCACATGGCTGGGGGCAGGGGGCTCTCTTCCTCTCCATGGGGCTGCCAATGACATAGTTTCTCCCAGAGCAAGTGAGTGGAAAAAGAGAAAGGCCATCCTGCCTTTTATGACTTAGTCTCTGAGACACTAGCCATGGATTGTGCCTTGGTTGGTTAGTTAGGTGTGACTCACTTGATCCAGTTCACACTCCATCTAAGGGTATGAATACTGGGAGCTGGGTTCACTGGGGGCAGCATGGCAGACAGCTGCTGTAGTAACGGAGATGAGCTCTTGGACACTAGACCCAGCCATCTCCACCCACGTGCCAGGGTACTGGCAGAAGATACTCAAATGGGTGGGGACAACAATTTGAGCAAAGAAATGATGACCATAACAAGGTGGCTATTGATTTGAAGGTGCCAGGATGGGAAATAGGGGGAAGGGGAGAAAGAACTCTTCTTCACACAAGCCTCGAGGCCTCCAGGATGAAGACAACAGTAGTACATGATAGGAATAAGGAGTTCTGATCTCAGAGGAAGGCCACCCAAACAGAAAGAGCCACACTGGACTTTGTGTGTACAAAAAGAGATGCTTTTGCTAGGTACGGAGGCACACGCCTGTAATCCCAGCGGCTGAGGAGGCTGAAGCAGGAGGATCATAAGTTCAAAGCCAGGCTCAGGAACTGAGCTAAGTCCTAAGCAACTCAGTGAGACCCTGTCTCTAAATAAAATATAAAAAAAGGAGCTGGGGATGTGGCTCAGCGATTAAGCACCCCTGGGTTTAATTCCCAGTACAAAAAAAGAAAGAAAGAAAGGAAAAGAAAAAGAAATACTTTTACTGTGCTAAGCCCCTGAGATTGGAGAATTCTTTTTATTTCTGTGGGCCTCCCTAACCAATGTGCCAGGCCCGATTCATCCAAGTGTTTGGTAATTAATTTAGCCAGGCACCCTCAGAGCCTGTCACATTTTGTTTCCTCTGTCCCAACACACACAACAGAGGATTTGTCAGGCATGATAGAGAGGGTCAGAGGTCTTCAAGCAGGGGGACAGCTTGAGTCTCCTCTGGAAATCAGGCTGCTCTTTG
Organism: Callospermophilus lateralis; assembly: GCF_048772815.1. Taxonomy (NCBI): domain Eukaryota; kingdom Metazoa; phylum Chordata; class Mammalia; order Rodentia; family Sciuridae; genus Callospermophilus; species Callospermophilus lateralis. The sequence continues at coordinate 148,453,828 of NC_135306.1, read as the reverse complement.
ACCTGGGGAGAAGTTCTCAGGCATATCACCAATGGGGACAAAGGGCCTGCTGAAGCCCAGCCCGCCTGATACTGCTTTATGGTAACTTGGCCAGGGTGGCAGGTGGGACAGGGGTCAGCCAGCACAGCACAGCCGGCAGCCACGTGGCATGAGCCAAGGCTCCACAGCACAAGGAGAATCTGCTTTCTCCTCTGCCAAGGAGGTGGGAGGACATCAGAGGGATGCTGCTGAGTGAGCAAAGATGGACACAAGGGAAAGCACAGGCACGGGGCCGAGGTTCTGGCGTGGTTCGGGGCACAAGGGTGAGGTTTAGAGGAAAGGAGGCTGAAGTTTAGATCTTCATTCAGCAAACTTTTATCAAGCCCTTGTGATGTGCCAGAGATAGACAGTGGTGACCAAGGTAAACCAGGTCCCTGGCTCTGCCTTGCCCCTTATCAATCAGCCAGGAGTTTCTCCTCAAACTTGGGAGGAGCCCTGGAAGGTCCTTGAGCTGGTGTGTGTGGAAGACGCTGTGGGTTAAACTGGACATCTGTCTAAACTGGACATCTGCCTCATGCAAGGGCGGACTCAGCACCCTACTGTGTGCTAGGCTCAGGAAGGCTCTACCTGCATTGTCTTAGTGACATGCACAATGACATCTTCATAGTAGACAAGGTTCATTTGTCAGAGAGCTTAAAGGACTTTCTAGAATTCTGGCCCAGCATGAGGGCTGTCTGCCCAGGCAACTATCACCCGCTGTTCCCATCTGGCCCAGTTCTGGCCCCAGACCTGTCAGAATGGCACAAGGAAAACGGCCAGGGATCCAAGAGCTAGCCAGGTATATGGGTCCTTCCCTACCCTGACCCCTGGTCGCCTGTGTGACCCTGTATAAGTCACCTCCCTTCACTGAGTCAGTTCATTCACTTATAAATGGTTTTGTCTATAGATGGGCATTCAGTAACGGTTCTACTTTACCCCTCCCCTTTATAAATGCCAGGCTTTGGAAAATCCTGAGGGCTTGTGTCTTCAGTCTTTGCATGTCTTATATCCTATACGTTCCCTTTGCTCCCTACGTGGAACCAAACCTGAGTATTTCCCATTTCAGGCTGAACTGGTGCCATGTACATGCAATTACATTTTAGCAGGAGAATGGATAGCTTACAAAATCTGGGCAAGCAGATCCTTACCAGAACAAAGATCAGGGCCCAGAGAGGTGCATGCCTGTAATCCCAACTACTTGGGAGGCAGAGGCAGGAGGATCACAAGTTTGAGGCTAGCCAAAACAACTTAGAGAGACCCTGTCTCTAAATTAAAAAGCAAGAAATGGGTTGGGGATGTAGCTCAGTGGTAGAGTACTTGCCTAGCTTGTGCAAGGCCCTGAGTTCAGTCTTCAGCAAAAGCAAAAACTGAACAGAACAAAATATAAAACAGCAAGACAATCCTAACTCTTTGGATGAAACATCAATAGGTAAAGGATCAAAACTGAAGGAAAAAGAGTAAAAGCTGTCAGCAGCCTGTATTTGGGGATGCCCTAGACCAATGTATGGGCATTAATATTTGATCTGTGGTCAAAGACCAGCTGTTTACTTTTTCTCTATTTCTAATCCTTCATGGGCCTATCCATTTTGTAAAATATAAACCACAAGGCCAGGTATGGTGGTGCATTCCTGTAATCCTAGTGACTTGGGAGACTGAGGGAGGAGGATCACAAATTCAAGGCTAGCCTCAGCAACTTAAAGAGGCCCTAAGGAAGTCAGCCAGACCCTATCTCAAAATAATAAAATAAAAAGGGCTGAGGATGTGTTCATGGTTAAGCACCTCTGGGTTCAATGCCTAGTACCAAAAATCAAACAAGCATGTATTTATTTATGTATCTATCTACTATGTGTCTACCTATCTATCAAAAGAAAAATGGAAAAAAGAAAACCAAGCTATAGTAAGCTTTTTATTATTAATTTCACTGGCCATAAAATTGCCCTGCCACCTTTCCCTGAAGCCTCTGAGCAATCCTTCGGTTCTGCACTGATTTCATCAGGAACCAGTGACAAGCTGTTGGTGGATGAACCAGCCCCAGGCCACACAGGAGTAGCCCTGCCCTGGAACTCATTGCTGTGACTCATTGTTGGCTTTCTAAGGTTGTTGTGAGTTGAGGGACACAAAATGACTTGGTAAACTTGGATTGGTGGGACTTGTCATCTTAGCCACTTTCATCCATGTAAGTTGAGGAGGCCCTTCAAGTCGCACAGCTGAGAGGTGGGAGAGCCAGGACTGGTCTTCTGGCTCTCACCTGGAGCTCTTTCCACTCTGCTGGTGCAGTAGATGGCAGGATGAGGAACAACTTGTTGCTTCAGCTACAGGAAGCGCCTTCAGCCCCCCTGATTATGCAGTCACTCCGGCCTATAGCAGGGTGGCTCTGAAGGACCACTGAAATTCGTCTTTTCCCTCCGGGCCACTCTGCAGCCTCCACTTTCTTCCACCACTATTAATCCCAAGATGTCCTTAATAAACAACCTGCAGGCTACACACCATCTCTGAATCTGTTTCCTGGAAAACCCAACCTGTGACATGTGCTGCATATCTAAAGAGTAAAGTCCTAATGTAAGGCTCAGAGAGGTTCACTAACTTGTTCTTGTAACAGTGGTGCTCTTTATGATTGAATATAGCTCTTGCTGCTCTGCCACTGTGACTTATTTTCAAAAGAACATGTTTCTCTTTTTCTCTCCCTCCGTCTTTTAATCTCTCCCCTTCCCTCTCTTAATCTCTCCACTTCCCTAGTCTCAGGGAAAACAGGATTACTTTTCTTCCCCATCCTAGTTTTCTGTCCTTGAACACACACTCATTACAGGAACAAAGAATCCAGACTTTGGGGACGACCCCAGAAGATCTCATAAATGTCTATCTCCCAAATTAAAAAGTGAATTACAACTGATTAACAAATTACAAGTCAGGGCTGCTTTCTGCTCTGGAGATGGCCTGAGTTCTCCCCGGAATGTGTATCTACCTTCCTAAATAAACCTCTGTCTCTGCCTTTGTCTGGCTCATGCTGAAATTCTTTTGCAACACATATGCCAAGAACCCCTCTGGTCCAGAGTTGTTCCCCCTCTCTTCTGGGAACTCCTTGAACCTTTCTCTGGAGTCATCTCTTCTCCCATGGCTCAATGAATTCATGTGGTATTGTAGTGCTGTCTATATGACATGCTGTGTTGCTTCAAACCCCAAAGTGAACCTTAGTATAGAAGTGACATTTTAAAATCAATCATGTTGGGGAATCCCAGGGTGGGATGCAGACTATGGTGATGAGAGAATATTAATTGTCATATAAACACATGAGGAAACATCCTAAAGGGAGTGGGAGGAGGAAGGCTGGGCGGAAGTAACTTTGAAAAATGTATTTTGATGGGAAAGTGCGTGACAAATGTACATAAACACTGAAATACAGTTGGTAGTGTTGAATTTCTCGTGGGCTGTAACTTCACCATTCTGAAACTGGACGTGCATATGAGGTTGAACAAATAAGTGACTGGATGGTGGCAGCCATGTTCTCACTGCTGGAGAGGGAGAAAGGCTCTATTGGCCCATGTGATCAGGCATTAGAGTGGGGATATACATCAGTATAAACTTATGGTTAGTTTATGAAGATACAGAAATAGTTACAAATATGTATATACCCCCCAGTCAGTACACATACATGCTTTTCCTAGCTCTGACTTCTGAGAGAAGCAATGGCACCCAGTAGCAACTAGCACACCTAAACCTCAAATCTTGGCTTCTAATACCACTCTCTAAAAATGGGGGATTCCTGAGATGCTTGGGAAAAAAATGGCTTATTCTAGAACGGGGGCTGGGAAAATACAAGATGAGTCTGAAGAAAATAAAGATATGCTTAAAACTCAGAATAATAGGTCATCCCCTATAAGAGCTGAATTGAAAGGCTCCCAATGATGTTGGCAGGGATAATTTAAGCAACAAAATTAATGACATAATATTAGGATTATTATCTAATGTATAAAATACACATCCATAGGCATATACTGGTAGACATGATTAAATAATAAGTAAATGGGAGAGGAGAGACAAATCTCCCTTACAGAAGAATCCTAAACTGGGTGAGGTGGTGCATGCCTGTAATCCCAGCAGCTGTGGAGGCTGAGGCGGGAGGATCACAAACAACCCAGCAATTTAGCAAGACCCTAAGCAAACTTAGTGAGACCCTGTCTCAAAATAAAAAAATAAATAGGGCTGGGATGTTGCGCAGTGGTAAAGCATCCTTCAGTTCAATCCTTGGTACCAAAAACAAAAACAAAGAAAGAAAGAAAGAAAAATCCTAAAAAATCAAAGTAATTTATGCAGATATTCTCACCTTCAAGGAGGAGGAGCTGGGCTGTCTCCCAGTTGAATTGAGAGACCCTTAGCAACTTGTCTCCAAGGGTAGAGTATAGAAAGATCAAGGTTAATGTCACCAGTGGTGAGTCGAGTTGACAATACTACTCTTAATAGGGGGTGATGAGGGCAATGCTTCACTCCTGTGGTCTTTCGCCAAACTCCATAAATCACAGCACAATCAGGAAAACATTAGATGAATCCAAATTCAGGAACATTCCACAAAATACCTGACCTGTCTCCCTCAAAATTAAAGGTCATTAAAAAGAAGGAAAAACTGAGAACTGTCACAGACCAGAGAAGGCTCAGAGGTAACAATTGACTGTAGCATGGTCTCCTGGATGGGTTCTCAGAACAGAGGAAAATCATTAGAAAAAACTAGGAGCAAAATATTAAATCATCAGGTTGTCTCTTTAGTTGTGACACATGTACAGTAGTGATATAAAATACTACATAGGGCAGAATTTAGGGGTGAAGGGTGTATAGGTACTCTCTCTACTATATTTGCAACTTTTCTGTAATATAAATCTATTCTAGAATTAGAAGTTTATTTACATTAAGAAAATTGCTGTGGGATGTGTATTTGTTTTCGGAGGCTGCCATAGCACAGAACCACAAATTTAGTTGCTTAACATACAACTAGCTCAGGGGATGAGCACTTGCCTACCACATGCTAGGCCCTGGGTTCAGACTCAAGTACAGCAAAACAAAAATAAAAAATTATTCTCTCACAGTTCTGCAGGCCAGAAGTCTAAAATCAGTGGTAGCAGTGTCATCTCCACAAGGTCTCAGCAGAGCTGTCTGTCTTCCAGAGGCTCTAGAGGAATATCTGCCTCCTTGCCCTTTCCAGCTTCTGGAATCACACATGAACTTTTTCTCCATCTTCAAAATCAGTAGTATCTTCAAATCCCTCCGCTTACATCCTGACCTCACCTTCTGCCTGCTGTGTCTGGTAAAATCTTCGTTTCCCTTCTATAAGGACATGACTACATTTAGACCCCATGGGGATAATCTCCTCATCCCCAAATCCTTAACACATCTGCAAAGGCCTTTTCTTTCTTTCTTTCTTTCTTTTTCTTTTCTTTTTTTTTTCTTTCTTTTCTTTTTTCTTTCTTTTTTTTTTTTTTTTGCCATATAACATTCACAGGTTCTAGTAAGTCATAGGTATCTTTGGGGGAAGCATTTTTCAACTATCAGAAATACCAAGTGAGTTATTCTCTCTGAGCCTCAGATTCCTCACTGGGAAGTTAAATGTGCTAATATAAGGGGTATGTTAGAAAGATAGTTCTGTCTCTGGACTGGTAAAAGGAGAAGGCAGGAGCCTGAGGTCTGCTTCTACTGGGCAGATGAGATAATGCTACTCCTTCTGTGTCTTGTTCCTCCCCTCCATGTTGGCTGAGATCTATGGTGAGGCCATGGTGGCATGGGCAAAGGAATGAGAGGAACAGCACTGAGGATTCCAGAGTCCTGAGTTCAAATCCCTTCTCTGTTAGCAGTGTGCACCATGACCTTAAGCAAGTGACTCTCCATACTTGGCATACAGTACAATTCCAAGAGGCATATGCATGTGAGTCTTTCCCTGGGTGAGGGTTGGAGAGGGACCTAAGTCCCTCTCATGCTGAGATGTCATAATTATAGGATTTCATTCTGGTATCTGCCTATTGACAAGAGGGTTTTGTTCCTCCCAATGACTGAGTAATGCTGGATAATGGTAGTAATGGCAGAGGTTCAGGCATTGACAAGGGGACAGTTCCTTGTTTCTTGCCCATGTCTACCCAGGCTCCATTGGTCTAGATCACGGCTCAGCAACCAATTCTGTTTGAATGACCTGTGAGTTAAGGAGGGTTTTCACAGATTTAGATTTGCAATCAATTTGGTGACAGGGAACACAAATTTGAGTCCAGTTAAGTGAAATGTTGTTCTCCATAAAAGAATTTCATCCTTTTTATTAGTAGACCTCTGTTACAAAAAAAAAAAAATTACGCTTGATTATTTATTTTGAATTTTGTCAATTAAAATTTTGTGGAAATGTGTGTCCTCTATTCTATGAATCCGTTCATGACAACCTCAACTTTCCCCCTTGGCCTGCAAAGTTTCCACCAGGCCCCATTTAATCAGTTGCTCTATCTCCCAGTCTCCTGTCTTCCCTCCCCAGTGCATCCAGAGGCAGCTTCCCAGAAAAATTCTGACCACACCAGACCCTGGTTCAAACTTCCTGGGGTCCCCACGTGCCTTCTGGATGGTCCAGGTCCCTGGATGTCTACCATCCTCACACTCTGGTTCTAGTCTTCCTTTCCAGTCACTCCCTCCTCTCTAGCCAGAATGCAATTCTTCCTCCGGGGTGCCTTGCTTCTCCTACCTTCTGACACTCATTTTGGGTAAGATGCTTCCTCTGCCTAAGATGCCTTTTACCACCCAAGTCTAATTCCCCTTGTTCTTTTGAGTCATCCTAGAATCACCTTCAGAAAGCCTTCCCTGATCCCTCCCGCCTTCAGAGCGGGCTGTTAGGTGCTCCCTCTGGGCTTCCACAGACCCTGCTTCTTTTTTTTTTTTTAATTTATTTTTATTTTTTTTTTCCAGACTCTGCTTCTTGCCAGCCCAGCATTGACCAGCTGATCACACTCTGTGGCCTGCACTAGACTGGGAGCCCCCAGAGCCGTCCCGTTCTGCACTATGTCCCTGCTTCCCAATAACAAGGCTCCTGCTGGTTCTAACCACTTGGAGAGGAATCAGGGCTGGTTCTGGGGCTGCGTATCAGGAAGCCCAGTTCATTTCCCTCCTGGATTGTAGTTCCTCATCTGCACAATGAGGGGCGGGGGACAGGGGGTTCCTGGCTGACTCTAAGGCCTCTAAGGTGGGGAGTCCTGTGGGGCAGCAGCTGAACTCTCAGACACCTTTATCAGTCCTCCAGAGGCAACTCTAGACAAACAAGAGCCTAGGCTCTGGGACTGGCGTGATCTAGGCCATTCCAGCCAAAGGTCAATCCTCAGTGACCAGATGCAACTGGCCTGGCCCTGGACCCTTCTGCCCATCCCCCTTCCCTTCCATTCCCTGAGAGTTAGGGGGGAAAGTGCCTTGACTGGCTATGCTTCTGACTACATGCTCAGGAGAGCATGCACTCAAACGTGTATGCAGGTCTATGGACATGTTTCTGCAAGGGTGTCCATGGTACACGAAGGCTGTGTGAAAGCTTGCACATGCTTGTGCATGAATACAAGTCTGTGTACACTAGGGCACCTGTGCTCCATGTGTCAGAGTATGTACAGCCGTGCAGGCTCTGTGCATGAGCAGCAGTGGAGAGGGCAGAGGATAGCCAGGTGCCCTCAGCCCTACCAAACTGTGACATGTAGTTCTTTGGGGATTTCCAGACTGTACCCCCACATTTCAAAGCTCCCATGCAGAAAAAAGTGGGGGTCCCAGTCTATACAGACCCTCACCCCTTCTCCCAGTGATCCAGTGCTGTTGGGGAGAGAGAAGAATCCTGAAATGATGAGGGTGAATCTTGAGGTAGTGCAGGGGCACTGATGTGCCCCACCAAACCACCAGACTCCCTTTTCATTTTTTTTCTTTTCTTTCTTTCTTTCTTTTTTTTTTGTACCAGGGATTGAACCGAGAGGCACTTAACCATTAAGCCATACCCCCCATCCCTTTATTGTATTTTATTTAGAGACAGGGTCTTGCTGAGTTGCTTAGGGCCTCACTAAGTTGCTGAGATTGGCTTTGAACTCATGATCCTCCTGCCTCAGTCTCCCAAACTGCTGGGATTACACGTGTGTGCCACCATGCCTGGTTCTTTTTAAAATTTTCCTCATGGTGCTGGGCATTGAACCCAGGGCCTGGTGCAGACTAGGTGAGTGCTGTACCACTAAGCCACACCTAAGCTCTCAGACTTGCTTTACCATTTCTGAGTGTCCCATTCTGTCACCCCCTGCCCTTACACTTCTCTTGAGCTTGCCCCAGACTACTGAAGACACTTTCCTCACTTGTAAAGAGTGATAAACCCCTGAGAATTACATTGCCCGCTACTACCCCAGGTGACCCTTAGTCAAGACTAAGTGGTTAAAGGCGGCTGCCTGAACAAACTCTAGGGCACAAGTCACATACCAGGGCTCCCTGAGGAGTGGACTGAAGCTGTTGGACCTGGAATTGCAGTTTGCTTAGCCTCTTGCCCTTCCCAGCTCTCTTCCAGATTCTCCTCTGGCTTTTCCCTAAAAAGCCAGTCTCACAGGGACCTCTCATCTCAGGGATGCTGCCAAAAAGGCCAAGGAGGCTGGGCCTAGAGCCATTACCTTGACTGTCTCCTGCAACCCAAAGAGGACACTGAGGCTCCTGAGGGGAGCTAGGTCTTAAGGCTCTCTTCTGCATGCTATTTGCTCAGCTTCACCTCCCCTGAAGGCCTGAGGCTCTCTCTGCAACACCCTACAACAGCCCTGGGCTAAGAAGTGTTCTAGAGCCTTCTGGGGTCCCCCAATCCTGGTGGTATATCCTTAAACTATCATCTCTTCTTGGGAAATGAAGCATTTGAGATCAGAAACTAAAAAAAAAATCTTTCAGAATGGGGGTCAGCAAGGCAAGAATTTCTCTCCAATCTGATCCATATCACCACGCTGCCTTCAGTGGTGGGCAACTTGGAGGCAGAGAGTGTTCCAAGTGATAAAATCTAGACCTTCTCCTCAGATAAGGACTTGCATAGCAGAAAGATATGGTTCTGGAAATTGAGAGATTTGGATGCCAACTTTAACTCTCCCATCACCTGGCTGAGTCCCTTTCAGAAGTCATCTGAAGCTCCAGGGGACTCCATTCCCCATCTGTGGAAGGTCAGAGGTGGAACTCCAGCGAGAGCAGCATCTCAGAGCACAAGACTCAAGCTTCAGTTCCATGCCCTGTGCACACGGCACTTTCTGTGAATGAATGAACCTGTTATGTATCACATCTGTGACTTAGTTTCTGCATTTGTCAATGGAGACATGGCCACAGGAACAACCTGACAGATTGCTGTGAGGATTAGACAGGATAAGGCACGTAGCACACTTGGCAGGCCCCTGGCACACGGTGAGCTTTGAAGAGCTTGTGGCTATTTTTGTTCTTGTTATGTACTGTCCCAGGGTTGTATAACTGGCTCAGTCCTGTGGCCTCACTGGCTTGACATGACTCCCACGCTTTTGTGAAAGTCAAAGGACATTGCACAAAGGAGACCTGGGTGAAGAAGAGCTTAAAGGAATCCCATCTCTTTGTCCCTCCTGCCCAGCCTCCAGTGAATGCCCAGGGTTGGGTGCCAGTGGGTGCTCAGGGCAAGAGAGCTAACCCGGGTGGGGTGGGTGTGTGTCTCTATCTGACAGGACCCACTGTTTGGCACCACCCAGCCTGTTCCTTTATTTGCTGAGGTGGACAGAAATAATGCAGGTTTAACCTCCCACACACGCCCCCGCCTTCCCCTACCAGTGCTCTTTCACAGAGGGCTTTATTGCTGCTGTTTAATTTTATTTCTTCAGGTTAGAAAATGTATTTCTTTTGTCAGATTTCTTTTCCCAATGTTTTTTCTTTTCCCCCCATATTTTTACTGGTGCATTAAAATTATACATAATAGTGGGATCCGTTGTTATATATTCAACAGGCACAAGATATAACAATATAATTTGGTCAATATTGTTCCCCAGTATCTTCTTCTCTCCCTTCCCTTGGTCCTTCCTCTAATTTCCTGGTCTCTCTTCCATTTTCTTGTCTCTTTTTCATTGATAAATATGGTGAAATACAGTAACACAAACTTTACCATCCTTTTTTGAAAAAAATTTTTTTTGTTATAGACACAACACCTTTATTTTATTTATTTTAATGTGGTGCTGAAGATCAAACCCAGTTGTCTCACACGTGCTAGGCAAGTGCTCTAGCACTGAGCCACAACCCCGGCCCAACTTCACCAAGTGCGCAATTCAAGTACATTGTTATGCAACCACCCATCTCCAGAACTCTCTCCTCTTGCAAAACCAAATTCTGCACCCATTAAACAAAAACCTTCCATTCCCTCCAATCCCCTCTAGTACTGGAGTCTGACAGACATTGAGGGTACTAGTTGTCATTTTGTTTTGGTCCCTGTAGGAACCGGGTCTGGTAGTATGATCCCTTTATAAATATTTACTAATGGCCTCCTATGTGCCTGTGGGGTGTCAGGCCTGGAACACAGGCTCATCACCACCTCGGAAAGTTTAGGATTCAGTAAGCCTGGAAAAGAGAGAGAGAGAGAGAGAGAGAGAGAAATTTTTAAAATTGTTCATTCAACAAATCTCTTAGACCCTATCAGGCCAATGGGGCCAGGAGGTAGCAATGGAAGACACCCCTTCCCCTCTGGAGGTGCTTCTGCCTGGTGTGAGCCACCTGCAGCCACCTGAGCACCCACCTCCTTGCCTCTCTACTGAGCCAACTCCTACCCACCCTCTAACTGAAAGAAGTACCAGCTGCCACAAAAACGCTGGGGAGCAGGTACCCCAGAGCCTGGAGGCCCCCAAGAGAGCACTGCATGGGAAACAGGAGCCTGGAGTCAGTGCAACTCTATGAAATCCCACTGGGTGACCTTGGCCTAATCCCCTCCTGGGATTTCCCTCTGCTGTCCACTTGCTTTCAGAAGTCATCTGAAGCTCCCGGGGACTCCATTCCCCAACTGTGGAATGCCAGCAGTGGAACTCCAGCGAGAACAGCATCTCAGAGCACAAGACTCAATGAACAATCCCCGATTCACACACCCAAACAACCCTGTCACAGCTAAATTAGATCCTGATACGACTGAACCTTGACAATTAAAGCACTCTATGAAGCTCTATGAACATGAGCTCCCCCAAGTTCTCTGATTGGCAATTTATGTGATTTGTAGATAGTCAGACACCATCTTGGTGACTTGACTCCTCTGAAGCCCTTAACTCCTTCTCCACCCTGCTCCCTGCCACAGATTGAAACAGCTCCAGACAGTTCAACTCCCACTATAGAAATGGATATATGGGCAGAATTCACCAAGGACTGGGCCAAAGGTCACAAAGCAAACAAAGTCCTACCCTCCCTTTCCCAAGTGAGTCACTGTACTACCTGGCCTACCTCTTAGCAAAATAAAGAAAAACTCAACCATGTTTTCAAACAGCTAGTACTGGAGTCTTGGAGACATGGAAAGTACTAGCAAGGCACAGTCCTACCACAACTACCTTTACTCTGATGTGCCAGGCATTATGGAGGGAGTTTTACATGGTGCCATTTAATCTTCACATCATTTCTACAAGGTTGGTTATTTATTATCCACATTGGGGACAGAGGAAGTAGTTGAGGCACAGAGAAGTCAAGTAATTCACCTAGGGTCACACAGATGGAACGGGATGGAGCTGAATTCAATCCCAGGCAACCTAACTCTGGAATCCCTGCCTTTACTTCTTGTCTATGGAGTTGGACTGTTTTGCTGGGGAGGTTGAGGAAATAGTTACTGAAAGACAGAGACTTTAAAATAACTCTGATTAACAAGTGAGAGGATCAGTAGAAAAGATGGATAACCATATGAACTGAGGGGAGATTATATATAATGGGGGCTCCATGGTGGTAGGGCAGGCTGGTAGAGATGGCCAGAGCTAATGTCTTCACCTAGCAGTCTCCTAATAGAACAGGACTGTCACTCCAAAAGAAGTGGGCCTCTGTCCTCACCCCTAACTCCAGAGCAATGGCTCATAGATTTTATATATATATATATATAATCTCTATGCTAAATAATAAACCTATATAAATATAGATGTGTATATATATATATATATATATATATATATATATATATATATATATTGAATCAAATGAAATGCCAGAAATAAAAAACTACCTATTAAAGGTGAAAAAAATTCTTTGATGCACTCACCAGTGGTTGGAAACAGCTGAGGAAAGAATCAGTGAATATTCTCAATAGAAATTATCAAAATGAAACATAAGGAGAAAAAAGAATGCACGTGGGAAGGGGAAAATGAAGCATCTAAGAACTGGGGGATAACATCAAAGTCCAAGTTGTATGCAGTGGGCATCCCAGGAGGAGAAAAGAGGAGGAAGAGCAAAAATATTCAGAGATAATGGCTGAGAATTTTCTAAATTTAATGATAGACAACAAGTCACAGGTCTAAGAATTCCAGAGAACACTAACCAGGATAAATGCAAAACAGACATGCCTAAGTATACAAACAGCCAAAGACAAAAATAAAAAGTCAGCGTTAAAGGCAACCAGAGGAAAAAATTTAAATATTATATACAAAAGAACAAAGATAATACTTTAGATTTTTGTCAGAATTTTTGCAAGTCATAAGACAACAGAGAGAGATTTCTAGGTATTGAAAGGAAAAAGTTGTCATCCCAGAATTCCATCCCCAGTGAAAATACCATTTAAGAACTAAGGTAACGGAAGATGGAAGGAGAACCTCATTGTTATACAGAATACATATATGATGTTGTGATGAGAAAAAGGAAAAAAAAAGTGTGTCACATTAGATTGGATAGAGAGAAAGGATGGGAGAGGAGGGGAGGAGTAGGGGGGATAGGAAGGGCAGCAGAATAGAATAGACATTATGATTGATGTATGTACATTCCATGTATGTATTATATGTCAAAATACATTCTTCTGTCATGTATGACTAAAAACAAAACTAAATCGAATAATTAAAAAAAAAAGAACTAAAGTAAAAGAAAAACTTTTACAGATAAAGGATAAGAGAATTTTTTGGCAGCCCTACATGACAAGAAATGTTAAAGGACACTCAAGAAAGAAAATATAAAAGGTTGTTGGTTTTGTTTGTATCCCTCAGAATTCTTGAGTTGGAACTATAATTCCACAGTGCAGTGGTGTTAGGAGGGCTCTGGGTCATGGCGTGGGGACTTCATGAATGGATTAAGGCCTTTCTTCTGGGAATAGGAGAGCTATCATGAGAGTTTGGACCCCTTTTCACTCTTCCAAACACATTTGCTTGTACTTCTGCTTTTTGACTTGAATCAAAGCTGCATAAGGCTCTTTCTCAGGGAGCCACACAAACTTTACAGTTTGTGTGAATTTACAGTCTCCAGAATCATGAGCCACAATAAACCTGTTTTTTTTTTTTTAATTACCTAGTGTTGGGTATTCTGTTATAGCAGCAGAAAATAAACTAAGATGTCTGTTCTCATTTTTAATAACTTCGAAAGATAATCAACTGTCCAAAAATAGTGGTATCAAATGAAATAATAAAATGCTAAGTTAATCTAAAAGAACTCATGAAAAGAGAGAAAACAGACAAAAGATGAGATAAAAAAATCAAAAAACAACTTGCAAAGTAGTAGATTTAGATCCAGCCATATTAATAATTTTATTAATAATGAAAAGCAGAAATTGGCAGATTGGATTTTTTTGTTTTTGTTTTTGTTTTTTGTTTGGGGGATTTAATCCAAGGGTACTTTACCACTGAGCTCATCCCTTTTTGTTTTTTATTTTGAGACAGGGTCTCACTAAGTTGCTTAGGGCTTCAATAATTGCTTAAGTTGACCTTGAAGTTGGTGATCCTCCTGCCTCAGCTTCCCGAGGGTAGATTGTATTTTCAAAAAAGAAAAAAAAAAACAAAAAAACAAAACCCAACCATGTGCTGACTAGGAAAACTTCACTTTAAATATAAAAACATTGACAGATTGAAAGTAAAAGATTGGAAAAAGTTACACTACCTATCAATAATCAGTGGCCAAAAGAAAATTAGGGTGGTTGTATTACTATCAGACAAAGTAGGTCTCAGAATAGTATTACCAGGATATTATATGATGATAAAAAGAATGTTATATGATGTTAAAAGAGCCAATTCATCAAGAAGACAAAATAACTCTAAATTCACACAGCTTAATAACAAGATCTTCAAAATACACAAAACAAAACCCAAGAGAACTGAAAGAAAAAAATACACAAATCCACAATTAGAGAAGAGACTTTAGATGTTCTTTTTATTTTATTAGTTGATAGAACAAGCAAATGGAAAATCAGAATGACATATGATAACTGAATAATCATATCAAATAACTTGTTATTACTGACTCTTATAGAACATTATACACAAACACAGCAGAATGACACTTCTTTGAAGTACACCTTAAAGACTGGAAAAAAAAAATTGCCAAGACAGACAATTCATCAAAATTCTATTCATGAAACAACTCTTAACAAATTTAAAAGAACTGGAGTTATATAAATTATGTTTATAATCAAAATAAAATTAAACTATAAAGCAATAGCAAAAATGTAGCTGAAAATCTCCCAATATTTGGAAACAAAACATTTTTAAATAAATAATGGATCAAAGAAGAAATTACAAAGAAATTTTAAAATATTAACTAAATGAAAATGAAAACACAACATATCAAAATTTATGGGATGTGGCTAGAGCAGTTTTCAGAGGAAAATGTATGGCATTTACTACTTATAATAGAAAAGAAGAAAGACAGAATCAAAAATCTAAGCTTATGAAGAAGAGCGAATTATATCTAAGGCAAGCAGAAGAAAGGAATAAAGATAAAAGCAGAAGTAAATGAAATGGAAAACAGGTAAGTACAGAATATCATTAAAAAATAAAATTGATAAGCCTCTAGTCAGATTGGCCAAGGAAAAAATGGGAAGACACAAATTGTCAGTATCAGGAATGCAAAAGGGATATCTCTGCAGCTCCTATAGCTATTAAAAGAATAACAAATGACATTGAGCAACTTTATGCCACTATATTTGGTATTTTAGATGAAATGTCCTAATAGAGGAACCTCAGAAGAGGCCAGGCCATTTTTTGCACATAGGTCATTTGTAAAGTAATGAGTTTAGGGAAAGATGAGAGGAGAAATGTGGGCTACCACATGTGCAAACTGCAGAAAACAAATCTCTGGTCCCAAATGGGGTGGGGTTGGCTTGGCAGGGAACATCCTGCGCTAGCTGACTGGGTTCAAATTCCCCAGAGTTTATCTCAGGTCTGAGCCTATTTCTCAATTCCAGGTATATAAGTGACAGCTGTGGACTTAATTCTGGGGATTTCCCAATGGCAGTGTTGTAAAAATCCCCAAATCCCTTCCTCCCTTTACCCTTTAACTTCCTTCCATTTAGGCCCAGATGAAGAGTAACAAGCAAAGGCTTTGGTGTCAGAACAACCAGAATTCAAGTCCCATCTCTTCCTTTATAAGCTGTCACCTCTCTAAGCCTAGGTTTCTTCATTTCTGTTTTAAGGTTGCTGTGAACACATGCATTCAATACATTCACGGTTGTGAAGATTAGATAACAGGATGCACGCCCAGCATCACACACAAAGAGTAAAGCTAGATTCACATCTGGTCTCCCCACCTAAGGACCCCTTCCTTGAAATCTCCAGTGCAGTCTATATTCCTTCCTCTCAATTTGACTTTGAACTGTGGAAGCTCCAGGAGGGCAGGGACTGAGTCTGCTCTCTTCCTAGTACCTACACAGATTTTTTAAAAAACTTTTCTTTATTTCTTATTCTTAGTTGACATGACAGTACAATGTATCTTGACATATTATACATACATGGAACATAAATTCCTATTTTTGTGGTTGTACATGATGTGGAGTTATACTGCCTTTGTATTCATATACGAACATAGAAACATTATGTCAGATTCATTCTGCTGATCTACACAGATCTTAAAAAAGAGCATATATGTGATAAATGTGTTGGATGAATGAGTAAATGGACAAATGGATGGATGATCGGCATCAGTTATTCTAGGTACCATAAGATTTAACAATGAGTCTCACACTGTATTTTCCAAGCCCTCAGAGTGCACATGATTGCAGAAGACAGAGTAGGCAATGAGATGACAAAGATCCATTCCTTACTCTTTAAAGAATTAAAAAAAAAATATGTGCTGATATCCTCCCTGTGGAAAATCTTGTGCTGGGTACTGAGATCTCAGAATCAGTCTTAGCCTTACCCAAGTCAGGTGGAGGAGGAAGAATGTAGATAAATTGACAGAAATATTTGCATCTCCAAGACATGTTCTATGAATTGTGAACTTCCAGAAGGGAGAGATCCTGAACTATTACCCACAAATCCCCAGCTCAGATCCTAGTTAAAGTGAAATTTAAAAAACAGGAGGTGGGTGCCGGGCGTAGTGGTGCACAACTGTAACCTCAGAAGCTGAGGCAGGAGGACAGCAAGTTCAAAGCCAGTCTCAGCAGATTAGCAAGGCACTTAACAACTCAGTGAAACTCTGTCTGTAAATAAAATATAAAGAAGGGCTGGGAATGCTGCTCAGTGGTTAAGCACCCCTGGGTTCAATCCCTGGTATTAAAAACAAAAAACATTAAAAAAATAAAAAATAAAAAACAGGGGTGGAATACGGTTGTAAAAATGGCTTCCTAGAGGAAAATATGTGGAGTTAGGACAGGCAGGAGCGTGTGGAAAACTGGAAGCTGGGGGAGGGGGACTTTAGTTCAAGGGACCCAGACATGGAAAAGCACATTCAGGAGCACAGTAAATTATTTGATGTGACTAGAGAGTTGGGTCCACATTAGAGAGAGAAAGTGGGAACAAAGCAGGGAGGGGTCCTCATCCTAGGAGGTAAGGGGGTCAAGGAGAGAAAGGCTGCAAGGTCCTCCTGGAAGTTTGGAGACAGGGGACCAGGGCCAGAGCTAATGTAGCTGTCTGTTAAAAGCAGCATGCCCTGGACAGTGGGGATGGAGAGAACTGTTCTCTGGCTGTTGGAGGTGGAGGCATCAGTGTGTGTGTTTCCAAATGTGCCCATGAGAGTACGCAACTTTCCTCAGAGGGTCAGCCTAATCAGAAATCCCAACTCTACTCAGCTTCATGACTCCCCATCTTCAAAAGCCAGCGGGAGGCCAAGGTTTCCAAAGAGAGAAGCTGAAAGACATTCGGCCAAAGCCTGATTTCTCATTTCTTTCTCTTCAATATGCAGAGTCAACACTCCACTGCAGGCTTTCAGGGACTTCTAATCCTGGTTATCTCATCCAAAATATTTACTTTCCTACCTTTATTTGTGTCTCCTGCATGCTCTGAGTCAACATCCTTGTGCAGGTTGCTGGTTTAAAAAAAAAAAAAAACAACAAAACCTACAAGGCCAGGCTGAGGGTGGAACCTGGAGTTGTAGGAAGCCTACCCTAGGAGCCTCCTATCTGAGGCTGCCTGTCCTCCCTGGTATGGCCCTGTGGCTCCCCTGCCTGTTCAGGAACTATGCTGTATTCAGGGCCTAGGTCTAGGCCAGGATGGGGATCTCTGAAAGCCACTGGAGAGGGAACCAATGGGTGGCTGCCCCTCCCAGGTACTCAATCCCAAAGCTGTTCTGAGGGGCACAAAACATCTTTTATAGAATGCAGCTTATACCACCAAACTTAGAATCCTGCAGGGATTTTGAAGTTATTATACAGCATGGGCTCTGGAGCCAGACAGCCTCAGTTTAAAGCCTGGCTTCATCAGCTCCAGCTGATGCATACTCAAGTATTTAGCTTTTGTGTATCTCTCTCTTTCCTTCTCTCTGCCCCCCTCCCCCATACTGGGATTAAACCCAGGGGTACTCTACCACTGAACTACCCTTTTGTTGTTTATTTTGAGACAGGGGCTTACTAAGTTGCTGAAGCTGGCCTTGAATTTGTGATCTTCCTGCTTCAGCTTCCTGAGTAGCTGGGATCAAAATTGTGCATCCCTGCACCCAGCTCATTTTTTTTTTAATTTTAATATTTATTTGATTTTTTTAGTTTTTGGCGGACACAACATCTTTGTTTGTATGTGGTGCTGAGGATCGAACCTGGGCCGCACGCATGCCAGGCAAGCGCGTTACCGCTTGAGCCACATCCCCAGCCCTCATTTTTTATTATATTTTAAAAATTTAATTCAAACCTTTTTTATACTTGGGATTGAACGCAGGGGCACTTTACTACTGAGCAACATTCCCAGTCCTTTCTATTTTTTTTTTTTTTTTTTTAATTTTGAGAGTCTCACTAAATTGCTGAGGGTCTCATTAAGTTGCCCTGGATGGCCTTGGACTTTAGACTCAATGCCTCAACCACCCAAGTCAACGGTGTCAGCACACTGGCCTGGCTCATTTTTTAAATCTGAAAAGTGGGACTAATGGGCTGGGGATGTGGCTCAAGCGGTAGCGTGCTTGCCTGGCATGCGTGCGGCCCAGGTTCGATCCTTAGCACCACATACAAACAAAGATGTTGTGTCCGCCAAAAACTAAAAAATAAATATTAAAAAAATTCTCTCTCTCTCTCTCTCTCTCACTCTCTCTTTAAAAAAAAAAAAAAGAAAGAAAGAAAAGTGGGACTAATTATAGCATCTACTCCATAGAATGGTATGAGGCTTAAAAAAATCTACCCATGTCAAGTGGCTAGAATAGTAATGGGCAGATAAGAAATACTGAAGTTTAGTATGTATTACTGTCTGCTGTTTATGAAAATTGCTGCTGCTTCTCTTGGAAAAATGAAAATGTCTTTTTGCAATCTCCCAGTGTTTATCCAACTGAACAGTAGTGGTAAAGTGCTTGCCTAGCATGTGCAAGGCCCTGGGTTCAATCTGCAGCACTGCAAAAGGGGTGGGCAGTGGGGGCGGGGGCGGGGGGGGGGAGATTGAAAAGGAGATTACCAATTTCTGCTGTAGGGTTGCTGGGATGCCACTGGAACAATTTAGTGATTTATGTATTTATTTAATCTTTTACTGCTGGAGATGGAACCCAGGGCTTTGAGCACACTAAGCATAAGTTCTGCTACTGAGCTACACCCCAGCCCATTAGAGCAATTTAATACAGCAGAACACATGCTCTGTTTCGATCTCCTCACTGTAAAGCAGTTCAGTGGTAGTTCTCAAAATGTGGGCTTCCAACCAGCAGCATCATCAGCAGCAGTATCTCCTTTGTTAGAAAAGCAGATTATCAGCCCCACCTCAGACCTACTGAACCAGGAGGGGTGGGGGCAGCAAACTATGTTATAGGGTCCACCTGGTGATTCTGATGCACTCTAAAGTTTGAAGATCACTGCCACACAGTATGAGCCTAGTGGATCATTTAATTAGATTCAATTGCCCCCTCCTCCATAAAGTGTTCCTGGTTTCTCAGGACCCCTTCTTTACTGCCATCTTTAACTTCCTCCCTCCTGTGTTACTGTTATCTGTGCCCAGATTTAGATCCCTAAATTGCAAGTTTCCTGAGAGCAGGGGTAAGTCTGCTCTGCCCATCTCTGCATCTTCCCTATCTCTTCTGTGTCTGCCCAGCAGCCCAGAGCCTACCACAGAGGACTTTGCTTGGGGAAGGTCTTCTGAGTCAAGTGTGAAACATTTCCAGTCTCCTCTGACTAAGACACTGTCACTGGGCTCTGCTCCTTCCAGGAACCTTGCTTACACTATGTTTTCCGTTGTAGTAATCTCCCAAGCTGAATGGCCTTCTTCTGTCATTTCTGCTCCTCAAGGTCCACTGGTTTCTTCCCTCCACCTTTGTTTGATCAGAGACCTTTGGAAAGTTGCCCCATCTGCAATCTAACTGGCCAATTCTTATTTTCTTTGTAATTCTTCTATTAATAGTATTTGTCAAGTATTATATACGAGGCCCTGTGCTGGGCATTGTATGTTCATTATTTCAGCCTGACAGCAACCTGAAGGGTGGTGTACTTACTCCCATGTGACTAGGGCCCAGGGAAACTGAGGCACAGTAAGCAGCATCAATAAATGCCAAGATCATGCCAGGTGCAGTGGTACAGCCCTGTAATCCCAGCAGCTTGGGAGGCAGCAGGTTCACAAGTTCAGTGATCTCTAAATATTTAAAAAGGGCTGGGGATGTGGCTGAGTGGTTAAGCAGCCCTCAGTTCAATCCCAGCACCCCCGCCCCCCACAAAAAAATATGCCAAGATCAGGGCTTTTTCAACCTGAAACTCCTATCAGGGGGATTTGACATGGATTAAGAGATGTGTCTTGCCTAAGAATACTAGCAATTGTTATAGAAATGATCTCACAAACCTCTCCTGATCCCCTATTCAGTACCTATTCAGCCCAGCCCGCTAGGGCTGCACCTTCAGCCTTGTGCAGGAGCATGGGCCTCACTGACTTAAGCACTTACAATCTGTACTGTGGGAGTTTCCAAACTGTGCTCTCCAGAACCCCGGAGACCAGCATGGGTTGGCAGGACAACTGAGGCTAACCCTATGGACAGACCCCTGGGACCACCTTTGCTAAGGCAGAGTATCCCCTATCATCCATGTCACTTTTGGGGCTTCTGAACAAAGCTGTATTTGAAGAAAGTATTTCCTCACTAAAGAACTGGGGAAACTGTTGTTGAACAATAATGGCCTTTTTATTTGTCTGTTTCTTCCCCCTGGCTCCTGAAGAGCAGGGACTGCACCCACAGGATCCAGCACAGGAGTAGGGAGGGTGTCAGAAAGGATGGGCCAGATGAAAGGATGAATAAAAGGGAATGTATTGAGAGCGCTCTGTGTAGTGCATGATTCCCCAACCCCCAACCCTGGCCCACTTCACCCCCCCACCCCACCCCACCCCACAGGGACAAGGCCTTGGGAGAGTTGAGTAAGAAACTTGCAGACAGATGATGCAAGGGGAGCTTTCTGTACATATTGCAACAGAACATTCTAAAAAGGGGCCTGGGCTGCTCTGATGGCTGGTTCCCAAGGGTCTCAGTCCTACCCTAATCTCTGCTGTCAGCCAGACCTTTCACACAAGATAGGACCACAGGCCATTACTGAGCCTAAGACTGGTCATGGAGCTGGAGAGCAGTCACGCTCTGGTTTGAAACCTAGAGTCCCCCTGCCCTACATCCATATTTCACTGAGGCCTTGAAGCCCCTCTGAACCACTCCTCTTCTCTGCCACTCCTTCACTCAGTCCCAGCTGTGACAGTGTCCACTCTGCTACCTCCCTCTGCCTTCCTCCTTTGCTTCCTTTCTTCCACCCAGCATCACCCAAGTCCCTCCTGTGCACAGGCCCAAGGGTCTCCAGTCCTGTCCTGTGTTGGGCACTGGGACACACAGAAGTCGGGGATTTCACCTTTGCCCTCAGGCAGCCCCTCCAGGAAGGGACACGTGTGTAAACATTAGGAGTTACAGGTTCCCTGGACAAGAAAAGTTAGAGGTCTATGGAGACTAGGAGATGGGACAGTTCCTCCTAGGGCCATGTGTTGCATAACTTCAAGTTCCCTCAGGCCAGCTCCCCACCTCTCTCCAGCTGCACTCTGATGGATCCTTGGATGATCCACAGGGACTGTGTCAAGCCAAGGTCTGTTTTACCCTCTGGGCAACAGGAAGCCCTGGATTAGGCTGGTGGGAAGGCAGGGTCACCATGGGTTGTGCCCACATCTTCTCTCCGGCAGCCCTCTCCACCTAGCTCCCACTCCACGGGCTTCCTCCTCTTGGTCCTTCTGGTCACATAGCCAGACAATGTCACTATCCTCAGGCTGCACAGGCCCCATCCATCCCTGGAGTTTCTCCTATACCCTGTCCACATCTTTGTAAATAGTCTCTAAATTAAACTTTCTTCAAATTACCCAATTTGAGTGGGCTGTCCTTTCAGAGAAAGACATAAAAGGCGGAGATCATCAGGAAGGGTGCCATGGGGGGTGTTCCTTACACTTATTTTTCTGGGCATATCTCACTCCTGCTAAAAACCTCTCTGATCTCTCATTGCTCTGAGATGAGGTAGCCCGGCATCTGAGAATGTACCCGACCTGGCTCCTGACAATCAAGTAACGTGTGGACAAGTCCCCAGAAGAGGGGCAGTAGGAGGCTTGGAAATGGGGCTGGGGAGTGGTCCAGGAAGGGTAGCCATACCATGAAGCTGCTCTGGTTGGCAAATTCTTGCCCAGGGAAGAAGGTAGGTGAGTTCTGAGCCAGAGAGCCATGCCAGGCTGCCCTCCCCTTGCCTGAACCTCTGCCAAACTTCTTGTCAGGAGAGGTGAGCACCTGAGTGAGTTTAACCTCTCTGGGCCCTAGGCCTTGGGCATGAGACTGGTTTGAATCCCACATCACTGACATCTGTCAAGCTCTTCCATTTTCTGAGCTTTAATTTTCCCAACTGCCAAATGGGAATAACCTCATGGACTTGTGGGGGAAGCTTAAAGAAGGCAATGGATGGGGATTTGCTTCATCAAGGTGTTATGGTGTAGAAGGTGGTCTTCCCCCGACCCCAGCCCTGTAAGGCAGGAAAGGTGTGTGGGTTGCAGGCTCAGGGAGGCTGGGTTTAGCACAGGTTGAGTATCCCTTATTCAAAATGCTTGGGACCAGAAGCGTTTCAGATTTCAGATATTAGGGTTGCTCCACCTGTGCTTACTGTGTGGTCACAGACAAGTCACATCACTTCTCTGCACCTCATTTGCAAAGTGGGGTGATAATCATCCCTTGCAGGGTAGTTATGAAGACCAGGGAAGCTCACATAAGCCAGGGCCTAGAACAAAGCAGGGTGTTTGGTAAATGCTTGTTTCTTTTCTGGGCCTTTCATAGGGCAGGCATCCTGTCTGCCTTGTAGACCAGCCACTTACTCTCTTCTTCTGTGCAATGGAGGGACTGACGCTGCATTTACTGTAATGTGTCTCAATGTGATTGTGTCACAACCCTTTCAAACTGCAAAGCCACACACATTCCCAATGGCAGCATAATGCTGGTGACTGAAGGTAGAAGTAGGATGTACTACTCTTGGTAAAGCCCACTCTGGTCAAGCCCTTCTTGTAGGTATGACCATGGCCTGGGTTGGGAGGTAATGAAGAAAAGCTGTCCCACATCCCAGAATACATCTTGCAAATGTCCTCCTCACCCATGGGAAGAGCAGGGCAGGTCAATACAGAAACTCAGGGATGAGGGGGTGTGTGGAAAGGGGAGTGCCTCCTGCGAGTCTCCCAGGCCCACCTCATGCAGGGGAGAAGAGCCCGGGACATAGAAAGAGCCCCGGGAGAAGAGCCCCGGGACATATTCTATCTGGACTTCTCTAATTCTGGGTCTGGCCTTCCATCCAAATCTAATCTGTATCAATGTAATGAAGCAGTTGCCTTGAGTGTAGATGCTGGAGGAAAGGTCAGGGAAAGTTCCAGAAGTTAGGATGCCAGGGGCTGTTGACCTGTGAGGTGGCCCAGAAATATGTGACTGTGTAAGCCCTTGGATTGGCTTCTGCTTTCTTTGGTGGATGCTTCCACATATGAGGGGTCCAAACTGGGGGCTGGATTTTTTTGGCTCTACTCCCAAGCCCCCACCTTCATAGTACCAGCTCAGCTTATCTTTCTAACCCACATATCTGATCAAGGTCCCTCAGCTGCTCACACCCCTTCCTTGGTCCCTCCCACACAGGATGAAGCACAGTTTCCCAGTGGGACTACGAGGCCCTTCAGATCTGGTCCCTGTTGTCAACCTTTCCAGTTTTATCTCCTACCTTCCTCTGCCTATATTCCCCTCCAGCCACGCCAGGGTGCTCAAGGCTCCCATCTCCAGGACCTCTGTTCAAACACCTTCCCTTCCTCTCTGCCTGACAGAATCAGGCTCATCAGCAGCAATGTCACCTCCTCTTGACCTTCCAATTTACCATTCCCCCCTCCTCTATGATTACTATTCTCATTTGTTCGTTAGTCCATGTGAACTGAGTGCCATGAAGAGAGTGAGAGGTTCTTGTCCTTTGGATGCTCCTGGCCCAGGAGAGACCAACACTGCAGTGATAGCACAGGAAGGAAGGACAGAATTGGGTGTAGCCTTCCAAGATACCTTGCACCAGAGGCTGGTGCATCCTGTGACTCTGACTTTGGGATGTCATCTCTTGACGGGTCTCATGAAGGCAGGAACTAGGTCTGATTCCTCTGTGTTCTAATCGGCACTTGGCCCAGAGGAGGTACACAGGAAAAATGTGCTGAAACAGATGAACTTGGGATCTGAATGTTTCAAGTGGGACTTGTTTACCCTGAAGTCTTGCCATTTATTATCATTAAAATAATGAGATCTTACTTTTCATTGCAGAGTGGTAACACCACATTAGGATTTCATTGGATCTTCAAATACTCAAGTCAGCAAGATAGCATTTCATGATGTAGAAATTGAAACCTAGATAAGACAGGAAAGGTGACTTGCCCAAGGACACTTGGCAAGTTGGTGGTAGAGGAGGGGCCAAACCCCAGGCCTTCTGCCCTCCAGCTCAGGCTCTGCCCCTTAGATCATTCTAGATGTGAGGAGACCCTTCATGAGCAGGCACAAGTCACACAATGACCTGGGGTCTTCCAGTCAAAACAGGAAGTCTGGTCTCTCAGAATGAGATGGTGTTAACAATCCACTGGCAGATTTGGCATTCCATGGCTATACTCTTCTTTGCCCCAAAAGTCTACTTCACCTGTTTCCAACCTCTAATCTTTGAATATACCAGTCCCCTTTGTCCCCCAGTGATATGGTATGCCATTAACCTTCCCTTGATTTCCTAAAATTCACTGAGCTCTTTTCCAGTCTCAGGGCCTCACTGCATGCTGATCCCTCTGGCTAGGATGCTTTTCCTTCTACTTGGTTGACTCAGTCCTCAGGGTTCAGTGACATTTTCTCTATGAGATTTATACCTGTGGCTGTAAATTGAACAAATGAGAAGTGTTTCTAAGTCTCACCAGAGGTATTAATAACAAGCTTCCCTGTGACTGTGACTCCTCATTCTTCTCCCCTCACCTGTGAAGGAATGGGAAAGACCTTAAAATCAGAGGCTTGCTCTCCTCTCATGCTGTGACCCCACAGGCTGCTTGCTCAAGCTCTGCTAAGGAATACTCTTCTCACTGACATGCTTTTGCCCCCTCCCTCCGTTGTCCAATAAATCACTCCATAGATTCTGTTAGTTCTCATCTCCTCCTAGGGGTGTTCTCTCCTGCCCCCTCTCCCTCTCTCTCTGGTGGTGCTGGGGATCAAACCCAGGGCCTTGGCAGGCTAAGCACATGATATTCCACTGAGCTACATGTCCAGCCCTCCTTTCTTTAGATCAGGCTTTCCCTGGATTCCTTCTACTACTGCCCTAGCTTCAGGTGCCCTCCCTCACCCAGCTCTTTTCCACATCCTTCACACTGCCCTCCTATCCTATAGCCCCTCCTGACCCTTTCCCATACTATGGCTACAGGGCTTCTTAAGACTCATCTGACCAGTGTCAGTTCCATATTTTAAAAAGTCTCCTCCAAACACACTCCCACTTCAATGTTTCAAGAGTGGCACACAAAGGACTTCCTATGATCAAACCTCAGGCTATCTCACTTTGGCTTCCTTTCTCACAATCGCCTGGGCTCCTGCCACTCACTCCAGCTCCCTCTTCCTACATGCTGACTTTTCTAAGACTTTATGCCTTTCCTTCTACCTTGCCCTCACACCCTCCATCTGAAAAACTCCTACTCATCCAGAGACAATGAAAATAATTTCAGAACTCTATGTGCAGGTACTAGCAGTGCTCCTTTCGAGTCTTGTTTGATTCTTAAATCACCTCCAATAATAATTATCATTATTCCCATTTGTAAATGTGAAAACTGACATTCAAAAAGATAAGACCAGGTCTGACGTTGGACCAGGTCTATAATCCCAGCTATTCAAATGGCTGAGGTAGAAAGATGGCAAATTCAAGGTCATCCAGGACAATTTATACCTTGTCTCAAAATCTTTTAAAAGGGGTTGGGGGTGTAATTCAGTGTTAGCGTGATTGCCTAGCATGTGTGAAGTCCTGAATTCAATCCTCAATACCAAGAGGAAAGTATGGGACCGCGGCAGGGGGTACGGATGGGCAGGACTAGAACCGAACTCTAGGTCTGACTCCACACCTGCCATGCACGTCTCTGGTCTCTAAGAAGTGCATCCAGTCCCCAGCCTGAGGAAAGGTCCTCTCTTCTCTGTAGTTCCATAGCCCCCGGCTTCTCTTTTGTTCCACCTTTGTCAGCAGTGTACATGTCTGTCTCTACTGTTCCCTTCTCCCCTGTAACGTGAGCACCCAAAGGCAGATCCTGATCTCAGCTGCTGGGTCCCCAGCACCCAGCAGTATGTACCGATGCTCTGTGAAGTCTTCTGATAAATGGAAAGGCAGAGGCGTTTGGGGTGGTTTAAGAGTTCAGGCCTAACATAATTTCGATATCCCTTACCCCAGAAGAGACCTCTGCATCTGCAGCCAAAGGGAGGCACTGCCAAAATAAGAACATACTTCCCCACACGCCCTTGGCGAGTTCCGCACGTGCTCAGTTTCCCTGCCCACGTTCTAGCTGTCGGGCCGTACCAATCTCCGCAGGGGAGTTCAAGCGGGCAGGCTGAGGGAACAGCTGAAATAACCGGATGTAGCCCTTGGAACGAAGAAACCATCTCCCCTTCCCTCTTTCAGTCGGCTGAGTTCGCGCAGGGCAGACTTCGGCGTTGCCCTGGGTCCGCACCGCGCCAAGAACCAGGTACTTCCCCCCCCGCGCAAGGACATGGTGTGGGCCGCACAGTGGAACGGCCCGCCCCGCCCCCGCCCGCGTCGCGGCCCGCCCCGTTGTGAGGTTATAAAGTGCGCGCTCCGCGCTGCGAGCGCTGGGGCTGGCGCCTGGCTCTTGTTTCTCCTCCACCCAGCGCTACGCGCGCCGCCTGCCTCTGCTCGCGGTGCCATAGCCACCTCCGCTGGGCTCAGTCCCGGGCTTCAGTGCTCTGTGCGAAGCCCTGGCCCCGGCGGCCGGGGCATGGGCCAGGGACGCGGGGTGAGGCGGCTTCCCGCAGGGCCGTGACCAGCCTTGACTTCAGCATGAAGACCCTCATTGCCGCCTACTCTGGGGTCCTGCGAGGTGAGCGTCGGACCAAAGCTGCTCGCAATGAGGGCGCCAATGGAGGATCTGCCCTGTCCACCAAGGGCTCTGGGAGATGGGGTGAGTGTCTGTCACACTTGGAGGCTTTCGTCCTGTGGGTATAACTGCAAGATTTTCAGGAAAGGGTTCTGAGGCAAACTGATGCGGAGGAATGGCCACTGCAAGTTGGGATCCCAGTTCCCTTCTTTTATTTTGGGGACTTCCTTTTGAGGGTCTGGGATGAGGGAATAATCATCTTTACCTAGTCTGGTTACCCAGTCGGATCCACGTAGCTTGGCATCCTACTCAAGTCTGAGTTCATTCTGTATCCTGGCACTCATCAATTTTTGCGACATCTGTTGCATCACTTCCCATCTCCCATCTGATGAAGGTGACACCACCCACCTTTCTCAGTTATTAGGGATATTGGAGAACTACTCGCCAGTCCCCAGTACTGTTCCTGACCCCTGATGGTTCCCTCCCATCACCCTTCACCAGGTGGAGCAAGCTTTGGCAGCCAGAGACTAGATGGGACTGGGTGGCAAGGGTTTTGTAATCCCCTGAAACAGCAGCTGACTGGGGAACATGCCTGATTGGGACAGGTGTGCCCCCACTGTCCTCTGCCTCACACCCATCTGCCAATCCGGGAGGTGGAGCCCACTCATCAGCAGTTCTGAACCTTGGTGTGTGTGTGTGTGTGTGTGTGTGTGTGTGTGTGTGTGTATGTGATGGTGGGGTAACCCTGGGTGTCCTCCAGGGTGGAACTGAAGCCTTCAGTGAATTAGGGGTGAAATCAAATATCAGCTTTTTGCATGAAAGGAAAAACATTCCTTCCACCCCCCACATTCCTTACCTATAGTTGGAGAAACTGAAGTGGGATCATACGTGTTGCTTGAGATTTTCTTAACAGATGCCTTATTGGGGGAGGGGTGTTAAATACAAATCCTGGAGATCCTGGGAGGTCATCACGCTGTCCTGTTCTGCCAGTGTTTCAAGCATGAAGCTTCTTTCCTCCTGAGTCTTTATTCTGCTTGCTGAACCTTTCCAACTTGGGATTTTTCTTTAGTAACCAACAATAGCCTGTTCTCACCTATGTTATAAAACATGCCAATTATGGAAATCTAGAAGAATATAGACAAACAGAAAAAAAAATAAAAATTGCTGGTAAATCAGCAATTTAAAGATAGCTTCCTATTATCATTTTAGTATATTTCTGTATAATTTTCTTTATACATATTATGCAGATTAAAGTTGAGAATATGCTGTAGATATAGTTCTGAATCGTTTTTTTCTCTCTTAATAATATGTCATCAGTATATGCTGCAATAATCAAAATCATTTCTAATATGCTAATGGCTGCAAGTTAGCCCCTGCTGGAGCTGTATCCGTTTTAACTGTCCTGTGCATTGGTGTTGTTCCTTGTTGATTATTGCTGTGGTTTTCTGCCCTACTTGGTTTGGGTGCTGCTCATTGCCCTTAAAGAGGATACTCAGCTGCTGTTACCATCCAGGGAGAAGCAGCCTGAGCTATCCTACGCACCAGCCCACTAGCTTCTGTCAGCCTCTTCTCTCATTTAGAGTGTTTTGTTGTTGTTGTTGCTGTTGTTGTTTGCTATGCCCTTTGATGCCCTTAACAGGGGAAAGAAGGGACTTGCCCATGTTCCCACTTTTAAACTGTGTGTATCTCCATGTCATGAGATAGAGGTACTCTCTGTGGCAGTCCTTCCTAGAGATCCCCTTCTTGGGCTCTGCTGTCCATGTTCTGTGAGCTGTGCCTTCCAGGAACCAATGACCATAGCTCTTATGTTTTTGACCTAGAGTTACTCAGGAGAATCTGTGCTCTAGCAAATGGTTTTGATCAAGTCATTTAATATACCAGGAGCATTTCCCCATGAAAACATGACTTTACAAACTGGGTTCAAAGAATTACATCAAGGAATGTAGCAAGGGCTAATATGAAATGCTAACTAGTCAGTTTAGCTCTCTGGGATCTACTTTGGTGAAAGACTGGGTGGGGTAGGGGAGGGTGCTGAAGCAAATTTTGTACTCTCTCGGCATCTCCACTAAACCTGCTTGCTACATCCTTGGTCCTTGAAGACACTCCCCAGTGGCCTAGTTTGCCTCTGCAGATAAGTTCCCACTGTTGTGGGTGGTGAACACCCTGTTGGTGGTGACTCCCTGTCAGCGGCAGTATTCAAGGAGAGACCATGGATTCTGTGAAGGGAAGTCCTATGATGGGTGAGAGATTTCAATAGATACCTTGGTGCCGGGTTTCTCTGTAGGAGCATGGCTGGGTTCGTGCATGTTGGAGAGGAGGTTCTGCATTGGTGTTTTTTAATCTCTGAAGGACTGTGCTGGACCAGGTGTGGAGGCTGCAGTGGTAGCTGCGTCTGTAACCTGCCTCTGTCCCTGGACTAGGGGTTCTTCAGAGAAGAGTCCTTGGATGCTTGCCTATATCCTTAGGGTTCAGCACAGGCCCCAGCATGAGATGGAGGTAGTAAAATTTTGAGCTGATTTATTCTGTATGACTACAAAGAGTAAGGCCAGAAATTGGGTGGGACTTGGGGGACAGGTTTTGGTACAATAAAGGAATCCTTTCTAATAGCTGTTAATGACTTTGTGGGTTGGGGTGGTAGGATTAGAGTTCCCCATCCCTGGGGTTATACAAGTGGGGGCCTAGTGGGGGGGGTGAAACTAAGCAGTTAGCTTTTATGGAACTGAGACTTAACTGTGGGGGGGGGGTAACTGTGGAACTGAGACTTGGCAGTCACTTAATGCAATCCAAGTCATAGAATGAGAACATCACTCATGTCCTATCTCCTTCAATTCTTGGTAACTGAATGACGCTAGCCACAGCCTGGAATATAGATCTGAGTTCTATCCTGGCTTTGATACCCCTGGATGAGTTCCTTGTCTCTGGAGACCTTAGTGCTCCCATCTGCACTATGAGGGTTGGACCCTCCTCCCCTACATTGGGTTAGTTACTAAGGGCTCATCTGAGTTGGGAGAGGAGAAACAAGAGTAATAATTTATTAGTGGACTGGATGACTCAATGGCCAGTGTGGAAATCCTGCCCCCCCCACCCTCCCGCCCCCAAATTCAGCAGCAAGTACTTGAGTCAAAACTTAAGATATCTGTTAGCACTGGATCTGGCCCAACCCTCATGGTACAATGGAAACATTGAGGTCCTCAGAGAGAAGGGACTTGTCCAGGGGTATGACACCTAAGATGCATCTCCCAGTCTGTGGCTAGCCTCCATAAATAAGAGAAGTGTGATGAAGCTGGGAAGGACTGAGTGCTGCGCATCATGGGCACTCAGCAGTGTACTGAACAAGTGAAGGTTGCTCCCAGTCTCCATGATGGGAATGGTGGCTCACCCCTTCTCAAGCTTTATGAGGAAGGTGCCCCAAGCTTGCCTGGTGGATAGAGACACCAGCAGCCCCAGGGCTTCAGCTGCCAGGTTAACTGCTGGTTTACCCCCACTTTATACTTCCAACCTTTGAAATTCTTTTCTTCCTCCATTGCCTCACAACCTCCTGTGCACCATGCCATATGCCATGGTCATCTTTGTCTTTTTTTTTTTTTTTTTTTTTTTGGGTACTGGGGGTTAAACCCAGGGGAACTTGACCACTGAGCCATATCCCCAGCCCTATTTCATATTTTACTTAGAGACAGGGTCTTATTGAGTTGCTTAGCACCTCACATTTGCTGAGGCTGGCTTTGAACTCATCATCCTCCTGTCTCAGCCACCTAAGCCGCTGAGATTACAAGTGTGCGCCACTGTACCTGGCACCATAGTCTTCTTGACCCTCCAGTTGCCCCCAATTCAGTCCTATATCAGGGCCTTTGCATGCCTTCCTGCCTAGATCTTTGCATTGCTCACCTTGGAACATTTGGTCTCCTCTCAGGTCTTCCTTGGTCATCTTGCCTGGAAGCCACCCCAGTTGCCACATCTTGTACCTCTGTAGCCCTTAAAATTACTTAAATTCTCCCATATGCTTATCTATTTAGGTAGTTGTCTCTGTCTTAAGAATGTCATCCCCAAGCTGGGCACAGTGGCTCTGGAGATGGAGGCAGAAAGATCACGAGTTCAAAGCCAGCCTCAGCAATTTAATGAGGCACTAAGCAACTCAGTGAGACTCTGCCTCTAATAAAATACAAAATAGGGCTAGGGATTGGCTCAGTGATTGAGTGCCCCTGAGTTCAATCCCCCTGGTACCCCCGCATAAGAAAAAAAAATAGAATTTCAGCCCCTTGGGAGCAGAGACCTTGTCTTTCTCAGAATTGTGTCCCTATCATATACAGTGCTGGCAAGTAGTAGGTGCTCAATAAATATTTGTTGAATGAATGAATTGTTAGTGGGACTTCCCTGTTCCTCTTGGTAGCAAGCTCTGCTTTTAGCTTTGGTGTGATTCCTTAACTCTTTCTCAGGCCTCTATACTTGTCTCTGCTATGTGCTGGGGCTGCAGCTGTTCCCCGTCCTAGAGACACCCACAGCCTGGCCAGAAGCTAGCCCCTGGGGCTGAGTGCCAAGTGGGTGGAGCCAACTCCTTTATGACTTCCAGAAGTCAGAAAGCCAGAGTCCCAGCTCTGCCTTTCCCTGAGACATGATTGGGTGGCTCACTTCTTCTCACTCCCCCATCTCAAAAACAGAATCAGAAATATCAAACTCTCGGGGCTGGGGTGTGGCTCAGAGGTAGAGCACTCGCCTCCCATGCATGAAGCACCGGGTTTGATCCTCAGCACCACATAAAAATAAAATAAAGATATATAAAAAAAAGAAATATCAGACTCTCATTGGAAGGCACCTCTGAGAGTACTCCCCAGGCTGGTGGGGGCCTCCCTTTCATTCCTGGCCCTGTGTGGCCCTCTGTTCTTGGTCCTCCCTGTCTCAGAATATAAGAAGTGAGTTAAGGTGAGTGGAAGGTGCCTTGTAAACTAGCTGTGACACTCATGTGAATGAGTCCTTGTCATTTGTGCTGCGTGATATGCAAGTGAGGACTTGGGTATGGGTCCTTTGTTCACTGACTGAGCACCTCCTGTTTGTCAGTTAAGATCCCCACGTTTGAGGGAGTGAGACCAGGGTGATATATACAAGATGATGGCACATAGTGATTCAAGCAGTGACAGGGGAGGAATAGGGGCAACTGTGGAAGCCCGGAGGGGCAGTAAGGAAGCTAAATCACCCTGGGGTCAGGAAAGGCTTCCTGGAAGAAGTGACATTCATTTTGAATCTTGAAAGGTGCAAGGCAAGCAAGAAAATTTGGGTGCAAAGAATAGCATTAAGTAGAGGCATGTGATTTGGGTGGGAGGGGCAGTCTGACTGTAGGGCCTTTGAGTGTCCAGCCCGGGCTGAGGGCTAGGTGTACTAAGAGGCAGAGGCAAGGGGCACAAGATGCTGTGTCCAGGCCTGCAGTGGCTCACCTGCGTCTACCAGGGAAGGAAGCCTTGAGAGCCTCGGGAGAGGAGCTTGTGTAATCAGAATGTCTTGGCCTTTAGCACTCCCAGGTACTCCTGGTGTGGAGCCACTGTTGGCTAAGTTGGGGGTCGGGACTGAGTCGGGCCTAGGGTCTATGGAGACCCTTCTCTGCCACGGAATTGCTCTGTACTCTCAGCCTGCAGCCATGGCTTCCTGACTCTCTGTTTCCTGTATATAATGGATGATGGTGTGATAAGAGTATCTTGCAAGTTATGGTGCAGAACCTGTGAACCCTTGAGGCCTATCAACAGAAGCAGAAAATGTGAACTCCGTGTGTGGGTGGTACTGGGAGCTGAACCCAGGGCCTCATGCATATCACTGAACTACATCTTCAGCCCCTTTTTTCTTTTTATTTTGAGACACAATCCCACTAAATTGCCTAGGCTGGCCTTGATCCTCCTGCCTCAGCTTCCCCAGGCACTAGGATTACAGGTGTGCACCATGATACCTGGCTGAACTCCTGTTGTCATTAGAGCAATTAGTAGTCCTGAGCCTAGGCCAGAGCCTACCTCTGTGCCTGCTTCACATGTGGCCTCACTCCCCATGGGTGCAGTGAGGAGGGCTGGGTGAGAGGAGCCCTGGAGTTCCTTCCAGCTCTGCTGGAGAAATGTGAGCCATACCTACCCCTGACTGCTCCAGGTTGACCTCTTCCTCATTCTTGGCCTCAGCTTCTCCTTGTGAAAATGGGGGTTATGTCCTTCTTGGGGCCCAGGTGAGTGCCCCAGAAGAACCTGTCTCCCCACGCTTGCCATTTATTGTCATAAGGGACTATTCTGGGGACTCCTTGGTGATGCACATGCAAGCAGGTGGCGTTGCCATGGCAACCCCTCCCACTACGATATTTTTGAATGTGCTAGGTCAGAAGGTGGGGGTGGAGAAAGTGGGCTGTTTAGGGTCCTCAGTAGTCATGTCAAAGGTCCTGGTTGTAGCTTCAGGCTCTCAGGAACATGGCATCCTAAGAATCCCACTTTCTTGGACTCACCTTCCCAGACTGTACTTCATGAAAACCAAATTTGTGAAGAACCATACCTTTGAAGTATCCTGAAATGGGGATCATAGTCCTGTTAGGAGATCTTTCATGGACAAACATTCATTAGTGGTTTCTAGCAGAGCAGAGAAGGCCCAAGTTGATAGGACCTCAGACTGCAACCCCAAGCTCCAAATGCAGGGTCTGGGGAAACAGAGACCTAGAGAGGGGAGGAGGCTGAAGAACTTAGAGCCTGATAGACACATAGGTCGGTCAGGACGGCCAGGCCAGGTTTGTCTTCCCAGCCCAGAAGGTATTGCTGGGGGTTGGCTCTCCAGTCATTTGGCCTTTCGTTTGGGACAATGTCCCAGTGGGCCCTGTTTAAGGATACCTGATTTCTAAAAGAGAGGCCTCAAAGGAGACTATTATTCTTTCCAGAAAAGAACTCACCAGTGTGGTGGATCCTGGTGAATGGTGGCTAGCCTCCCTGCCTGAAGTTGGTGGAGGGAATGGGGCATTGGCTGGCTCTCTTCCTGGCCTTCAGGGTGGAGGACAGCACTCTGTGACATTCTCCCCTCTCCACTTTCTCAGCTAGACCCACACAGTCTCTGCGTTCCAGCGTGATTGAACTTTTTGCACTCAATTCCTCAAAATTATGCTCCCTCTCCGGTTCCAGGCCTTTGCAGACATTGTCTGTCGGACTCCACTTCTTGGGGTCCTGACCCCTGCCTTCCTCTTGTCAGCATGGCATCTCACCCAAGATATTTGTTTCCCTGGGAAGGCACTTCTGAGAGTACTCCCCAGGCTGGTGGGGACCTCCCTTGCATTCCTGGCCCTGTGTGGCCCTCTGTGTATAATTGTTCATGGTCCTGTCTCCCCAGTCACATCTGGGGTGGGCATCCAGTAGCAGAACTCAGCCTCTAGCAGGTGTCCAAGACAGGGGGTACAGTCTGGGAGCTCCCCGCCAGTGCAGTAAAGGGGACTTGGCACATGTTCATGAACATTAGCATCCAGGCTCTACCCTTTCCTCCTTTCCTCTGAAGCTGTCACTATGGCCCTGACTTTAACCCACCCCTCCGGCTAGAGTAAGCCTTTCCTTCTTGGTTCCCCAGGATGTTCCCATTGACCCTCTAGCATGGCACAGGTCAGTCAGCTGGGAAGTGAGCTTATCTCTCTTCTTGTCCGGGCCCTGTTCATTCATCAAAATCCCCTCAAACATTCAGTCATTCAGCAAACATTGACCAAATACCTTCTCTGTGTCTGACCCCAGGCAAACACAGGGATCTAGGAGTATGAGACATGGTTCTTGCAAACACACACCATAATGAGAAAGGCGAGTATTGCAGAGAGGTGGGGGGGGGGTGATATGGGGGTTGGCTGGTGGGAGATAGAAAGCTTCCCAGAGAAACATTTTTCAGGCTGGTCACCAGGAGGTCAGGTCATCAGGAGGTCAGTGACCCTCCAGAGCTGGCAGCTTCACTGTGTCTGATCTGGTCATCATCACACATGTGGACTTTTTGCTGAAATTGCCTCCCTGGGGGAGCCTGAAAGATAGCTCACTTCTGTCCTTGAAGAAGCCACATCTCTAGCATTTGGCTTGGCTTTCTGGACCTCCCTCGGGCTAGAATGGTATGCCAAGGGTCAGTATGCCTAATCTCTGCCCCCATGCAACTTATACCCAGCCCTTTTGAATAGTTTAAGGGCTACTTTCTCATTCACCTACACCCAAGGCAGTACTTGGAACCAGATGGATCCAGGTGTAGTGTCCTTGGGCCAGGTGATGGAGCATGGTGCTGCCCACTCAGAGAGGCCAAGAGCCTGTTCACACCTCTACTACCCCCTGGCTCTTTCTGTCTCTAACAGACCCATGGCCCTTTTCCATGAGTCATTTAAATTCCTCACAAGGATCCTGCATCACAAGGATCCCCCTGTCAAGGAGGGGAGGTAGTAGTTTTTAAGATTCCACAGCAGGAAATGTCAGAGCCAGGGATTGAATCCTATCTATCAGTCACCAGCACCTCCTCCAAGGCAGGGCAGGTGTTGTCATACTCATTAGACAGGAGAGGACACTGAGACTCACTTGATAATTAACTAGCATTCACACAGATCTTTACTTTTTATGAAGCTCCTGCCTATCCATTTTCTCATTTAATTCCTTCAACAAACTGGCGAGGTAGGTATTAGCCCACTATACAGATGAGGAAACTGAGGCTTACATAGGAAATGACTCATTGAGGTCACACTTCCTGAGCATCAGGGACCAGGTCCTCCTGATTCCTGTTTTCTGCATCTTCTCCAGGCCAGCACATTCTGTCCCCAGATGCTGATAGTGGAGGTGGCAGAGGAAGCTGGGTGGGCTATTCAGAGGCATGACCTGCCCACCTGCTTTCTGCTCGACTGTGCTTCCCCACTGTGCTCAGTGCCTCTCCGTGGGCAGGGACCCTTTCCCCCTGGAGTTTGTTTCATGGCTCCAAATTATTTTTCTTCATGGCTCTCATCCCTGTCTGAAATTATGTCATACGTTTACGTGTAGCTGGTTTATCCTTCCCTCAGACTCACTGTGTATCCCTAGTGCCCCACTCCAGGCTTTGGATCTTATCTCTGCCCCCACCCGCCTTCCTCTGGAAGCTACCTCTGACTGCTCATTCTTACTTCTCCATTCTCAGTTTATTTTGGGCAAACAGAACCTTCCCTGTTTCTGGACTAGTGAGCATCTGTCTTCAGGCCCTTCATTAGAACTCCTTCTGAGTCTGGCAGTTCCTCCGGCCCACAGTCTCTTTCTCTTCCTCTCTGCCTCCCTGACCTTGTCTTTAGAGACATGGAGAGGCCTCCGGGCCTCCGGTGGGGAGCCTCCCCTACTGTTCCACTCACCCTGCTGCCTCTTCTTATGATGGATAGCCTTGTCACCTGCTCCTCTTGCTCATTATTTATATCCCTTTCTAGTAGATGGCAGAAGCAATACTAGTGCCACCTAACAAACGCCAAATGTACCTTACACACAGTTTTCATTTGATCTCCCTAAAAACCTTGTAAGGTAGGGGTTCTTGCCCTCACCCTAAGAGATAAGAGAGGTTAGTGACATGCCTGAGGTCACAGAGCCAGGCAGGGGCCGAGCTGGCCCAGGTACCCAGATCTGGGGTGCTGGTTTTCAGGCTCTGCCACCCTTAGACAACTACGAGAGGAAGCCCATGAATCTCTGCTTTCGTCAGCCCTGGGGTGTAGCTAGTCACTCTATTATCAGATATTGGGCAAGGAGGTTCCAACATGCCTGTTGCCACTGCCAGCCCTGGGCTGGGTCCCGAGACTGTGGCTCTTTGGTCCCACTATTGCAGGAATCTGTGGTTTTGCCCTCACAGCAGGAGATGATTTTGGGGAGCATCTGGGTGGGGTTCACACTCCTTGTACAGCCAGTCTGCACAGGATTGTCCCTGTGAGACTTTGGGCATGGTGTGGGCAGAGTAGGCAGCCCTTCTTAGCCAGGGTATCTTCCTGAAGTCTGGGTGTGGACTGGTTTGTTATATAGGGATTGTCCCTTAGTGACATGGCATCACAGAAATGGTGAGGGACTTGTGGCCCAAATACTTGCCTTGAGTCTTGGCTCCTGATACCCTGAACACAAGCAAGTGGCTTCACCTCACCTCAGTTTCCTTCTCTGTGAATTGGGGCTGCTGCTCCCTGCCTTGCCCACCTTCCTAGGTGGTACTGTGGGATAGTGACACACCATTTCATCCTGGGGGTAGGGGATGCTTTCTGCATGGTAAGAATGCTGCCTGGGGCCTCTCGGCATCTCTATTCCCTCTCCCCTTCCCAAATGGTGGAACAAGTGAGCTGTGTAAAATACACGGTGTCCAGGAATGTCTGTCTGAATTGGTCACAGGGAGTCTTCTTCCAGGACTGGTCAACTTGCTTTAGAGCCTATCATGTCTCTTCCCATGAAAAAAGGACATCTGTAGATAAGGGGTTGGATTCCCTTCCTGAGTAGGGAAACTGGGATGCAAGAGAGGCTCTGGGGACCTCAGTGATGGGGCTTGCTTGGCCTCCTGGTGGGTAGCCCAGTCTGACTTGGACACATAGGCCTTTGCTGCCTTGGGACTCCTGGGCCTTTACACACAGTAAACCTCTCTGAGCTCTTTTTCTAGGCTGGCCCTGTGTGAGGCTCTGGGCACACATATGAGTCAGGTGCCCAGGAGAGTAGACATGGGCTGCAGTGAGACTGGTACTGCGAGAGAGACAGAGAGAAGGGGTGTGTCGAGGAAGGCTGGGGTGGCAGGGAAGCAGATTGCAAGTGGGGACTTGGCTGGGTGCTGAGGCTCCCTGCTGCCCCACCCAGGAGTCAGGAGCAATCAGGCTGGTGTGAAGGTGGTGGCATCTGATTGCAGCATTGGCATTCCCACCAGCTTCTGCTATAGCCAGGGAAGAGGAGGTGCTGACAACTGGGTGGCAAGGGCTGGCAGTGGGCTAGGGGTGCCCAAACTAACCCTCACTTCCTAGCTGTCCAGGTGATTATCCCAAGGCTGCTGTAAGGTGATGAGCTCTAAGCTCCAGGTACCTGGCCTAGAGCCCTCAGGAGGATGGACACCAGAGACCGTGGAGTTCATCTCCTTGCTGCCATTTTATAGATTAGGAAACCCAGAAAGGTGAAGTGACTTGGCCAGTCTGACACAGGAGTTGATGACAGAGTTGGGACTGGAATCCTGCCATTATACTTGCAGCTTAAGGTGCTGCTGCTGGCCCATCTGTCTGGAGGGAAAAAGGGCATTCATGTCCGTTGTCTCCTCCCAGCCTTTCCCAGCTTCACTGTGAGAAGAAGAGAAAAGGAACTTGGGGATGGGGGCAGATAGGCCTGAATGTTGGGTCTGAATTGAGCCCAGCTCTGCCACCTTCTGGCAGAGTAATTGACCTTAGCCAGGGGTCACCATCAGAATGGGGGTAGTAATGCCAAACTCTCAGGAACCGGAGTGCCCGTCAAGTGCTTGTGGAGGCTTCAAGGCTTTGGAGCCTCTTGGGCATGATACCTGTTGCTCAGCCCCACATAGAGGGAGCCCACAGGCCTGAGGGACAGCCAGACCAGAGAAATCCTCTTCCTCTCTCTCAGCTAACCTTTCTGAGTACCTGCTCTGGGCCAGGACCTGGGAACCCAAATGTAGATCAGACCCAGCCTGGTCCTCAGGCGGCTTCCAGGCTCATATGAGAATCGACTTGAAATGGACAGTTAATACACGAGAAGGGGCTGTGGGAGCCCAGAGGGAGGACTGTACTCGCTCTTATTCCTTCCTTGTGCTGGTATCTCCTGACTTCATCTGCAAACAGAAGATTGTACTGGGGTGGCAAGATGGTCCCAGACAGTTCCAGACTTGCATGGTCCAGAAGAAGGAGAGGTTTTTTCTCTCCCAAGGCTTCCTGTAGGATATAACTGCTTTCTTTCACTGTCAGGGAATCTCAGGTGAGGGGCCTTCCAAGCAGAGAAGTGACTCAGTATCTCTTAGCTTGCTGGGAGCTTCCACTGGGGCCTGGGTTCAGCATCACAGACAGGCCAGCCTTGGAGCTGGGCTCTGGCCTTCCAGGTGGGGCTGAGGGAGTGGGCCTGACCTGAGGAAGGTAGAGTTGCAGCCCTCCCGCAACCTCCCTTTCCAGGTGGCCCACACTCTAGCTCCCATGGAAACTCTGCCTCTCCTTCCTAGACTGCAGTTCCACTTGGCTGGCAGAGTGAGCTGTGGGCCATGGTTTGGGCTGGATGAGCAGGATGAGAACAGCATGGGCTCTGCTTTGGCTGGATGTGGGACTTGTGTGAGCCCCTTAGGTACTTGGTTTCTGTATGTATCAGGGATGAGGGTTAAGTGCTTGAACCTCATCAAAGTCCTAATAAACACAGAGCGGAAGAATTTTTAGGTTTTCTCAATTATTTCCACCGGGGACATGTCACCAATGAGGAGTTTTAGCACTCCCTCCCCAAGGGGGAGTGCTGCCACAACCATAGTTGGCTGGTCCTGACTCAGAGGTTGGGGGCGAGATAAGATGACTCCAACATACCTATCTTTTTTAATATATATATTTATTTAGTTGTAGATGAACATACGGTGTCTTTATGTATTTTTATGTGGTGCTGAGGATTGAAACCAGTGCCTTCACATGCAAGGCAAACACTTTACCACTGAGCTACAGTCTCAGCCCCAGTATACCTATTTTTTTGTTTATTTTTTAGTTGTAGCTGGACATAATACCTTTATTTAATTTATTTATATGTAGTGTTGAGGATCGAACCCAGGGCCTTGCATGTACTAGTGGAGCGCTCCACCACTGAGCCACAACCCCAGCCCCCAGTACACCTATCTTTAAGCACTCCTCAGACTGTTGGCCTGGGGGTCCATCTGTAGTCTGAAACAGACAGCTGTGAGAAGTTGTCTGATGCTGTGTTCCCTGTCACTTTTATTTTGGGCCCAGCAGAATGTGGTAGTCTCAGCTCTCTTCCTTTGCCCATTTTTAAATAAATTTTTTGTAGTTGTAGATGGACAGCATGACTTTATTTTATCTGTTTATTTTTATGTGGTGCTAAGGATCAAACGCAGTGCCTCACACATGCTAGGCAAGTGCTCTGCCACTGAGCCCCCTTTGCCCATTTTTAATATACCTGTCTTTAGACTAAGGAACTTATAGTTGTATTTCTCAAATTTAATCACATGAGTGGAGATCTTGTTAAAATGCAGATTTGACTCAGTAGATCCAGGCATTTCTGACCAGCTTTTCACGGGTGAGGCTGATACCACTGTTTCAGACCATGCCATGGGTAGGAAAGTGCTGGAGGATCCTTTGCCTTCTCTCCAGTGAGGGTACCTAGCCTGGACCAGATGAAGCAGGGTCTCACCTCCCTTCATTCTGCCGCTCGTAGCATGGCTCCTCATCACTGCATCCTGCCCAGCTCAGGAGGCAAAGCCCATTATGGCTGATGACATGGCCAGTCAGCCTTGGCTCAGGGGTTCAGTCCTGGACTTGGGCCTCACTTCCTTCCCACATGTACTCACCCAGGCCTCCCTGCACATGTAGATCAGGGTGAAGGTCTAGAACCCTCAAGGATGTATTAATGTAACTAAGTCATCTGTCCAGGCCCCACTGTGGACAGGTCCAGTCAGAGTCCTTCACTCAGCAGCTGCTGTGGGGAAGGGGAGGTGCCTGAACAGCAGTGAAAGTCCTGGGTTCCAACTTTGTCACTTACTACTTGGGTATCCCTGGGCCAGCCAGTGCCTCTCTCTAGGCTCAGTCTCCATGAGGCTTTACTGGATGACCCTGCAGGGCCCTTGGGCTCTAGGATGGATTGTTGGGCAGGTCTGAGATAGAAAGGGCCTGTGGTGGTAGGACTTTGTAAAAGGGGGTGAAGGAGTCAAACTTCTTGGGTTCTGGGGACCGGTTTCTTATTTGCTTTTGTGACTTCACACACTGCCAGCTCTGCCTTGGTTATGTCTATGGAGCATTGGATGCTACTGAGCACCCAATATGTATGGTTCATATTGGGTGCTCAGTAGCATGGTCTTGCCTGGGCTTTTGTAGTGAGTGGAACAAAGTCCCCTCCCTCTGCTGCATCAGATAGGTCAAGGGGACATGACTGATGTGTCCCCCTTGAGGCCTGGCATTTCCCACCTGCCTCCTAAAAGTCAAAGCAGTTGTTAACTTCATTGAGGAAGGGTAAGTCTCTTTCTGAACCCTGTTATGACCTTGTTGCCCTACAGATTTTGTTGAAATGTGAAGGCTTGAGTGTAAGCCCCTAAATTCTCTTCCTGGTTCCCAGCTTCAGTCCAGAGTGAAAGGTCATGAGACCCTCAAGGACAAAATCTTGACGGAGTCATCTGTGCTGGGCCTTGCACAGTGGGTGGTGGGAAAGAATGTTCTGGCAGCACACAATAGGCGCTCAGTGAAGATGTGCTGAGCAAAGGGCAGGCAGCTGAGCTCAGCAGTAGAGGAGTGTGGGGTGGCCCCCTGCTTTAGTCTAGTGCTGAACAGAGTGGGCATGGGTCAGGGGCCTTGCCATGATCTTCTCCAGTGCTGTTTCTCCAGCAGCCTTCCCAGCTCCACTGCCCATAGACTGCTGAGTTCAGGTTATCATTGTAAGGGCGTAATCACAGAGCATAATCTTGTCCTCACCTCCAGGTTGGGTGCTTGCTTGATAGTAAAGATCATTCCAGCCCTCTGTGTCCTCCAATTTGCTGAAGTTCTCTGACTAAGGGTCCTTCAGGGAAGCAAAGGCTCCTACCTGGCTCCCTTTGGGCCCCAAACTGAGATGAAGTTGACAGTGTAAATCTCTCTGCAGATGGTGGCGATGTGGTGTTGGGGGTGGGAATAAGAGGCGCTACTCCTTGGAAAAGGGATATCAGTCCCTGGGATAAAGGGGGTAGGGCAGGGATTGGGGATGCTCAAAGTACACTTGGAGAAGAAAACATTGCAAATTGGATGTTGAACCTCTGTCCTTGGCCTCACAGACACAGATAGCAAAGATTAAATATTTGTGCTAGATCCAGATAAAGGATGACAGGAGTTTGGGACAGAGGGGAGGGAAGCGAACTGGCTGTTTTAGAGGACCTGGCCAAGACTTGGATCCAGAGCTAGCCTGGAAACCATTTCTATTGTGCATATGTAGAAACTGGGGCACAGAGAGCATCTAAACACCTTGTTATAAAGCCATTTAGTGATAGGGCAAGAATCTGAACCCAGGTATGTCTGATTCTGTAGTCCATGTCCTCATGTCTAAGAAGGCACCCACCTGTGGGAGGCAGGTTGGTGTTGGGGCTCTGAGACTGGAGGGAAGGATGGCAGTAGGCTCATGTTTCCTCCTGCTGCAGGTACTGGTTCCAGCATCCTCTCCGCCCTCCAGGATCTCTTCTCCATCACCTGGCTCAATAGGTCCAAGGTAGAAAAGCAGCTGCAGGTCATCTCAGTACTACAGTGGGTCCTGTCCTTCCTCGTGCTGGGTAAGTGGGGCTCGTTGGACGGGCAGGTGGGGTCTCCCTACCAACAGAAGTTAGAACAGGAACATCCTCTCCATAGCCTCCTTCACTTACTTCCACTTTTTGAGACCTTCCATGTAAGATGGAGAGCATCCGAACAGTGAATTTCTGCTTAAAAGACCACATTTGCAGGGCAGAGGGGTGGGGCAAATCCCATAGTATGCCAAGCCCTGACATGTCTTTCTCAAATCCTGCTTCACAGGAAAGGAAGTGGGAATTTACAGAGGTTCAATAACTACCTGAGATTATCATACTTATCAAATGATTGAGTTGGAATTTGAGTGGAAGCCACTATATTTGTTTCCTGGGGAGTTCACAGTACCAGGGAACCCAGAATTAATGGACCTGGTTGGAATAGCCAGCTAGTCTTCACTGTTAAGCCAAAGAATCGAGCTCTAGAAAGTCCTTAAACCCATAAAATTAGATTAAAAATTATATACAAGACTCTGTATGTTTGTGTATATATATTTATAAATATATGTATATGTGTTTTTTGTTGTTGTTTAGCACATGGGATTGAATCCAGGGGAACTTTACCACTAAGCCACATCCCCAGCCCTTTTTTATATTTTATTTAGAGATAGGGTCTTGCTGAGTTGTTTAGGGCCTCGATAAATTTCTGAGGCTGGCTTTGAACTCATGATCCTTCTGCCTCAGCCTCCCAAGCTGCTGGGATTACAGGTATGCGCTACCATGCT
Organism: Callospermophilus lateralis; assembly: GCF_048772815.1. Classification (NCBI taxonomy): domain Eukaryota; kingdom Metazoa; phylum Chordata; class Mammalia; order Rodentia; family Sciuridae; genus Callospermophilus; species Callospermophilus lateralis. The sequence continues at coordinate 148,410,579 of NC_135306.1, read as the reverse complement.
TGGCTGACTATGCACATTTTTGTGGGGAAAGGACCATAGTTAGCAGTCTTCAAGAGTCTTTCAGAAGTGTATGGCCTCAAAAAGATAAAGAAACATTGGTTTGGAGAACAGAGCAAATTAAACCTGTTCCTTCAGAGCTCAAACCCTGATGTTTGACTTGCATTTGGCCACTTTATTAGAAACCTGAAGTAGAGAACACAGTGCCCCAACACCTCATCCCCTTGTTCAATTAGGAATCAGAAGCTTAGTGGGAACAGGTTCTTTCTCAGGATCACATGAGAAGAAAATGGATCAGGACAGGAACCCAGATGATTGCCTATTTATTCTTCTACAAAGCTCTCCCACTTATATTCAGACTCTCTCTGTCTTAGTGGGTCAGGACTTGGCTTGTAGAACTTTGACCCACGCAGCATATAATGGGGATGGCCCCAAGCTGTAGGTTAACAATTGATCAAGCCCAACTCCAGCCCAGAAACCAGCCTATTGTGTCTTCTCAACACCCTAGTGTAGGTGGAGGAGACCTGGTGGGATGGGCAGGTCTGCTTAAGTTGCTGCTAATTACTACCCTGAGCAGCCCTGCGGGCTACCTCCCACTGGATCCCATACCTGCTGGCAGTGGCTCACAGCATATTGTGAAGGCTGCTATGGCTGCCCCCTCTAGGCCTCCCTCCAAACCATAGAACCCTCTTATTCTGATGAAGAATACAGACCTTTTCAGTGCTTTTAAATTTGTAGTACAAAGTACATTGACTTTCATAGGGAACCAATGATATTAAAATGCAAATATGGGGCTGGGGCTGTGGTTCAGAGGTAGAGCACTTGCCTAGCGTGAGGCACTGGGTTCCATCCTCAGCACCACATAAAAATAAAATAAAGGTATTGTGTCCAACTAAAAACTAAATATTAAAAAAGTAAATGTATATTTAGAAACCCAATTAAACACAGTAACACATTTGTTGTTACATTAAGTTAAAAAAAAAGATCTAGTAGCAGGTATAATAATTACTGTAATTCTGAAGTAGGATGAAAAGAAATGATTTTTCAAGAATCTGCAACTGCTGCACTATGATATGAAAATACCTTTGTTTACTGATGTCATGTCAGCAGGCACTGATACTTGTGTGGTTTGTTACATTTGTAAGTGAAAGATGCTAAATTTCCATTAAAGGTGAGTGAAAATTCAGATGTCATTTCTTCCCCCATCCAAGTCCATGAATACTTACTGTCTGCCAGGCTGTGTGTTCAACTTAAAAATCATCACACTTCATTCCCAACCCTAAGGAAGCAGAGTTTTGGGGATGGGTTGAGGCCAGTACATGGCAGGGCCAACTCTCAGGTCTCTTTGGTCCCAGAGTCCTTATTCTTCACCAGCCCTGCTGCTGCCTCCCCTGCCACCAAACATCCACACACTGCCCTGCATTACAGGTCTCAGGTGCTAGGGTTTTTGCAACATGAGCTGCTTTGTGGCCACCAGGATGGTCAGGAGTGGGTGATGTGTGAAGGTGGCCCTGAGCCTCCCTGTGGAACAAGCAGGTCTTTCAGGCACATGGCTTATATCTCTTGAGCCCGGTAGCATTGGTTCCTGTTGCACCCATGACCTAAGAAGATAGGACAGAGGCTCTGAGAAAGGATGACCATCTGGTGTGTTTACTTCACTCTTTTGTTCAATAAACCTTCCTGTATTTGAGGCTAGGGCTGGACCTAGTTTCAGCTCTCAAGGTGCTCAGGGGCCAAGTGATGTCAGCTGGAGGGAATCTATTGAGAGAGGCAGATAATGATAAGAGAGTTGACCTATCTGTGAGATAGGGCTTTGGACACACTGGTGGGGAGTGGCCCCACTGAGAAAGAGACCAGCTGCAGTTTCAGGACTGCCCAATAGTTCTCTTCTCCATCTAGGTGACCTTAGCCAAAGAGTAGGGTATAGGGATACCCTCCTTCCCAGAGATACCAGCCCTCCAGGCAGTGGGGTCAAAGGCTGTCAGCCCCTTCCACCTTCTGCTCCTCAGGAGAGCTGGGGGTTGCTGGCAGCTTGGTCTCCAGACTGTTTACACCCTAGTCTGAACCATATAGGACTGGCCCAGTCCCACTTGGAGCATCACTGAGCCTCTACAGAAGCTTGGATCCCTATGGATATGGGAGCTAGAATAGATCCCTTTCCAGGCCCAAGATAAACTGCAAATCAGTCTTAACATAGACCTGGCTCTTTGCCCAGCTGCCTTAAGGATCCCACAGTTGCCTTTAACAGGTCTTATAGCTTGCAAAAGCTCCCTTAGACTCAGCTTCCCTAAGCAGGTCCTGAGAAACAGATGTCTGGTCACTAGTCACTGTCCTTCCCAAGGTAGTTGTACCCTGGGGAAAGGCTGGCTCAGGAGTGTAGAATGTGACCGGATTGGGGATGATAAGGGCCACCATTTCCCCTAGGTTCACCAAGGGTCTGCATCTAGCCATGTCCTCTCCCACATACACCCAAAGGAAGGTCAGTGTGGTAGGAAGAAGATGGTATGGAATTCTCAGGCCAGGAAGCTCAGTGTTCAGGAGAGAGTGGCACACAGAATTGGCCTCTCTCATACCTTTCCTATCAAGCATGAGTCCTACTGCCCACTGGTCTTGTGTTGAGTGCCAGGGAACAAAGATCTGGCCCCTCCCTAATGAGGAGAGTTCAGAGATGAGAGAGTCCTGTGGGATGGTTTGGTATTGGAGAGCACTTCTGGAAGGGTTGTGGTCTAAGCTGAACCTTGAAGGCTGAGGTTGGAAAGAGAGAAGCCCTGGTGTGGTTATCTAAGTGTGAACCAAGAGATAAACCAGGCTACCTATCAGCTTTCCTTCCCTCCAGTGCCAGCTCATTCAGACTTATGGCCAGCAGGTCCAGAACACAGTGACCAAATGGAAGCTGGCCCCCAGGGGAGTCTTCAAATGTCCTGGTTTTTTTTTTTTTTTTTTTTTTTTAATGTAGTGCTAGGAATTGAACCCAGTGCCTCACGTGTGCTAGGCAAACGTTCTACCACTGAGCTACAACTCCAGGCCCTGTTGGATTTTTGATGAGAGGAAGGCTGACAGGGTCTGAGCTTTGGCCTGAGACTCCTTGTCTCTCTGTTGTGTTGGAAGGGGGATAGCACTCCTCTGGGGGCAGGAGTCCCCTCTCTCAGGTTCCTTCAGTGACAGTCTGAAATTTCTCATTTTTGGTGAATTTCTAAAGCCTAGTGCAGACTATGAACTTTAGAATCAGACTTGAATTTGAATCCTGGCTCTGCCACTGTCCTGCCAGGTGACCTTGGGCAAGTTACCTTCCCCCTCAACCTTCAGTTTTCTCCTCTCTAAAATGGGCTAGGGCTGGGAATATAACTTAGTTGGTAGAGTGCTTGCCTAGAATGTACAAGACCCTAGTTTCAATCCCCAGCACCACAATGAATAAATAAGTAAAATTTTAAAATGGGGAAAATGTCACCTTAGTTCAGTGACTCAGTGGTTCAGTTCAAGTCTTGAAAAATTGAGAGAAGCACTTGGTAGATATTTCCTCCCTTTACCCATAGTAACTTTGTTGGGTACTTGTGTAGGCAGGACTTACAAGGAGGGACAATAAAAATAGCTTCAAGTCTCCTTCCTCTGATGCTACTTCCCAGAAAACATGGAACCCAGGTGCCTGTCAGTGCCAGGACAGCCTGTCAGAATCCGAGAGATGAGGCTCACGTCCTGTGGGCCAGGCATTCCTTTAGCCATTGTCAGGGGTAGGGTCTGTGGGCCTCCATGCTGTGGCTCTGTCTTTGCCTAGCTTAGTGCCACAGGAAACACTCCACCAGTGTCCAGAGGGGAGCCTGAGACCCAGCCAGGAGGACAGGGCCTGACCTGTGGCCATCTGCCCCCCACCAGGAGTGGCCTGCAGCGCCATCCTCATGTACACCTTCTGCACTGACTGCTGGCTCATAGCTGTGCTCTACTTCACCTGGCTGGCATTTGACTGGAACACACCCAAGAAAGGTAAGTGCCAGGTCTCCCGCCCACTCCCTGGCCCTGGAAGCCTTCCCCTCCTGCACCGCTGCGGTTCCTTACCACGGGCTCTGCCTTTTTCTACTTAATTCCTACTTTATTAAAAGCACTGGGCTAGTCCAGTGTGTAGTTTTGGGTGAGGGGTTAAAAGCTCCTCACAGGGTACCATCCTGGTCCCTGTCGGTGCTCCCCCTCAGTCAAGAGTTTGTATAATAGGGGAATATGTGGGAAAGGGCCCAGTGGGCAAGGACAAAGATGCCACATGAGCTGACAGTCCCCTACCTCAGGGTTTCAGACTGGTTCTGTCTTGTCTGCCTTGTCCAAATGTCCCCCACTCCTACTTCTTCCCAATACTGTATTTTGTTTCTTGGAAGGTGGCAGGAGATCACAGTGGGTACGAAACTGGGCTGTGTGGCGCTACTTTCGAGACTATTTTCCCATCCAGGTAAGGACTCATTCTATCTTGGGAGGGTGGGAATTGGTGAAAATCTCAACTCAGACCTTAACCTACCCATGCAGAGTGGCCACTTATGTGGTGATGAACTGTGTGGGCTCTCCCTGCACCTGACTTTATGCAAGATTGGAGGCAATTTCAGATATGTATAATGCCAGACCAGGTGAAGAGAAAAGTTAAGACTTCAGGGAAAAGTACTAATATTTCAAACACAAGGGGAAACAACAGTTGAACTTCACATCCAGCTCTGAGCTTTCTGGCAGCAAAGTCAAAAAGACAAACATGATCGTCATTGGCTTCATGTTTTGAGAATGGAAGATATGTGTGTTGGTTCTTTGGGGAAACAAGACTTGATCTAACCTTTGGATCTAAAAGATCACTGAGAGCCTGAGTGACAGAACGAGCAGGTATAATAGCATATATTATGACCATTGTTTGTTTTCCCTTCAGTGAATATTAAGGACATAATTTAAAATGGAGGTGATTTATCAAGAGCAATACTAAGGTAGTCTAAGCTCATCTGGCCCGAACCAAGGATCGAACTGAAAGTAGCCTGTGAGGGGGTTTGTTTTCTTCCGAGGTCTTACAGAGTATTACTTCTCTCAGCCAGTTACTTGGGTCCTGGCCATGGGAATTAGGGCCCAGGAAATTTGATGAACAGTGAAAGAAGGATGAGACCCCAGGTGCTAGAGTGGTTGGAGAAGGCTTCAGGTGGGGGCACCCAGCACTGCCTTAGGAGCACAGCAATGAGGGGGCAGAGAAAAAGGGAGAACATAAGCCCCAAGTTTGAAAAGTTGGGGGAGAGGAGCTGTTGAGGGGGACAAAGGAGAGGAAGGACCCAAAGAATCCTGAAGGTTTTCTCCAAAGGATAAAGACCTGTCCAGCCGGCTTGCTCAGCACCCAGCCTGGCACACTCTAGCTGCCAAGGCCGCCCAGCAGATGCAGCACGTGAATGTGAAAGTGTGGTGTGTGATGCAGGGTGGTGTGCGTTTGCTGTTGTGAGTCAGCCACTGGGACAACCTGGAGGAGGTGGCTGGGCAACCCTGCATTCCTCTGCTGCCTTGCATCTCATGGGGACGGCCCTAGGGCCAGCTCCTTCTGTCCACCCCAGTCCTTTCAGGTCCTTCCTGTTCCTCCAGATCAGGGCTCCCTCTCCTCCCTCTCCTGAGCCCTGTTACTCTGACTGTAAACAGTTGGAGGTTGTTGTTGCTGGGAGGATGTTGCATCATTGGATGTAACCCTCTCATTTTGGAGGTGAAGAAACTTAAGTCCTAAAGAGGGGCAAGGACTTGTCTAGGCTGCACAGCAGGTCCCCATGTCCTCACATCTCTTTTCCAAGAAGTCAGCTGGAAGTTGGAGCCATAGGGCATGTGCATGCTGGCCCTCTGAGGGCTTGTGGACACCAGGAACAGAGCTGGGCTGGGTCTGACTCAGCCTGGGACATTAAGCCTCCACTTGAGGCCTTGTGCTGAGCTCTGTTCCTGCCCTTGTGGCCTCAGGCTCCCCTCTGTTCCAGGAGGATTTGGCCTTGGAGATTGACGTCAGGTCTTACACTCTAGGGTTGTGTGTGACCCTCCCATCCCACCCCCTTCACCTGGCCTCTTGCCACAGGTTATGTAATGAGGATCTCCAGTTGTACCACCCACCCCTCCCCTCTTTCTTCTCTGTGTGGCTCTTAGATCTTTGTCACCAGAGCAGCTCAACTGGTCCAGAGAACATCTCTTTTTCTGCCACATGTGGGGCTCAGCTGTCAGCCATAGCTACCTATACTGCCGGCTTCCTGTTCCCTCTCCCTGAGGTAGAGGCTCAGGACCTTTGGAGAAGAGACTGGGAAAGACTCTGTCCAATTGCTTCATTTCACAAATGGGCAGAGCAGGCCAAGAGAGGATGGACTGTCCCAAGGTCACAAAGCAAGATGGTATAGGAGCCAACTTGCCTGCTTCATGGCCCATGTTCTTACTCCTCTGTTCTTACTCCTCTGCTTCAGGGCCCATGTTCTTCCATTCTTCTGCCACAGGGCCCTGCTGTGTAAGCTTGGGCAAATCCGTGCTCTTTCCTGGGCTTAAGTGTCTTCCTCTGTATGGGGCTAGGGTAGGAAAATCTATTGGAGCACCTTCCTAGCCTAGGAGGCAGGGCATGAAGAGTGACCTGCCAGGAATGTGTCCCAGGCTCATTTTGGCCCACAGACCTGGCTTGGCTCCTGTTGGGCTGGGATTTTGCCATGGGAAACAGGGAACATGAGAGCAGGCAGTCAACAGTCTTCAGCTGTGGTGTCCTTTCTCCTCCAGAGTGGACCTTCTCTCCAGCACTGGGGGAAGACACTGTGAAGGAGAGCTAGTTCAAAGCTGTATCAGGCTGAGCATGGTAGCGCATACCTGTAATCCCAGTGACTCTACAGGCTGAGGCAGAAGGATCACAAGTTCCAGGCCAGTCTTGGCAACCTAGCGAGGCCCTAAGCAACTTAGTGAGACCCTGTCTTAAAATAAAAGGAAAAAAAAAAAAAAAGGGGTGGGGTGGGGTGGGGACTTGGTTTAAAGTGCTGCTGGGTTCAATCCTCAGTACAAAAACAAACAAACAAACCCAAAACCAAAAATGCTGTATCAGTTGCCTGCATTCTTCTGGGGTCCCCACCAAAGACCATTAAGCTTCACAGTGCCCCAAGGTACCTCATTTAACCATTTATGCCATCGGAGTCCTGGGGAGGGATGAAATGATTTATAAAACTAGCTGGGCTCCTACCAATTGACTCCTACATCTTCATTATATGACCAGGGAAAAGCACAGTTGGGTGGCCTTGTCCAGACAGAGATGATTCACTGTTACCTCCTCAGGGAAAGCAGCAGCTCCTTTCTCTGAGCCCTGGTTTCCACCTTGTCATCCAAGGAATGGCCTGGATCTTTAGGGCTCTGCTGGCCCCTTCGGGACACACATCCAGCCTGGAGTGTTTTCAGCCTGTAATGGCTGCCTTGGCTCCTACCTTGATACCTATCTTTCTTTCTGTGGAAACTGGCTCAAGGTTTAAATTCTGGCTTTGCTGAGCCCTATATAGGTAGGCAGAGCTCTTTAGGAGGCCAAACAACAGCCTTGCCCAGCTCTTGTCAACCTGGCTCTTTCACATGCCCTTGCTGCCCTCCACCGTGGTGGTGGAAAAGTCCTCTGCTGCTGCTCATTTATTTGGTGGGCAGCTAAGAGCTGGTTGGATTTGTGTGTGTGTGTGTTTTGTTTTGGTACTGGAGATTGAACCCAGGGGCACTTTACCACTGAACCACATCCCCACCCCTTTCTATTTTCTATTTTGATACGGGGTCTCATTAGTTGCTGAGGCTGGCCTTGAATTTGCCATCTTCCTGCCTCAGTTCCTGAGTCACTGGGATAACAGGCATGTGCCACAGTGTACCCAACCTGGTTGGCTTTTTGAGCAGTTTTAAAAGGCAAATGTGGTACAAATGTTCCACACAGCAGGGACTAAAACTTAGGGATTCGGGCTCACATGCACACATATTGGCAGCTGTATGTGGCCAGTGGTGTCCTGATATATCCCCTTTAGTCCTCTGTCACCTGAAGATTTAGATTTCTATTTTCTGAGGCCAGCACCAGCACCTATACCCCCAAAACTGATCACAGGGACCCTCACTGAGCCAGGAGATCCCCAAATCTGGAGTCACAGAAAATTTTGATGTTCTGCCAGTGGCCAGGGACTTTGTTTCCAGCTGGCTTCAATGCAAGAAAGGGACAGTGACAGGCACTCAGCTGGGAATGTGCTTGAGGCTTGCCAAGCTGAAAAGACCCACATGTTCATATTTCTGGAAGTTTATCTCATGAAAACAATCAGATATATGGGCAAAATTAAGGTATTTATTGAAGCACTATTTCTTTTTTAAAAAAATATTTTTAATTATAGATGATGGACACAATACTTTTATTTATTTACTTTTTGTGGTGCTGAGGATCAAACCCAGTGCCTTACTTAGGCTAGGCAAGTGCTCTACCACTGAGCCACAACCCCAGCCTCTTGAAGCACTGTTTGTAAAAGGGAAAGTTTAGATGCCTTTAAAATGTCCCTCTACCGGGTTTGAGTTGGTGCTACACATACATAGCTGTGCAACAGCAGGCCAGGCAGCTGCAAGGAGACCAAGGGATTTGGGTCAGGACCAGTAGTAGCTCGGATGTATTTGGTAGAAAATTTTTAAAAAATGATATTCAGCCTGTAAGTTCATGTTTGTGGTTTATGAAAAGAGGCATATACATTTTTAAGTAAAAAATAAGAACACTTTGTCAGAGTGGTTTATCTGGATGGAGGGAGGTATTGCAGGGATTGTTTTTCTAATGTGAAAAAAGTAATGTTTTATAAACAAAATACCCTTATCTTCTTCCCTCTCAAGAATCTCTGCCCCCATCATGTTCCCTAGGTAGGTATCTCAGGCCTGGTGACTCTCTCTCTTTTTTTTTTTAACCTTTATTATATTTATTTATTTTTATGTGGTGCTGAGGATTGAATTCAGGGCTTCACATGTTCTAGGCGAGTGCTTTACCATTGAGCCACAACCCCAGCCCCCCCAGGCCTGGTGTCTCTTGTTGCTCAGAGTTTAGGGACACTTTGTAACACCTACCTTTCATAACACCAGTTTCAGGGTAGGCAGTAGACCCTGAGGAAGCCAGTCAATGTTTGGAGCATCTCAGGACAACTTTGTTGACAGTACCACAGGCCAGGTCATTGACTGCCACAGCCATTGGGCTAGCCACCTCTCCCCTCCACACACCTGGGTCTGCCTGGAACAGGGCTGATAGTCACCCTCTCTTGTCTTTCCTACCTCAGAACCTGAGCTGAGCTTGGCTTCTGGCAGGAAGTTTCCATTTAGGCCAGCTGCACTGCCTCTTTTCTGGGCTGGAGGGGTAAGAGCTGGGCTGTACTGGGAGCAGCTGAGGAGCCTCAGGCTGCAAGGCCAGACAGACCCTCCCTCCCAGGACTGGGAAGGCTGCTGGTACAGGCAGAACTTGCAGTCTAGACCTGCTTGCCTAATTAAGGATTTGGAGCTTCACCCTGATAGAGTGTGGACCCCCTCTTTAGTTTGAGAGTGGCAAAGGTTGGATTTGGGCTTTAGAGCAGTTGTTCTGGCTTTGGTGAGGAGGAGGGACCGAGAAGAGGGGAAGACAGGAGGCCAGTGGAGTGTGGCTGTGGAATGAGGGAGAAGACTCCCTCCTCCTAGTCCAAATGGTGGCTGCCAACCACCTGTGGCCCAGAAATGAGAGTCTGAAGTTAGATGTGGAATGCCATTGCATCCTTTGGGCACACCTTCTAAGTGGGTCCCTTTGTCCCTTTCCTGGCCAGTTGCCTCTGACCTAAAGTTTTCTTTGGCAGCTGGTGAAGACACACAATTTACTGACCACCAGGAACTACATCTTTGGATACCACCCCCATGGCATCATGGGCCTTGGTGCCTTCTGTAACTTCAGCACAGAAGCCACTGAAGTAAGCAAGAAGTTCCCTGGAATAAGGCCTTACCTGGCCACACTGGCTGGCAACTTTCGGATGCCTGTGCTACGGGAGTACCTGATGTCTGGAGGTGAGAATTCACCCCTGCTGGTTCTGCTGCCCAGGGCTGAGCCTCCCCATCAAGCAGGGCAACACAGGAGGCCGACAGGGTCCTGTGTTGGGAGCTGCAACTTGCCGCAGACATACTGGGTCAGGGCTGAGCAGGAGAGTCTCCAGGATTCATCTTGGTTAACAGCCTTCCCCTGAAGTCTCCTCTTGACAGTCCTTTTTCTGGGTGCTCAGTCTTCTTATTGTCCATTGTACAGCTTCCTCAGGGTTCATGGCACTGTTGCTGTCCCCTGCCAATTGACACATTGGGATTCCTAGCATCTGGCATCAGCATGGCAGAGTTAGAACCTCAGGGGAAATTTGCTGAATTAATGAACTCCCCAAAGAACCTTGCATCATGCCCACTGAACAGATAAGAAAGCTAAGGCTCAGGAAAAGGGATAGCTTACATAGGGTAATACAGCTTCTACGTGGGTGAATTAGGTCTGGGGCCCAAGTACAGGGTTTTGTGTTTTACACTTGACTGTGCACAGTTGGTGGGGAGTGGTTCAATGAGCAATCCTGACAGTGTGTCCCTTCCTGTCTAACAGGCATCTGCCCTGTCAACCGGGACACCATAGACTACTTGCTTTCAAAGAATGGGAGTGGTAATGCCATCATCATTGTTGTGGGGGGTGCAGCCGAGTCCCTGAGCTCCATGCCTGGCAAGAATGCTGTCACCCTGCGGAACCGAAAAGGCTTTGTGAAACTGGCCCTGCGCCATGGGTAAGTATACACACACATATCCAGCATTTGCTTCAGCCCAGGGCAATAGGATGGGCTTGGATTCTCCTTGGCCTTTGGAGACAAAGCCCAGCCCACTCCCACTGAAGGCATAAAAGCATAGAAGGGGAGGAGCGTGTTGGAGCCCAGACAGCACAGTTTAGTCCAAGTTTGCCCAAGTGTAGACAGGTGTCTGGGTGGAGCAGAGCTGTAGCTTGTGGCCTCTTCCTCACTTGCAGGACTACAGAAAAACTTACTATCTGGGGCCAGATGGGCTGTTAGGAAAGCAAGAGGTCAGGAGGAGGATGGCCTGGCTAGAAACATCAGGGAATGTTTGTTGGAGGGTGACCCTGAGAACAGGCAGAGAGGAACTGGGCGACTTGGGTCTCTGTGACCCCTGTGTGGAAAACCAGAGGCATATTCTGTGTTGACACCTGATCAGCATATTCCATTTACCAAGCACATCCAGAAACCCAGAGATTGAGTCCCCATTTCCCACTGGAGAAGATCAGGTATGGCTAACGGACTGGTGGGGACACATTGTAACATGCAGAGTCATGCTTCTTGTACTCCAGCTCCACTGCTTTCCTCCCAGATCTGGGTTCCAGGTGACTCAGGAGGAGGGTCCTGGGGTGACAGATCTCCAGTAATGCATAGGCCAACAGAGGGAGAGAGATGTAGCCTGTAGTCACACACAAGTTAGGGAAGACACTAGACCATGTCATCAAGGTCCCATGTATCCTGGAGTGTGATATATGGAAAGGAGAACAGCCCTCCTCTCTGTTCCATTAGGACCCTGTCTTTATGCTTTGTAAGAGGCTGCTCTGCAGAACCCAGTCCTGGGGATGGTCAGATCAGACCCTGACAAGGAGCCCTAATGGTAGGGAAGGGAGTAGGGACAGATAGTGACAACATAGTGTGCTGAGGCTATGACACAGTGATGAGTTTAGGACTGAGAGACCCCTGGGGTGGGGAGGGACAGGGAGGCAGGCCTTCAGGAAGAGGGTGAACGTAGGCCTTCCGGAGCAGGCACTGGCAAATGGGCAGGGGTTCATCAGAGTCTGTTATGAGGCACATGTGGTTCTGGTCTACTCCAGGCCTGAGGGCAGCTTGACTGGGGTGCAGGGCCTCTAGGGCTGACAGTAAGAACTGAGACCAGTGGTTGGAGTGTGACAGACCCTGGCCTCTCCTTTCCAGAGCTGACCTGGTTCCCACCTACTCCTTTGGGGAGAATGAGGTATACAAGCAGGTGATCTTCGAGGAGGGCTCCTGGGGCCGATGGGTCCAGAAGAAGTTCCAGAAGTACATAGGCTTCGCTCCCTGCATCTTCCATGGCAGAGGCCTCTTTTCCTCAGACACCTGGGGGCTGGTGCCCTACTCCAAGCCCATCACTACTGTTGGTGAGTCCCAACCTATATACCAAGGGCTGTCCTGAACACATCAAGATCCCAGAATAGGCCACCCAGCTGTGATGGCCGTGCTCTTAACCATGAGGGACCTTGATGTGTTGGGTGCCGATAGGAATGGTCAGTGGGGGTAAGGGGTATATGGATCCATTTCTATGAACCTAGCAGCATGACAGGTGAGGAAATGAGACCTGCAGATGGTTTGCAGTACCCACTGGCCCATCTGGGAAGACAGTGTTCCAGCAAACACCTCTGGGGATGTGATGGGGACGCACAGGTACTCTAGGAGTTCCTATCAGTGGGGACCATACCTCACTGCTGATAGGAATTATCAGTAAAGGAAGGGAGAAGAGAATTTCTGTCAGAAACAATAGCCTAAGTGAAGTTAAGAAAGATTGTGTGGTTTTTTGAGGAGCAGAAAGAAAAAAGTGAGTACGAATGTCGCACAGACCTGGGAGAGATGTGGCAAAGCCTGGCCACACTCAGCCCTCAGCTGCATCGATTCAGGTATATTCAGGACAATTTATAGGATTGCAAAGCATTGCCTGTTTTTGATATTTGCAGAGCTGTGCATACGTGCATGTGGGCATGTGTTAAAGGTCACAAGTTGGTGATGTCATGGGAGCTTGTGACCCTGAGCAATAGATTTGATGGGCCAAAGCTCACACAGATACTTTGCATTATCAGAAGCAGGTGTGTGATTTGTGCTGTGGTCGGAGACAAAGCAGCAGCAAGGCAGCAGGCACGCTTCCCTCACAGGCGCTGCAGTCGGACAGGTCCTCTGGCAGTGCCAAGGAGGGGCTCTTTGCCTTGAGGATGGAAAGCTGCTGGAGAGCATTTGGGAAGGGAGATTCAGATTTGCATTCTAAAGTGATCCCTGGGTCTGCTGGGGATGGGCAGAAATGGACAGGGAAGGTCAGTCTCCATGCTTTTGTGGTAGTGTCTTGAGCTGAGGGAGTGGCAGTAGAGATAGAGGAGAATAAGTACAGGGATTTGGAAGAAATCTCAGAAATTGCACTGCAGGACTTAAGGGGTAGATTGGTTCTGCAGATGGAGCAAGATACAAAAAAAAAAAAAAAATAAAGCAGTGTCGGTTCTTCCTCTCCTACCCTTACACGCTTTTCAGAGCTGTCACATTCTTCACAGAATCCTTAGAAAGACCCCATGAGGAAGGCTCCCCATGTGACAGACCCGGACCTAGGGCTCAAAAAGTCAATGTGGCTCACCCATAGAAGAGCAAAAGCAAAGCCATTTTACTTGATCCTGTGACTTTCACAGGAACTTCTATCAGGGTGCAGTGGATTAATTTCATCCGCTGTTCAGGGCTGTGTTATCTTGGGCAGGGCCCTTCCCAAGTTCCTGGGTCTCAATATTCTCATTTATAAAAAGGGACAATCTGAGACAGGCAGTTTCTGGTGTATGGTCAGCACATTGCACAGTTATTGAAGTCAGTAGATACCCGGAAGGGGTCGCCCAAGAGCACTGACTAACCAGCCGCCTTTGCCTCATCCCTGCAGTGGGTGAGCCCATCACCATCCCCAAGCTGGAGCATCCAACCCAGCAGGACATCGACCTGTACCACGCCATGTACATGGAGGCCCTGGTGAAGCTCTTTGACAAGCACAAGACCAAGTTTGGCCTCCCAGAGACTGAGGTCCTGGAGGTGAACTGATTTAGCCCTTGGGGGCCAGCTACCGGAAGGAACCGGCTGCAAATCGTGCTTTTTGTTCTGTAAATTTGGAAGCGTCATGGGTGTCTGTGGGTTATTTAAAGAAATTATAATTTGTTAAACCATTACAATGTTAGGTCTTTTTTAAAGAAGAAAAAATATTTCAAGGTCTTTTACTTCCAGTCTGCCCTGCTCTAGGTGGTGGTCAACACAGCTGGGCCTTTATGGTTTCTCAACCAACCCTCCTTCTTCCCCTCCCAAATGACAGAGAAGGCTCAGTTCTGATTAATTGGGGGAAGAAGGATAGCCATTAATGACTCAGGCCAGTTAGATGATTTGCTCTTTGCTTCTAGGGATGAGAGGCAGAAGCCACTTCTGACCCAGACACCTCTATTCCCACCACCCCATGCTTGACTACAGGACAGGTCCTACTTGATGAGGGGAAGATGCAGAGGGTGCAGTTATTTGGGAGGGCAGTGGTGGGCATCTGGAATGCTCCAGTGCGAATCTCTTCTCTGCCTGCTTCAGCCTACCCCCAGTCTCTCAAATCTGAGCCTGGACTGGCCTCCAGTGATACTGTGTTGGTGATAGGACTGTCCCAGAGGCATCCTATCTCGGATTATCCAGTCACACATGCAGTTGGAGTGACTGTTGCTCAGGAGGCTGATGGCACAGGTTCCATACACTCAGCTTCAGCCTGGAGCATGTCCTTCCCTGTGGCCTCACTCTACCTGAGTCATGCCCCAAGTTTGGTGTGAGGAAGAATTCCTCTTCTGTTCACAGAGGGGCTTGGCCTCCTGTGCAACACTGGGTCCAGATCAAAGGCCCCCAAACCCGTTCCTCACATATATGTGCCTTTCTGAGGGGGCGGGGGTCTGTGGAGGAAACCTAGCCCCTCCTTTTTGTGTTATGTTTTCTCTCCATGAGATCATTGTACCATGTCAGTCTTTTGTATATTCCTAGACAAATAAATGGAAACAAGAACCCTCAGGCGTTATTGCTGGGGCTTTGTCTGTGTCCTGCTGCCACATGTGGGGAGGACCACACCCCAGCTGGGCTGCCTGCCGGACTTCTGGTACATTATTCCTCCATGGCTATTTAACAAATAACTTCAGAACTTAGTGGCTTCAAACTTTTTCTCTTATGGTCCTCAGAGTCAAGAGTCCGGGATTTGCTGGGTCCTCTGCTCAATGTCTCTGCCAAGGCTACAATCTAGGTGTTGACAAGGGCCTCAGTTGTCTCAAACCCCAAGAGAGGGAGGATCCACTTCCAAGGTCATTCATATGGTTGATGGCAGGATTCACTTCCTCACTGGCTGTTAACCAGAGGCCTCCCTCAATTCCTTGCCATGGGTGCCTTTCCATTCGGTAGCTTGTGACAAAGCAGTGGGATTCATAAGAGAGTGAGCAAGAAGGGTCAGTTGGTAGAGTGCATGAACAGGTCAGAAGTTGCAGAGCCTCAGAGCCCAAACCTGGAAGGTGGTATAGGTTTTGCCATTCCTTTTAATTAGATGCAGGCATCTAGGTCTAGCTCATGCCTGAGAGGAGGAGTGAATACCAAGAGGCAAGGGCCATGGAGCAGCTAGACAAGCTACCCTATGTGATAAAGGACTGCTGTCTAGCAGGAGGGTCCTAGATAGAATGACTGAGCTGCAAATTCCTTACAGATCACTTATCATGTTCCTTGCCCTTGGCCCAGCTACACCAAAAAGGGGGTGACCAGGCCTGCTGCCACCCTAGTGGTTACAAGGTCTCAGAAGATGCCACTTCTCTATGCTCTTGTTCCATTCAGTTCAGTGACTACTAAGCATCTGGAAAAACCCTCCCAGCTGAGGCCAAGAGACAACATTCCAGCCCCATTACTGCCAGAATGCCCGTCCTGCCTGCCTTTGCCATTCCTCCAACCTGGAAGCTGCTCAACTGCTGGGAGCTGTGAGTGGGATGCAGAGACTAACATCCTGATGAGGACACAGATGGTCAGGGCTATGACACAGACACCTCTATCCCAATCTGGGGTGTCTCACTAAAGAAACAGTGCCTGAGCTGGGCCTCAAAGGGTAGCTGACAGTTTTCCAGGCAGGAAGGAGGAGGGAAGAACAGCAGGTGCAGGCCAGAGAGCTGTAGTTGCTGATTGGACCGACCAGGAGGTGTAAAGTCTGCAGGAGCACTTGACTTGGAATGGCAGGGAGTTGGTCTCTTCGGAGTTTCTAGAAGATGCAGTGAGAGGAGGTGCTATGGAGAATCTGGGTTCTATAGCATAAGACAGGCCTTAGGATGGAGAGCGCAGAACAGAGAACAGCAGTTCCCTGGGGATGGAGGCAAGGCCAGATTTCTGACAGAAGATCAGCTCCATCTCCACCCCCAGCCTGAGGCTGGCTGAACACTGGATTGCCAAGCTCAGCCATTGGCTTCAGGTCAAGCTCTGGTTCTATTGTAGGCCATCCCATAAGGGGAGGCCATTATTCTCAAGCATTAATTTTGTGAATAGTGATAACCCGTGTGTACTATGGAATTCTACTACCTCTGCCTAAGGGAGAGCATCAGTAATATAACCAGATCCTAAATTGCAGAGTGATACCCTTTCCATGGCAATGTATGTATTGCAGCAGCCTGTTCAGAGCAGAAGCCAGCCTGCTCTCAAACTGTGGCTTGATACTCCAGGTAGATGTTGGGAGTTTTTAACTCAGGAGAGGGAGATGGAAACTTTTACCAAAAGGCCCTGCCCTCGAGTGGTGGTGGGGGCTGCAGCCAGACTGAAAATTGTCATTTCCATGATTGTAACTGTGGTTCTCAGATATGACCACAAGGGGGCACCAGGGATGGTTCTGAGGCAAAGGTCACATGACTCTCTGAGCTTCTGATAGTTTTTTTAAGTTGTAGATGGACACAATACCTTTATTTAATTTATTTATTTTTATGTAGTGCTTTATGTAGTGCTCCTACCCTCAGCTAATTAAAAATGCTAAAATCATGGACTCGCAGACGTTCAGGAATACACAGTAAATTTATAATCCTCTGGAGCAAACACTCCTAATCTTGGGAACTTGGTACAGAGAAGCCAAAGCACTTTTCTCTACTCACACAGCTAATCAACATTGACCTTGCTTCCTCTTTACAGAGCATGAGAGGCTTCTTACTCAGACCTGATGCCCACACATTATTCTACATAGCCACAGTAAATCCATGAACACCAGGAAATTATCATAGAATTATTACTACCATCTAGTTCTCAGACCCAATTCAAATCTTAAAAGTTTATCAAAGTTTATCTTAAAAATGTATGTTTTTAGCAAAAGACTGAAGTTCAGAGCCACTATTATTTCAGTTTTCTTTGATCTTAAAACAGTTCCTCCATTTTCCCTTGACTATTATGACCTTGATAATCTAGGAGATTATGGTCAGGTTCTCAGAATTCTGTTCAGTTTTGTTTTATTTTAGTTTCTTCATGATTGATTCAGGTTATCCATATTAGCAGAAGTATCACAGACATGATGATGGGCTCTTCTCACCACATCCTATTAGGTGGCAGATGATGCCAGTTTAAATATCAGAATAAACAATGAATAGCACAGCTTATAACCTGTATAATTCCAGTATGTCCAATTACTGATGATGATCATCATCACTGGGTTAAGATGGTGACCGCCCCACTTTTCTACTGTAAAGGTACTCTTTTTTTTTCATACTTTACAATTATGTAAATATTTCCTTATTTCTATTGATAAAAACCTCAGGAATCTTTATTTTTTCATTTTTGTGGATCCTATTTTATTCAGTGGGGCCATTCTGTCATTATTTACTCTGATACCTATACAGATTTGGGGAGTTGGGGCCTCTTTAAACAGTTGACATCATCTGCCTCCATCATTTTTAAAGTAGTTCCTTATTTTCTGGCCAACTAGATATCTCAGGATCATCTTGTGATTTATTTTAAATTTTATTGTAGTTGTATATGGACAGAATGCCTTTATTTTATCCGTTTTATATTTATGTGGTGCTGAGGATCGAACCCTGTTCTTCACACATGCTAGGCAATCGCTGTGCCACTGTTATAGCCCCAGCCCCATCTTGTGATTTTTTTTTTCCCTAGCCTAATCTTAGAATCATCTACCTCTCCAGTGTCCTGGTTTCCTCTAATGGAGATGATACTTAGAAACAAAGATCTGGGCAAGCTGTATCGATGAACTTCAGGGTTCATCTTAGTTCTCTTTTCTCATATTATGATAGAGATAAAACTGTCTCCCTTTACCCTTTACTTATTTATTTATCTAACTAGCTGCTCAACCCCTGTGTAGGGAGCCAATCTCTATTGTTGCCATTGCCCGCATCCTCAACCCTGGCACTGGCAGGACCAGCTTCTTGGGACTGTTACCTATGCAGTGGCGCAGGGTCCCATGCTTAGATGGGCCCCATGCTTGATTTAACACTATCACCATCTCAGAATTCTTAATTTTTGAACAAGGAACTTTGTATTTTCATTTTGCACTGAGCCTCCCAAATTATGTAGGCAATTCTCATCCTCATCTTGCTTGAACTCTGACACCTGTGCCACCTGGCTCCAGAGGGCTCTACCAGGTGGACAACTCATCACTCACTTCAGTTCTGAGGCTTGAGCCAGGATCCTTCCTCCCACCCTCCTGCCCCTGCATGGAAGCCCTCCTCACGTTGCTCTGGTTCTGACTTTCAGCTCTGGAACTCTTGGCCTCTAAGCTCCCCTCACAAGGCTTTACCATTTTGTTTTTGGCCCCTCCCTATGGGGTTTTGTTTAAAATTATTTTTTTAAGTTGTAGATGGACACAATACCTTTATTTATTTATTTTTATGTAGTGCTGAGGATTGAACCCAGGGCCTCACAAGCATTCTACTGTTGAGCCACAACCCCAGCCCCTTAAATTATTTAGGAAGAGAAAGAGGAAGAACTGCTTAGGGAGTTTTACCCTTAGGATTTTTTTTTTTTTTTTTTTTAAACAGGTCAGAAGGACCCAGCTGCTATAATTTTTTTTTAAAGAGAGAGTGAGAGGAGAGAGAGAGAGAGAGAGAGAGAGAGAGAGAGAGAGAACTTTAATATTTATTTTCTTTAGTTATCGGCAGATACAACATCTTTTGTTTGTATGTGGTGCTGAGGATTGAACCAGGGCCGCACGCATGCCAGGCGAGTGCGCTACCGCTTGAGCCACATCCCCAGCCCCGACCCCTTAGGATTTTTTGCAGCTATGCTTTGCTGTGGATGGGAGTGAGGTTCTCATCCTCTTGGCAAAATTTAGTCTTAAATAGTATATTCTAATTAATAAAGGAAGTGTAGTATAGGAGACCTGCGTTCACACTGTCAATTTGCCCCAAAGAACCACGTGACTGTGGGCAAGTCATTTCTGTTTCTGAGCCTCTTTGTAGGGATCTGTAAAAAAATCTTAAGAAAATGCCTGCTTCATAGAATCCCCTGGAGATTGACCAGAGTAATGTATGTATGTAAAGCACTTAGCAAACATTAGTCTACTCTTGCCCCAGAGAAACCTGGAGGTTCAGGGAAGGGAATCAGTTTGCCTAAATCCATGCAGCTAATAAGCTGCAGGTCCACACTGATCCAGGGCTTTGATCCCAGCTTAGAGGCTTCTAGCCACACTACTTTATATCTAGGGTGTTACTTTCCAGAAACTCAGTAACATCATGCCTGCCTGGAGAGAGTTCCCCAATCATGGAATCAGCCTAACAGGAAATCAGGCATCATTTGAGCCCTTTTATTCATGGGAACTTAGTGATATTTCTTTGTTCTAATTGTCCTCAAATTCAATGAAGAAACGTCCACAATTTAGTGTTACCATTTTCACTTTTCCTACCCTTGAATTCACTTTTGACGCAGTTGACAGAATGACATTTCTTTCTTTTTTGGGGGGTGGGGTGGGGGTGGGAGGAGGGTACCAGGGATTGAACTCAGGGGCACTTGACCACTGAGCAACATCCCCAGCCCTATATTGTATTTTCTTTAGAGACAGGGTCTCACTGAGTTGTTTAGTGCCTTGCTGTTGCTGAGGCTGGCTCTGAACTCACCATTCTCCTGCTTTAGGCCCCTGAGCCTCTGGGATTACAGGCATGTGCTATACCTGCCTGGCCAGAGTGACATTTCTAAACCATAAATTGGGTCACTTCCCTGCTTAAACACTTCAACAGTTATTGATCTACCTCAAAGAAATCCACATTCCACTGTGTCCTACAATGGCGGGATTTGGCCCCTGCCAGAATCTCCTATTTCATTCTGTGCCAGATTAAACTTGAGAAGCTCCAAGCACTGTAAAGATAGTATCGCTTCTGCTATGCAAAATTATGTATAGAAACAATACCAAAATGTAAAAGAAATGAAAGGAGGTCTTTGGTTTTGCTTTGTTTTTGAAATGGCAATTCTTTAAAAAAATGTTTTCCTCCTCAGCACTGGCTGCTCTCTGCCCACTCCTACCTGGCCTTCTCTTTTAGTTCCCTTAGAGCTCCCTGTGCCTTCTTTAGGCCATTCCTCCTTTTCCCCGAGCCTACACTGCTTCTCTTGCTCACATTAGTCTTTGTTCAGTTGACTCCTTTGCGTCCTTCAGACCTCATTATAAAAGCCTTATTCCTGAGGAAAGTTTGCTCTGGATGCCTTTTGCTAAATCAGCCCCCTGGGTTAGATGTACTATATCTATTGTGTCTTACCCTGGCTGGCCTGGACAATCATAAGAGCCTGTGTCACATTGGCCCATGTATAGTCAGTGACAGCGTGAAAAACCATTGGAGCACACTCATAATCCCAGCAGCCCAGGAAACCTAGGCAGGAGGATCATAAGTTCAAAGCCAGCCTCAGCAATCTAGCAAGGCCTAAAGCAACTTAAGAGAGCCAGTCTCAAAATAAAAAATAAAAAGGATTAAGGATATGGTTCAGTGGTTAAGCACTCCTGGGTTGGTTTCAATTTCCAGTACCAAAAAGAAAGAAAAAAAGAAATAGTTGGGGGGAGGAAGGAAGGTAGGAAGGAAGGAAAAGAAAAGAACAGAAACGAAAGAAAAGAAAGCAACACCTCTGGAATTGAGGAAAAAGCCCTAGTCTTGAGGACAAGAGACCCAAGTCTTTGTCTCAGCTTTGCTACAAGCTTTGTGTGACAGCCCAGAGAGAGTTTATTTCCTCCCTCTGGGGCTGTTCCAGTTAGGGAGCTAGAGGGGTGCTACAGTTTGAATTTGAATGTTCCCGAAATTGATCTCCAACCCCTGACACCACTGGGAGGTGGCAGCACCTTTGGGAGGTGGGGGCCTAGTAGAGGAAAGTCAAGTCACTGGGAACATGCTCTTTAAGTGGGTATTTGGATCCTACCCGCTTCCTCTCTCTCTTGCTTCCCAGCTGCCATGAAGTGAGTGGGCCTCCTCTGTCACATGCTCGCACCATGATATACTGTGCTGTCATAGGCTCAAAACAACAGGGCCAAGTAACCATGGGCTGAAATCTCTGAAATCCTGATCCCAAATCAAGCTTTTCCTTGACTGATTATCTCAGGCATTTTGTTAAATAATGGAAAGGTGACTTCCATAGGAGGCCTCTGAGTGACCCCAACATTTACTTCTGCAAACATTTATCCACTGACTACATTCAGTCAATTTCTCACTGAAGACTTGTTCCAGGTCTCCTGGTGTTTGTATTATGTCATTTACATCAGACACTAGAGATTCAGAGAGAAATCAAAAGCAGAGGTTCAAATAAGAGAGAGAGCAACAAACAAATTATCCCATAGGACTAGGTACATGGGTACGCATACTGAAGAGAAATCAGATGCGGGGAGCCCAGAGGGGGCCACCATTAGTTCAGCTCTGGGAAGAGTTTTTAAGAAAGTGACCTTGGAGTAAAAGGAGGAGAAACGCTGCCCAGGGACCTGCCCCTTGGCCTGTGCTCTGTGGATTGGATTCTTTGGGGAAATTGCCTCTTTGGGGTTTTATATTTCTCATTTGGCCTTCTGCAAAACTCTGGTTTTAGTCCTTCCCCTTCAAAGCTGCCTCTCCAGGGCTGCCTGGGTGATCTTTCTAAAAGTGACTTCCTGTTGCCCAACTTCAAACGCAAGTTCTTCAGCCAGGTAGGCAGGTTCTTCTCAACTGGCACTGAAGGTTTCTTCCAGCCTCTTAGCCGGTTACTGTCCCATGCAGCCTTTGTTTAGCCACATTGGACTATGCTAATGCCATGTCCTCTGCTCTGAGCCTCTGCTTATGTTGTTCTTTCTGCCTAGAATACTCTTTTCCCCCTAGGAAGCCTTCCTGGAAAACAGGCTGCAGTTAGAACTTCCTCTTATGTGCTTTCATAATACTTTATATGTCATTTCAATTATTACACCTAGCACTTTATACTGAAAGGATCTGTGAACTCCTTTCAGTCAGGAATTCTATTTGCATTATTTCTTAAAATGAAGAAGGCCGGCCGCTTGGCAAAGGTATCATTACTAAGCAAGTAAATGAACGGAAGAAAGAGCTCTATTGAAAGGAAGAGGATAGACTTAATTTAATTAAGTTCAAGATATTAAAATATTAACCTTTCCTTTATTACTCTTATTTACCCAATGCATTAGGCCCATAAGGTGGGAAAAGGAAGAGGAAGCAAAGTGGATTGGGGTAGGTTTGGTTATTTGGCCCTGCATATGTAATGATTTCAGTACTGTTTTGATCTGTTTTCTGTTGCTGTAACCAAAGAACTGAATCCAGCTAATTTATAAATAACAGAAGTTTATTTGGCAAAGGGTTCTGGAGGCTGGGGGGTCTAAAAGCATGGCTCCAGCTTTTGCTTGGCACCTATTAAGGGCCTTCTTGCTGCATCATAACATGGCTGAGCATATCACATGGCAAAGAAAGCCACTAACACCATCATGGAGGGCCCACTCTCAGTCTCTCATGTAATCTTAACTATCTCCCAGAGACCCTACCTCCAAACAGCATTAATGTATAAATGTGGGGATTAAGTTTCACTTGTAAGTGGCTTAAACTAGTTTTATGTTAAAACAGTCAAGTCATATAATAAAATAGATTCAAATCCATAATGTAAAAATTTTCAGAATAAGCCATATGAAAATAATGACAGGTAATATTTATTGAACATTTACTATGTCCAAGATAGTTTATAACCTTTTCTTGAATGTTTTGCAAGCAATAGGCTATTTGATTTCTCCCCATGTCTCCAGGGGTGGGAGTTCCAGGTCTTCTAATTTTTGTAGTATGTCTGAGCTGGGTTGTGTACTTGAAGCCTGCATTTCCAGCAACCAGCAGTCAGCCTGTGCAGAGTTGAACCTCAGTAAAATCTTGTAGAGAGAATTGATCCTTCAGTCTCCACTCCACTGTGAAAACTGACTCTCAACTATTTTTTCTTTTGGCTCCCATTGCCCCTGGGCTTCCTTCCAATCCAGCACTGAGCAACTGGAGTATCACTTTTTGTATACTTACTGGATCTTCAAACAAGGAGTGGGCAGCTCCTCTAGGATCTGGGTTTCCCAGCACCTAGCAAAAGGTTTGACATAGAGAAGCTCTCTTGGACATTTGTTGAGTGTCAATTACTATTCACAAGGGATCCTCCCAAAGGAGGAAGTAATTCTGTGCACTCTTTCTAGGCCCATTTTCTTAACTCGTAGAGTGGGCTCAATGAGGGCACACTCTGTTCTAAACCCTGGGACCTGTGAATATGACCTTATTTGGAAAAGGGTATTTGCCAATATAATTCAATTAAGGATCTCAAGATGAAATCTGGATTATCTGGGTGGGCTCTAAATCCAATAACAAATATCTTTATAAGAGAAAGAAGACACAGGAAGAAGAGAAGCTCATGTGGAGATAGGAGAAGAGATTATGTAGACAGAAGCCAAGGAATTCTTGGAGCCACCAGTGGATAGAAGGGCAACAAAGGAGTCTTCCCTAGAGCCTCTGAGAAAGCACCTTGACACCTTGATTTTGGACTTTTGGCCTCCATAACCCTGAAAGAATAAATTCATTTAAAGCTATCTAGTTTGTGGTAATTTAATTTGGTGGCTTCAGGAAATGAATACAGCTTAGAAACAGAAACGTATTTTCCGTGAAATCCCACCAGATCCTGGCACCACAGAGTTGGACTAAATTGAGATTCGGGACTTCATAACTACTTTCTTCTCAACAAACACCTGACCACACACTCTAGGCTCCCACCATGATTCAGAATAGGAGGCGATGACGTCTGTGTGATGCAGCTCTGAGATTAGATCCAAGGTGTTTTTCAGAGAGTATGTTTGCCTTTTTAATTTTTTTTTATGGTTCTCTGGTTTGAACCCAGGGGCTCACACATTTTTAGCATGTGCTCTAGCACCGGGCTATACCCTCAGCCCACTGGGGAAAAGCCCACAAAACTTAAATGCATCTATGTCAGTGGTTACAGGGGCTTGTGACATACATTACTTACTTAAACCCCATAGCAACCCTATTACTATTTTACAAATGGGAAAACTAAAACTGAGAGTGGGAAATGGACTTTTTGTGTCACCTAGAGGATGGCAGAGCCAAGATTCTCAAAGTGCCTGATTTCTGTTGTGTCTGACTCTAAAGCACTGTGTTCTTATTGCTACATCAGTCCAGGTGGTGTAGGAATTCAGTCTGGGGGGAGAAGGCACATCAGTATCCTGCAGAATGACTCAGTGCTATTTATTTTAGAAGCAATTGCATATAGATTCTACCATTAAGATCAAACAAATCTTCATGGAAGAGAAGGCATTTGAGCTGTTTGTTTACATCAAAAAAACATTTCCTTATTCTCTGTCAGCACTGAATCCAGGGATGAATAAGGAAATGTCTTCTTGCTAGAGGGATTCAGAGAGAGAGAGAGAGAGAGAGAGAGAGAGAGAGAGAGAGAGAGGGAGGGAGGAGGGAGGGGGAGGGAGGGAGGATGTGTGTGTGTTGGGGGGGCGCTCGGGATTGAGAGTAGCGATTGGTAGTATGTGTTAAACATGCCTATTAAAGGACAAGGCAGCTGGGCGAGGTAGCACAAGCTTGTAATCTCAGCGGGCAGGTAGGCTGAGGCTGGAAGATCACACGTTCAAATCTGCCCTCAGCAACTTGGCAAGACCCTGTCTTAAAATAAAAAAAAAGGCCTGGGGGTATGACTCAGTGGTTAAGCGCCCCTGGATTTAATCCCTGGCACTCCCCCCCCACCCCCTCCCGCCAAGAAACAGCAACAAAAAAATCCCACAAAAAAAAAATAAACCCCCAAACAATGCAATATAATAATCAGGACTATGGTATAGGAAAGGTTTCTAACTCAAGGTCCCAGCAAAGATTTGGTGGGTAAGCAAGTTTTAGGGAAAGAAAAGTAGCAAAGGGTTTCCAGGGACAGCAGAAGCAACCCATCGGTATAGATGAAACAGCGTTCAGGGCAGTTGGCACACCTTTTGGCTCCAGAGTACTAGTTAGTGGAGTGCGAGGAGGGGCGTGGACTCGAGGGTAGAGTTGGTCGTGAAAGACTGGTGGGACTGCCGGACAGGACTCTGGTTTCATTCATCCTGCGTGGTAGTTTTCTGCTAAACTATAAAGCATTCCTTTTTCGTCTTTTCACGTTGATTATAACACCTCGGCAAAAGACTGCTTAAGGAGCCTGCAATGACTCTGCTCTAGCCTAGAGGGTCCCCGCCCTCGACCGGAGGCCTGTTACCATGACAACTAGGTCAGGGCGGAAGTGGCTCAGAAGACTGATTCTCACTAATCAGGTGACGCTCCAGCCTTCTGCACGTGACTCCGGAGCTGAGGCGCGCGCTCTACCTAATCAAGACTCCGCCCCTCTTCCTTTACTGACAATTGGCAGCAATCTTGAGCAATGGCCTTTGCAGCACTCCAGGAGGCTCCGCCCCTTACTAGTGAAAGAACCAATAAAAATAGGACAAAGTGAAGCAACGCCCCAAATTTCATCCCGGCTTGACAGACGCAATTGAGGCCATCCTGGAGCGCCTCCGCCCCCAGCCCATTCCGGCCGGCGACGGACTGACCTGTTACCCAATAGCAAGTCCCTTCGCTGCCGTTGGGTCCCGCCCCTGTAAGAACGGAACCAATGAGTGGGCCAGGCCTCAGCCCAGTGGAGGGGGTTGCACTGCGGTAATATGGCTCTTCCTTAGCCAGCGGCAGCGGCCAGCGCGGGGACAGAGCAGTCCTGCCTCTCGGGTGGAGGGTTGTAGGCAGCAGGGGCTCGGAGGGTCGTGGGGACGAGGCAGCGGCGGATGCGGGAGGAGCGCCCGTCCCGCCGCCTGGCGGCTGCTGGGTCAAAATGAGCTCCTCAGCGTCGGTCGGGGGCCCGGTCCCGCCGCCGCCCCCGGGCCCGGCCGCCGCGCTGCCGCCAGGTTCTTCCGCGCGGGCCCTGCATGTGGAGCTGCCGTCTCAGCAGGTAAGCGCGTCGGCTCGCGGTGCTCAGTAGGGACGGGGAAAGGCCCGCGTGGAGACTCGGTGGCTCCGCCTGACTCTGGGTTTGCCGGGAGACTCTGGGAAGGGGCCGGGGAACTGAGGTGGGCTGTCAGGAGGTCTTGAGGGGAGGGGTCCAGCGATGGCCGAACCTCTGGGAGATCCCTGTGCCCCTGGAGAATCCCAGCACCGCAGATGAGCTTGTGAGGAGACCGCGGAGAGCCAGCCAAACTCCCCGGGGGCTGCCGGGCCCCTCTCGCCTTGTAGGGATGGGGAATTCCCTTGCACAGACCCTCCCCTCATCCCTCCTGGGAACGCACCGGAGAAGCCCTGTGCCCCAGGAGACGCGGCGAAGCGCTTTCCCTTTCCGTCCCCACCCGGAGAAACCAGTTGGTGTTCTGCTGCTGGAACAGCGAGGAGTTAGGGTTTCTCGCACTTACTCTCATCTCCCTTTACTACGAAGTGCTCTCCTCCGTCTCTCTAGAGAAATGTGATTGGAACTTGGAGGTTTCCTTTCTAATTCTCAGACCCCCAAGGAATGCGACTTAGTAATAAAGTGTACTCTTTGCTACTTCATTCCCTCCAGTGACTCTCAGGATGGAGGGACTTCTCTTTGAAGGCTTCTCGATCCACATTGTTGAAGGATAAGAAAGAGGGAAC